>NC_065598.1:122584787-123184787 GCF_024542745.1 Macaca thibetana thibetana
AAGAGGAGCTTCTGAAAGGTAGAAAGAGAAGTGCAAGTTGGTCATTGGCCTGAAATATTTCGAAATGGCAGGTCATAAAAGTTAAGGTTGATGGGAAGGTACATAACTAAAAGTAAGGGCATGTGATTGGGAAAAATAAATTATAGAAATCAAGGGACTAGACACTTCAGTAAATTTAAGGATTAGTCTTCTGTATGGACTAGTAGAAAAAGCAAACTGGAAAAAAAAAGATTTGGGGCAAAGTGGAATGTTTTAGTGACATTAAAAGAGGAACACTTAATAATATTGGTGACGTCCAATAACAGTGGGCGGCTGAAGGAGGATAGAGGAAGTTCTTAAAGCTGATATAGTCAATCTCAGGCCACAATGTTTAAATGAGTCTTCATGTAAACTTGGAATCAACCAAGATTGTTGAAAAGAAGGCTGTGAGCATTTTCCCAAGCTCTTCACTGTTTTAAAATACAGGTTTTCTTATTATTCAGATATGGTGAGGACAAGAAATCATGAGATGACTGCCATTGAAAAGACTTTGTTATACTAACAGATCCAAAGAGAAAAATGCATGAAGGACCACACAGAGAAGCACTGGGTTGAACCAGAAGGAAGAAGTAGCAGTAGAAATTGTGGGCAAGAGCCTTTATTTTGGTTGCCAAGGGAAGGAAAATGCAAGTGAAGGTAAACAGCTCAATTGGCTAGTTTGAGTAATTTCAGCAGGCTCTGGGGTGTAGGGGCTGCCTTTAGTTATCTGGCACCTAGACCTCCTGGTTTACATTTGAAAGGTGTGTTCCCAGGTGACTTTTTTTTTTTTTTAAGTATATCTAGGAACTAGCTAACCCCAGGAGGCAGCAATCCCTCCAATGTTAGTAAATCTCTAGATGTTAAAGATTGAAAATACAGAAAATAAAAATACATGTTTAACATAGAAGGGTAAATAATTATCAGCAGGGCGTGGTGGCTCACGCCTGTAATCCCAACACTTTGGGAGGCCGAGGTGGGCCAATCACCTGAGGTCAGGAGTTCAAGACCAGCCTGACCAACATGGAGAAACCCTGTCTCTACTAAAAATACAAAATTAGCCTGGCGTGGTGGCACATGCCTGTAGTCCCAGCTACTCAGGAGGCTGAGGCTGGAGAATTGCTTGAACCTGGGAGGCAGAGGTTGCAGTGAGCCTACATTGTGCCATTGCACTCCAGCCTGGGCAAGAAGAGTGAAACTCTGTCTCAAATAATCATAATCATAATCATAATCATAATATCAGTAACTGTGAAAGGGAAAGCCTAGTGAAATAGCCATGAACTTTGCAGCATTAAGTTTCTTTTCTAAGAGGTTGGGGAATTAGTAGTATGGAAAGCAGTACTAGGAAGGCACTAGGAGATGAAACCCACTGCTAGACTTGGAGATGTGTACTATGGGGGAGAATAAGCAGAGTAATATCAATTTGAGAGAATTATAGAAGTCAATAATGTCTTCAGAGGAAACTGTTTGCAGTTAAAAAATAAAAGGTGGGGAAATGCTCAGAGGAGTATTGGAGGCTACAAGGGAAGTTGCCCATTACACAGAGAAAAAATTTACCCATGCCTATGTCCTGAATGGTACTACCTAGGTTTTCCTCTAGGGTTTTTATGGTATTAGGTCTAACATTTAAGTCTCTAATCCATCTTGAATTAATTTTCGTATAAGGAGTAAGGAAAGGATCCAGTTTCAGCTTTCTACTTATGGCTAGCCAATTTTCCCAGCACCATTTATTAAATAGGGAATCCTTTCCCCATTTCTTGTTTCTCTCAGGTTTGTCAAAGATCAGATGGCTGTAGATGTGTGCTATTATTTCTGAGGACTCTGTTCTGTTCCATTGGTCTATATCTCTGTTTTGGTACCAGTACCATGCTGTTTTGGTTACTGTAGCCTTGTAGTATAGTTTGAAGTCAGGTAGCGTGATGCCTCCAGCTTTGTTCTTTTGACTTAGGATTGTCTTGGAAATGCGGGCTCTTTTTTGGTTCCATATGAACTTTAAAGCAGTTTTTTCCAATTCTGTGAAGAAACTCATTGGTAGCTTGATGGGGATGGCATTGAATCTATAAATTACCTTGGGCAGTATGGCCATTTTCACGATATTGATTCTTTCTATCCATGAGCATGGTATGTTCTTCCATTTGTTTGTGTCCTCTTTTATTTCACTGAGCAGTGGTTTGTAGTTCTCCTTGAAGAGGTCCTTTACATCCCTTGTAAGTTGGATTCCTAGGTATTTTATTCTCTTTGAAGCAATTGTGAATGGAAGTTCATTCATGATTTGGCTCTCTGTTTGTCTGTTACTGGTGTATAAGAATGCTTGTGATTTTTGCACATTAATTTTGTATCCTGAGACTTTGCTGAAGTTGCTTATCAGCTTAAGGAGATTTTGGGCTGAGACATAGGCATGGGCAAAGACTTCATGTCTAAAACACCAAAAGCAACGGCAGCAAAAGCCAAAATTGACAAATGAGATCTCATTAAACTAAAGAGCTTCTGCACAGCAAAAGAAACTACCATCAGAGTGAACAGGCAACCTACAGAATGGGAGAATATTTTTGCAATCTACTCATCTGACAAAGGGCTAATATCCAGAACCTACAAAGAACTCAAACAAATTTACAAGAAAAAAACAAACAACCCCATCAAAAAGTGGGCAAAGGATATGAACAGACATTTCTCAAAAGAAGACATTCATACAGCCAACAGACACATGAAAAAATGCTCATCATCACTGGCCATCAGAGAAATGCAAATCAAAACCACAATGAGATACCATCTCACACCAGTTAGAATGGCGATCATTAAAAAGTCAGGAAACAACAGGTGCTGGAGAGGATGTGGAGAAATAGGAACACTTTTACACTGTTGGTGGGATTGTAAACTAGTTCAACCATTGTGGAAAACAGTATGGCGATTCCTCAAGGATCTAGAACTAGATGTACCATATGACCCAGCCATCCCATTACTGGGTATATACCCAAAGGATTATAAATCATGCTGCTATAAAGACACATGCACACGTATGTTTATTGCGGCACTATTCACAATAGCAAAGACTTGGAATCAACCCAAATGTCCATCAGTGACAGACTGGATTAAGAAAATGTGGCACATATACACCATGGAATACTATGCAGCCATAAAAAAGGATGAGTTTGTGTCCTTTGTAGGGACATGGATGCAGCTGGAAACCATCATTCTCAGCAAACTATCGCAAGAACAGAAAACCAAACACCGCATGTTCTCACTCATAGGTAGGAACTGAACAATGAGATCACTTGGACTCGGGAAGGGGAACATCACACACCGGGGCCTATCATGGGGAGGGGGGCGGGGGGGAGGGATTGCATTGGGAGTTATACCTGATGTAAATGACGAGTTGATGGGTGCTGACGAGTTGATGGGTGCAGCACAGCAACATGGCACAAGTACACATATGTAACAAACCTGCACGTTATGCACATGTACCCTAGAACTTAAAGTATAATAATAATAAAAAATAAATTAAAAAAAAAAAGAAATTCTTCCTCATGCATCAGCTGAAACAGTCACTTTTGGCCTTATTTTAAAATAATTTGTTATTTTTTCATTCTGGCAAAACTAGGAAAGTACAGTTATATTTTATCATAAAACAATCACTTCATGTGATTAAATAAGAACAATAGTAATGTTGATATTTTTGTATGTGTCACATTTTCAAGTGTACATATTCGTGTGTATATATATACATGTGTACACACACTCATATATTTTATATATATATATATAAACTAATTTATCTCAGTAACTCTATGAAGGTGGTAATATTTTTATCGTCTTCACTTTAGAATTGAGGCAATGAGAGGTAAAGTAACTTGCCTGAAATCACGTGAAACTTTAGTAAAACCAGTTTTTAAACCAAGGAGGTCTGTCTGTAGAGTCCTTGATTTTAATCACTACCCTTCCTTAAATATCTGAAGAAAACATTCAACTCATTCATTGAAGTGCAATATTGCTTGATAAATGTACTTGCAGGATGAGAAAATGTTCCATAAAATAGACTTGAGAATTTTAATGCAACAATTTAATGTTACTTACTATTATTTATATTGAAACTAATTCCATTTCTCTTAGGTAATTCACTGCTAAAAATATGATTATAGAAGTAAAATTTCTGCCCAATAATTTTGACTCAATAAATATTTTCTATCCTTTTTGCTTTTGACTTTAGCAAACCATAAAGTTATTTAAGTAGTAGCAAAAATATGTATCTTGATCACCGTCTCCACCTCTCTCTCTCTCTTACCGTATGTATGTATGCATGTATGTATGTATATAATTATTTTAATTAAACATTTATGCTCCGGAGTCTAGGCAAATAAATGTGCTTGCAGGTTAGAGAAGTTTATAAAAACTGCTAGTTGAAATCCAGCCATCTTTCCTGTAATTCTTTCACAAACCCAGATGACAAATCAAACACTATGGTGTTACAAGAAAAATAAGTCACAAAACAAAACATTTATTTGAGTGTTCATGTTGGACAGAAAATATTATTCTAAATGCATTCATGTTCTTGTCTGTGTATTTATGATCAAAACAGACTTTCCTTCTGGAAAGTCTAAGGTGGGCCAAATTCAGTGGCTTACACCCGTAATCCGAGTACTTGGGGAGGCTGAGATAGGAGGATTGCTTGAGTCCAAGGGTTTGAGGCTGCAGTGAGCTATGATTGTGCCACTGCATTCCAGCCTGCACAACAAAGTGAGACCCCAACTCTGAAAAATAAAAGAAGAAGAAAAAAATCTAAGGTATAGTGTGAATCATAAAAGCCCATTTTGGTTCAATTTTACCTACCAGCTTATTGAGCACCTCGGTTTTATATTAATCACTCATTATAACAAGCAATTATTTCCTAGTTGTGTTCCTGCTGCTCTTACAAGGCTAGTGAGTTTATATTCTCCTTAATTTTTAGGAGACTTGAATCTCTCTGATAATTTACTAATTCTCTATCAGATCCTTCCAAATTCATAATAATAAATTATAAAATGATTCCACAGAGAGATATTGATTACAGGTAGAGTATTCAAGTACATAAGACTGAAAAACTTGTCTGTGTTCTAATTCCAACTTACTGACTATGATCTTAAATGAGTCCTTCTCTTTTATGACCTCCACTTCCTCATGTGTAAAATGATGAGAATGGAAGTAATTCTGTGATATCTTACAGCTAAAATCATTAGTGAGTCACCAACTTAACATTACAGTAATGACTGAAAATAATAGATAATTCAAGGCGTCCCCTCAATAATGTAATCTCCCTGCAAAACGAATCCCCAGTGCCTGGAATGTTATCTAAGGGAAAAAGAACTGTCCAGTGTTTGTTGAATATGGAAATTGTTTCCCTAATGATGGTTTTAAAACTATTTAAACAAAGATGCTCTTTTCTAAATAAAATCCTAGATTGAATTACAATATATGAATATGATATAACTTGAATCACTTTAGTTGCATTCGAGAGCCCCACACACTCAATCCCTAGAAGCAACTTTGAGGGAGACTGGGGCTCAACTGAACACTGTTTTAGAAACTAAAGATCTAGAATATGAGTAACTTGCACGTAGTTACTGAGTTCTTACCATGAGATAGCGCTAGGAAATCAGCAGTTGAAACAACCTAGTTTAGGGACCATGAGAGTCTTCCCTAAGTAAATGGCAATTAAGCAGACCCATAAAGGATGAAGAGTGTTAACCATATCAAAAGGAAAGAGTGTAGTTGAACTGGAGTAAAATTGTGTTCTAGAAGAGAGAACTGAATATTAAACTGTTTGTTGTTTTTGCTGTCTCACACTCATGGTTGATTTTTTCCTTTAGTATTTGGTGTTTGATTTTGGCCTACAACTAAAAACCGGCAGTATGAAAAACAAAAATGGTTGTGAATCTTGCTTTGAGTTGCTAAAAGCAGCAAGACCACCTGAGAGAGATGACAAATTGCAATTTTTGAACAAAATTATTATAAATGTTAAGAGCTTGGGAATTAGCTCATCCTTTATAGTCTAAGGTTAGATCATGTTTCAAAATTCTTCTCTAATCGATGCTTGACTTCACAGTGAACTCTGAGAGAAATTTCATACCTATCTCAATGAAGTTCTTCAGTTACTATGATACAAAGTTAATTATATTTATTTTTGAAATAATTATGGGCTTTCTGTTATGCACATTTTATATGGTTTTGGATTATTTGTGTATATGAGTGTGCAATAGCTAGCATTAAATATTTGTGTACTATTCAGTTTAAATGTCCTCTAGGATTGTGCTGATTATTTTTTATATTTTTAAGAATTATTATATACATTTTGCAGAATTTAGAGAGAGTTTAATTACTTTGTTCAACCTCACATAGCACATAATACTTAGACCCAAGATTTAAATCTAGGACATTTGAATCGAGCTAAAACTAGATTGTGTATTCCACATTCATTGTGTGTGTGTATATATATATATATATATATATGAACAAATATATGTAATAATATACACAAATGCTTTATATATGTCCTTGTGTATATAGACAAGTATATTAATAAATAAGAGACAGAGATAATTCATTGATCATTACCTATCTTGCAGTGGATACCACTGACTTTTGAAGTGTGTCAGGAAGACACTAACATACGGGAATTTGGGGCAATCATATCATATTTTTTTCACATAAAATTTATCCTAATGTAAAGGCACGCCTTCCAAATTCTGAAATTTGATAGTGGTACATTTGGACATCAACACATGCTTTCTGATTGCTAACTTAAGGTTCTATCTCTGTACTTTATGGCTTTCAAGAATTTCTTAACTCTCAAATATACCTCCATCCATCAGAATAACAGCCTAAATTTTGCAAGGAATGCATTGAAAAGAAGTTAGTTGGCCCCATAATTTTAAAACAGATAGTTTACTTTAAGCAAATAACTTCTGATTCAACTGACAAATTTAAAACAAACAACTCGCAGAAATTTTATGTATCTAAACAATTTTATTCATTACATATGACACAGTTTTTAGGGATATAAAGACCACATGGATTCAATAACTGATAGACAAAATATTAGAATCACAGAAGTTAATACCAAGAAATGATTAAGGTTTTAAAAAACTTATTTTCAGAGATATGACAAACTAAAGCTTAATTTAAATCAAAAGGTTTTTACATTGAAATTTAGTAATGATATTAATGTGAATGTGTTTTTCATGTGAAAGTTAAATAAGAAATGGCATATAATCAAAAACAAATGACATCCAAAATCAGAAGTTGAGAAAATCTACTTGCGAGTTGGTTTGGAACATTCAATATTAATAGGAAAGTGACACCAGCAAATTTAATCTAAAGGTCAGTTATATCTGGCAGTCAAATAGAAAAAATAATCCAAATTAGGTCTACTTTTCTCGTATGAATTATAAATGGTATTATTTAACCAGTACTTTTTGAACCAACATATCTTGGATTTCATTGATAATTTTTCCCATTCTTTCTTTATAAAGGTTTTGCTAAGTATCACAACACAGGTTTTCTATTTAATTTTATTTAGATGTTTCAGATGCATTATGTTCATGATTCTTATTATTGTTATCATAGAAATGTTTAATCAATTAACTTTTTCATTTTTATCATTTATCTTTTTAAAAATTAATTTTCAAAATCTAGTTTGTATTGTGATAACTGTTCCATCCTCATAGTCAGAAAATTCCAAGTTAACAATAAATGACCATGACCTTAATATCTTTCAATTCTGTAAAGAATAGATTTTATGTACATGAGTCTGGACAGAGGAGAGAACTGAAAAACTACCAGACTAAATAGCTACGGAAATTCTCTTTAAGGGTTTCCTCACTTTCCTAATATTCCTTAACTCTCAGCTTGTATTATGTATACAGTGAAAATAAGCAAGAATGATATATTATTCCTACATACCAAACACTGGTATATGCCTATAAATACTCTCAATCCAAATTTCTTGCCTTAGAAACCCAAACGTCTAATAGAGATGTGGAGAGATTGTTATTCTCCTCTGTACTTGAATGATATTTGTAATTGTATTTTTTTTTTTTCTTCATAGGTTATTCGTCTCATTATTCACTTTAACAGCAAATTTATCCTAGGGCTCTTCAGACAGAATCTTTACACAGCTTAACTCCTCTGGGGTAAAAATAAAGGAGAGCCTCATTAGTCTCATGTTAAGAAAACTCTGGGGATTGTGGTGCACCTTTTTGACAGAAGTCTATGTTTAACAGTTTTTACCAATCTAGGTTTCAGCATTCATCAAATTCATCATGTTTCCCATACCTACGTTTCCGATTTTTTTGGTAAATCTTGGCATATCTTACTAAATACACTAAATTGTCTTTGATTCTTCTCTATTTTTACTAGAACGTGTTTTTTAAACCTTTGTAATGCCTTTCCCATCTTGTTATCTAGTTCTGATCGGAAGAGCTGCAACTCTATACTTGATTTTAAACATATGCCATATAAACCATTATATTTGTTATAATGGTCATAACATTACATGTTATAGTAATATCATAACATTACATTGTCTCCTAGCTAGTTTCCTCTATATCTAAGTTCTTCACTCTACAAACCTCTTTACACTGTGACCAGTTTAAGCTTCATCAAAAATAACTCAGACCAGGGCATTCTCCTGCTCTCTAAACTTCTCTGTTCTCTCCAAGTTATAAATCCTCTCTCCTTCCTCTGAATTCCCATAAAATGTTTTAATGTCTGACACCACACACTACACTACATTACTGTGCTTTGTGTGCATGCCTTATCATCTTGTTGCAGTGCTTGACATAGTGTACCTTATGCTCTGTCCTCTTTACCTAGCCTATATATAGATCAGCTGTCGCTGCTTAGCATTTAAGCATAAGGGAAGGCTATTCACCCTAATTTTTAAAAAAATCTATTTGCTGAATCCTACATTAGTCTTGTTTGTATTCCTCTCCTGTAGGTAAGAAGAAAAGATAAAAGGGTCATGAGATTTTGTGTAATGTGATTATATGGAAGTGGTTTTTTCTTTCTGAAATCGCATCTTAAATTGAATATGTCTAGACATCTAGAGGAAACATAAAGATACATTTATTTATCTGAATATTTTATCTATTTGATACTTGGAAATTCAGCATAACTAGATGTTCAATTTTTATCTATTGTTTGGTGTCATGTAGCTATACATATAGTTTGATACTTAATACTCCTTTTTGTTATGGCTTTTAAATCATTTTCTCCTTGAGAATTCCAAACCTCTTGTATATCTATGGCAGTTATTTTTTTACATTTCAGATATTTTATTTGTTCTAGTTTTCCTTTAAGTCTTCAACAAAAAGTGCCATCTAGTTGCTCGAACATTACTTGATCAAAGCCCATACTTCATCCGATAAATAAGTCTGCCTCTGCCATAGAAATGGGGATGATTTTAGATTGAACTATATGAAATTACTATTTTTGTAGGTCAAAATGGTCAAGACTTAGCAATGACATATGGTTTATGATAGTTAAATAGGTTACATTTTTGGACCAGATAGATGCCAAAATGAATCTGAATTAAAACTTGACTATTAAAGTTTAAAATATTGCTTACACAAACTCTCAACAAAATGCATCTTCATTCTTTATTTGCAATGGCAATTTAAGAAATAGAAATAAAACCTATTGATTTTTTTCTTTATAATGCATATCTTAATGTAACATCCTTTCCATGTTTACCATATCATGTTAGTCTAGATGATCCCAAAGCACCTCAATTCTGCAATTCTAGAGTTGGTGCTTAATTGATTTGCTGCCTAGATACTGTGATAAGCAAACACATATACACAGTGATTTGCATATGACTTTCCTCCCTACAAAACATCAAAACGACCTTGGCACTTTTTACACTATGGTCAATCCTGAGATGTATCATACGTAACTATTTAGTAAATGTAAAGTACGATCAATACAAGACTTAAATAATAAATTTGAGTGGATTCATAATTATCCCTATGATAACATTCTCACACATATTCAGAAACACTTTTTTATTTGAGAGAGAAAGAGGTGAGGATAGATCTCCTACTCTGGGAGTTGCATATATCTCCAATTATGCCCGTGGGAATGCATTGTTTATTTGAATGCCATCCATCAGATATACTGGCAAAGAAAAAAGGTTGAGAATTGAGGTGCTACAAGATAAGAGTACAGATTCTCCAACACTTGACTTTCAAAGCTGTCCACAATTTGTTTTTTACCTATTTCAGCATACATATCCGTTACATGCAACCTCTCCTTTAGCTCAGCTGGGCAATTATCCTCCCAAGAATATGTGATATGCATTTCTGTCCCTAATTGAAGTATGGAAAATAGTTTTTATCAGAAGTGCAAACTCTTATTACTTGGTAGTAGTTTCCTAAAGCACTGTTAGGAAATAGAATAGTCAGAATGGGATTATCATATGGGACTTTTTCCATCTAAATCCTACCCGATACTGTTTCATCATCCTGAAGTAACCATTTCATTCTCTGTCCAAAAGTGGAATTATTTTGATCCTATATATTCTTCAAGGCCTTATTAAATCCATAATATATATGTGTGTGTGTATATATATATGTATTTTAAAATATAGATTGACTTATTATACTAGGAGTTTGTTTAATTTTTATTAGTAAAGACAAAATTTTTCTGTAAATGTTACTTCTAAAATAGTAGGTTCTTGGCCTTTACTCTTAAATGTGGGAAACCCTTTCCTTACCTACACATGATTGTGGTGAAAATAGAAAGTATTTTATAAACAAAAAGGAAAGACCAACTTTAACCAAGCATACCCAAGTGATCAGAAATGTCAAATTACTAGGTGACTTCATTATGCCAATTACACATAGTAATGTGTAATTTAAACTTCACCAATGAATATATGAGTAAAGTCAATTCTCTGATCATTAATTTTGTATTAAATATGTTCTCTCTAAATTTATCTGTCAAGTTAGAAGATTAATGCCAGGTTCTCTAAAAAAGATAAACAATAAATATACTCTCATACATGATTAATTTGAAAATAATATTTTAAATGAAAATCCCTTCAAACACCTATGTTATTATGTATTTTTATTGCTATTAAAAACTATACAATCTAACTTCTGGCCAAATGCAAACAATAATACTTTTTACTGTTGTCCCTTTCATTGTGATTGTGCATCGTCAAAGCAGCGAGCACTGATGCTCACATAAGCTCTGAAGTTGTGCTATTGGAAGAGTCCAGTTAGATTTGGCTTAATTTGTGTTTAAGAAAGCAATGCTTCTCTCCCTACTAGCTTTGCTGATAAATAAGTGGTTTTTATTCTCCCCTTAGCACTGAGTTTGATAGAGATGCTTTCCAAGTAAATACTATAATCAGACATGGTTTATGGGAATGAGTCTTTAGTAATCATTTCTGACAGGTACAGTACAGCACTTGAGCAGTTTCCTTTTTTAATTTGACATTGCATTTATGTTTGACTGTTTTCCTCTGTGGAGAAATGATGGAGTGTCACAAGAGTTTCTTGAAAATGGTAGAAATAATACTTTCCAGTATTGCCTCATTATGGAGAGAATGTTCTGGTTATAGACCGTGTTCCTTTCATACTGAGGAGAAACTTGATAAACTATTTTGCATAGCCCTGAAGTGCTTTTAGTTAGAAATGGCTGCTATGAGATGTTTTAAGTGTACTAGATTCTCCTGGTTTTGAATTTGTCTGGAATACAGAAAATAAAGAATAAAAATAAAATTTTGTTTTATTGTTGGTTGTGTAGCTAAGTACTCACCAAAGACTTTTCAAAAGTTTCAATTTGTCCTTAAGTGACTCCTTGAGAACGTAGACCACATCATAGATGGATATGCTTCCATCTATACATCATTGTAAGACTATTAATTTAGGACCAAAACAATATTCACCTCAGGAGGCTATCTTTAAGCTATTAATGTTGAATCACAGTAAACATCTCAAGTATTTAATTCAAAGCAAGTGTAGCAATAATAGAAATTTTAAGACACACACATGTATGCAGACAATTACACACAATAGAGAAAATTAAAAGTCGGATTAACAGAACATGCACTTCTGAGTTGAAGAGTCTATTTTACAGTTTCATGGGCTGTCAAAATATATCATTTAGTAATAAAGAAAATGAACAAAGGCATAGTCCTGCTATTAATTTATCTATGTATGCAGTAAAATCACAGCCTTTTAACTTCAGGCAGGACTATTATTGGTGACCTTGTGTTAAAAATTCCATGAGTATTCTAAATTGACTTTATAATTTTGTAGTTGGAGAAGACCAGTGGTACCTACATATATACGAAAAACCTGATGAAACTTCGTAAGAAAATCTTGTAAACATTTTAGGAAAATGATCAATAAACTTCAATTATTTAATAATATTTTTCCAGTAAAGCAGTATTGGTTAGAATTCTCTGATATTAGTTTTAGTTTTATTATCTTTTTAATATTGTAATTTTTTGATAACTGCTTTTTAAAAAAAAATCCTTTTTAGGAAATGTAGTCATAACTGTTAATGTTTTACATGATAGGCAAAATGCTAAGAATAATTCCCTCAGGATTCCACTTTATACCGCTTGGAATCTATACATATAATGGATATCACTTCTGTGACTATGTTATGTCCTATGGAACATTTCACATTAAGAAAAAGAGATTATCCAGACAGACCTAATCCAATCACATGAAACTCTGAAAGCATAGAGCTTTCTTTAGCTGGTGTCCAAAGGAGAATCCAGACAGATTTGAAGCAAGAGGAGAACTTGAGAAGCCATTGCTCCTTTCAGGATGGAGTGAGCAACCTAAGAAGGAGTGGGTGGCCATGAGAATCTGAGGACAGTAAGCAAGAAAATGGAGACCTCTATCCTACAGCTGTAAGGAACTGAATTCTGCCAATGATCTAAATGAACCTAAAAGCAGATTATTTTCCAAACCCTTCAGACAAGAGCCCAGCTAAGCCTACACTTTGATACTTTGATTCCAGCCGTATGAGACCCTAAGTAAAGAAAGCAACCAACCTCACCAGAACTTCTGATTTATAGAACTGTTAGATAATAACTGAGTTTTGTTTTAAGTAATTAACTACATAGTAATTTGTAACGCAGAAATAGAAAACGAATACATTCTCCCTGAAATGTATTGTATTGTATGCCTGACTAATGTAGTCATCCCCCCATTTCTCCTTTTTGTAAAAGAACCTCTAAAAATGATGTAATTCACAGGTCTCCCCTTCTGGAACAAGCCACTTAATTTCCCAGATGCTAGTGGTAGTGTCTGTTGATGGCTTTCTCCTTAGAAATTACCCTTGGCCAATGAGAAGTTGCTTATCTAAAGTCATGCCTCTTCCTCTTCTGGGACACTTTCTGTTCTGAACATATTAGTCTAGGATTGCCTCAACTCTAGAACATTTCTGAAGGGTCTTCATTATTTCGGTGATTTCTGAGGGATTCACTGTGGCCATACGTTGCAAACAAATTACAGCTCAATTCTATTTTAACGAATCCTGATTCTAATATTTCTTTACAGATATTGCTCTTGGGAACACCCATCCCATTAAATTCCTGTGGGCAAATACCTTATTTGAAGTCCAATTGTAGGGAAAGTTGACATAAGACAGCTTAAGTCTTAATACCATCTAGGTATTACATCTCCTAGCCTTCCTTGAAATGACACTTGCAACTTTCAGGTCATATCCCTAAAAGGAAGTCGGTTGCTCTCCGCTTCTCCAAATCTACCTTCTTTTGGAAGTGGTGATGGTAAAGTAATTTTGACAAAGGCAAAATCTTGGATATTGATAAAGTAGCAACAACCTTTTTGACCTTAGAGGACAAATCCCTTTTATGCCCCGGACATCTAACTACTTATGAAAGAGACACACCTTTTATCTTTCTTAAGCCTCTGCAATTAGATTTCTGTTAAAGTAGCTTTACAAATATTCTAATGTATGTAATAAATAACTAATCTGGCATTTAAGGAACTATTTTGGTATGAAGCTATTTGGAAGTTTTAGATTATTTACATATTGTTGCTTGTATGTTGGACTTTTTAGGGGGTGTCAAGATGATTCATCTAAACCTGCTTCCTGACATTTAAAACATCTTTAACAGACTTCACTTTTGTCTTTTTCATAACTAAACATAAGGCCAGATGCCTTAGTAAACAAATATAGTGTCTTCTGTTTTTAACATACGAATGCTTGATACTCAAATATTTACTTAGTGATCAGTGTGGGCATTTGCTTTGTTCTAAAAACTGGGACTGCAGATAATAATATGATAGTATTAGGAGCTTAGGAACCACTGGAGAATTCAAAACTGTAATCAAATAATTATAATACAATGGCAGTGGGAGAATTTCCAGAACTAGATAGCATAGAACAAGATGGAAAACTTCAAATGTGAGAAACAAGTAAGGAAACAATCAAAAAAAGGCGGTGAAGGCCTGACCCTTGGCAGTGGGGATGGTTTAACAAAATAAGATATTTAGAAGTTAGAATTGTCGCCGGGCACGGTGGTTCACGCCTGTAATCTCAGTACTTTGGGAGACCGAGGCAGGCAGATCACGAGGTCAGGAGTTTGAGACCAGCCTGACCAACATAGTGAAAACTCATCTCTACTAAAAATATAAAAATTACGCGGGCATGGTGACATGTGCCTGTTGTAATCCCAGCTACTCAGGAGGCTGAGGCAGGAGAATTGCTTGAACCCAGGAAGCAGAGGTTGCAATGAGCCGAGAACACACCACCGCAGTCCAGCCTGGGCAACAGAGTGTGACTCCATCTCAAAAAAAAAAAAAAAAAAAAAAAAAGAAAGAAAGAGAAAAAATTAGAATTGTCAATACCTGGTGACTTAGTGAATTCAGAGTGTGAGGACTCCCTCTATAAATGAAGTCATGCAGTATTTGTCTTTCTGTAACTGTCTCATTTCACTAAATACAGTGTGCTCCAGGTCCATCCATGCTGTTGCAAGTGACGGTATTTCTTTCTTTTTAAGATTGAATAAAATTTTATTATGTATATATACACACACCGTATTTTCTTTATTCATTCATCTTTCAACTGACATTTAAGTTGGTTCCTGTATTAGTCTGTTTTCACACTGTTATAGAGAACTTCCTGAGACTAAGTAATTCATAAAGTAAAGTGGTTTAATTGAATCACAGTTCCACAGGGCTGGGGAAGCCTCAGGAAACTTACAATCATGGCAGAAGGCAAAGGGGAAGCAAGCACTTTCTTCACAAGGCATCAGGAGAGAGAAAGCAAAGGGGGAAGAGCCCCGTGTAAAACTGTCAGAGCTCATGATAACTCACTTACAATCACATGAACAGCATGGGGGAAATTGCCCCCATGATTCAATCACTTCCAACCAGGTCCCTACCTTGACATGTGGGGATTATAGTTCGAGATGAGATTTGGGTGTGGACACAGAACCAAACCACATCAGTTCCATAGATTGGCTATTGTGAAATAATGCCGCAATGAACATGAGAATGCAAATATCTCTTCAATGCAATTATTTTATTTCCTTTGGATATATACCCAGAAGTAGGATTGCTGGATTACTTGTTATTTTTATTTTTTAAATTTTTAAAGGAATTGTCATACTGTTTTCCATAATATTTATACTATTTACATTCACATCAATAGGGTACTAGGGTTTCCATTTCTCCACATCCTTTTGAACACTTATTTGATACAGGAATATCATGCTTTATTACACTTCACAGATACTGTATGTTTTACAAATTGAAGGTTTGTGACAACCCTGAACTGAACAAATCTACAGGCACCATTTTTCCAACACCAAGCACTCATTTTGTGTCTCTGTCCCACACTTGGTAATTCTCATAATATTTCAAGCTTTCTTTTACTTTATTTTCTTTCTTTCTTTCTTTCTTTTTTTTTTTTTTTTTATACAGAATCTCACTCTGTTGCCCAAGCTAGAGTGCAGTAGCATGATCTTGGCTCCCTGCAGCCTCAACTTCCTAGGCTCAGATGATCTTCCCACCTCAGCCTCCCAAGTAGCTGGGATTACAGGCATGCTGCACCATGCCTGGCTAATTGTTTGCATTTTTTTTTTTGTAGAGAACTTGGTTTTGCCATGTTGCCAAGGCTGGTCTCAAACTCCTGGGCTCAAGTGTTCTTCCCACCTGACCTCCCACAGTGCTAGGATTACAGGTGTGAGCCACCATGCCAGGCCTAATTTCATTATTATATATGCTGTAGTGATCTGTGATCACTGACCTTTGATGTTATTTTTGTAATTATTTGGGGGCACCATGAACTGATCCATATAAGAGGAGAAATTTAACAAATATTCTGTGTGTTCTGACTCTTCTACCAACTGGTCATTTCCCTAATATCTCACATTTTCCTTAGGCCTTCCTATTTTCTGAGATACAAAAATATTAAAATTAAGTCAATTACTAATCCTACTGTGGCATTTATGTCATGCTCA
This sequence comes from Macaca thibetana thibetana, assembly GCF_024542745.1. Taxonomy (NCBI): domain Eukaryota; kingdom Metazoa; phylum Chordata; class Mammalia; order Primates; family Cercopithecidae; genus Macaca; species Macaca thibetana. The sequence continues at coordinate 122,601,286 of NC_065598.1, forward strand.
TGTGAAAGGAAGAGTCACATGTTTCAATTTAAATCAAAAGCTAGAAATGATTAACCTTAGTGAGGAATGTATGTCAAAATCCAAGATAGGCCAAAAGCTTGGCCTTTTGTGTGAAACAGAAAGCCAAGCAGTGAATACAAAAGAAAAAAGAAATCATTGAATGAAACAAAAATGCTACTGCAATGAACACAAGAATGATATAAGAGGGAAACGGCTTCATTGCTGATATGGAGAAAGTTGTAGTGGTCTGCATATATCAAACCTGCCACAACATTCCCTTACTCCAAAGCCTAACCCAGAGAAAAATCCTATCACTATTCAATTATATGAAGGCTGAAAAAGATGAGGAATCTGCAGGAGAAAAGTTTGAAGCCAGTAGAGGTTGGTCATGTGGTTTAAGGAAAGAAGCTATATCTGTAACATTAAACTGCAAGGTAAAGTAGCAAGTGCTGATGTAGAAGCTGCAGCAAGTTATTCAGAAGATCAAGCTAAGATTATCAATGAAGGTAGCTACACTAAATAACATTTTCACTGTAGACAAAACATCCTGACACTGGAAGAAGATGCCATCTAGGACTTCCATAGGTAGAGAGGAGAAGTAAATGCCTAGCTTCAAAGAACAGGCTGACCCTCTTGTTAGGAGCTAATGCAGCTGATAACTTTAAGTTGAAACCAATGTTCATTTATCATACTAAAACTCCTAGAGCCCTTAAGATTTATACACAGCCTACATTGCCTGTGCTCTATAAATTGAACAACAAAGTCTGGATAGTAGCACATCAGTTTATAGCCCGGTTTACTGAATATTTTAAGCCCACTATTCAGACTTACTGCTCCAAAATAGAGCAAAATATTATTTTTCCTTGCTAAATAGAGCAAAATATTATCCTTTCAAAATGTTATTACTTATTGACAACATAATCACTCAAAACTTCTGATGGAGATATAAAAGGAAATTAAATGTTGTTTTTGTGTCTGGTAACACAACATCCATTATGAAGCTAATGAATCCAGGGTAACTGACATTCAAGTGTAATTATTTAAAAATACATTTTATAAGGGTATAGCTGCCATAGATCGTGATTCATCTGATGAATGTGAGCAAGGTAAATTTAAAATCTTCTGGAAAAGATTTGCCAGTCTAGATACCATTAAAAACATTTATGATGCATGCAGGAGGTCAAAGTATCACCTTTAACAGGAATTTGATAAAAGATGATTTCAAATATCATGGATGACTTTGAATGGTTCAAGACTTCAGTGGACGAATTAGCTTCAGGTGGGGTGAAAATAGTAAGAGTAATAGAATTAGAGGTGGAACTTGAAGATGTGATTGAATTGCTGCCATCTCATGATAATACCTGAATGGATAAGGAGTTGATTTTTATGAATGAGCATTGAAAGTGGTTTCTTGTGATGGAATATACTCCTGGCAAAGATACTGTGCACACTTGGTGAAATGACAACAAAATATTTAGAATATTACATACACTGAATTGATAAAGCACTGACAGAGTTTAAGAGGATTGACTCAAATTTTGAAATAAGTTTTAGTGTGGGTAACATGATTTCAAATGGCATTGCATGGTAAAGGAAAAATTTTCATAAAGGGAAGAGTCAATTGATGTGACAATTTTCCTTCCTGTGTTATTTTAAGAAATTACCATAGTCACCCCAACTTTCAACAACCGTCACACTGATTAGTGATCAACCATCAACATCAAGGCATAACCTTCAACCAGCAAAATATTGTGACTCAGATGATTGTTAGAATTTTTAGCAATAAAGTATTTTTAAGTTTGATCTATGCATTTTTAAATGTAATCCTATTACACACTTAATAAACTATAGTATAGTGTAAACATAACTTTCATATGCACCAGAGAACCAAAAAATATTCTGTTGTTCACTTTATTGTGATATTCACTTTATTGACGTAGTCTGGAATCAAACCCACGGTATCTCTGATTTATGTCTGTATACATATGTATATGTTTTAATTATAGACATCTATGACAAGAGTGAGGTACCCTTTTAACCACACCCTTACTCATACTTGTTATCTCTTGTCATTTTGAGAGTACCACTCCTAACAGATGTGATGTGGTATCTTAATGTGGTTTTAATTTGCATTCCACTAACGACTAGTGTTGTTGAGCAGCTTTTCAGAAACCTTTTGGTCATTTGTATATCATTTATGGAAAAATTTCTAAAGTGAATATCAAGTTTTATAATGCTATTGCAGCAATTTATTCTCATTGTCAGGCTCCACTTCTACTTCAATTTCTTCTAATTTTTAATTGGCCTATTTTTTTGTTCTGGGTTTTTTTGCTATTTTATTGTATGAGCTCTTTGTATATTTTGAAAATACAGGCACACACAACACATATGGTTACAGACATTTTCTTTTATAGTTTTTATGTTGTCTTTTCAGTTTGTTGATTGTTTCCTTTGTTGTGCAGGAACATTTTAGTTTCATGTCATCCCACGTGTATGTATTTATTATTTTTGGCCAAGTGTTTAATGTGATGTGCAAAATATCATTGCCAAGACCAAAATGAAGCAACTTTTCTTCATTTTTTTTTTTTTTTGGTTAAGAGTTTTATGGCTTACATTTATGTGAATGTGTTTAATCCATTTCTAATTGATTTTGGCTTGTAGTGTGAAAAATAAGGCCCAATTTTATTTTTTGCATGTGTTTGATGGTTAATATTGAGTGTCAACTGGATTGAATTGAAGGATGCAAAGTACTGATCCTAGGTATGTCTGTGAGTGTGTTGTCAAAAGAGATTTACATTTGAGTAAGTGCTCTGGGAAAGACAGATTCACCCTTAATCTGGGTGGGCACCAATAATCAGCTGCCAGTGCAGCTAGACTATAAAGCAGGCAGAAAAACGTGTAAAGACTAGACTGGCCTAGCCTCCCAGTCTATGTCTTTCTCCCATGCTGGATGCTTCCTGTCCTTGAACAATGGACTTCAAGTTCTTCAGTTTTGAGACTCAGACTGACTCTTCTTTTCCCTCAGCTTGCAGATGGACTATTGTGATCATGTGAGTTAATACTTAATAAACTCTCCTTTACACACACACACACACACACACACACACACACACACACCCCAAACCAGAAGTCTTCCCCTGAAAGGAGGCTGGTAGACCTCTGCCTGCTTGAATGGGAGAGTGAACATTCCTCATACTTTCCTCCTTGGCTTGTTCCAATGGGAAATCTTAGTCTGAAGACTCACCCTGGAAATAATTTCTGCATGTTGATACACACACACACCCCCCCATATAATGCCTATCCTATTTGCTCTATCCCTCTATAGAACCCCAACAAATACAGATTTTGGTTCCAGGAGTGGTTCTAGAGGAACAGAATATTAAGGATGGAGTTCTTTAATTGGTTTTGGGGTTTCTGGAGTTGGCTGCCTAATATGATTAGACCCAAAAATGCTAAGGACTCCCATTAGCATGGAGAACACTGATAGTCCTTGGTGTGAACTGTTTAGAGAGTTATGCAAAACGAATGACTTTGACACTCCTGATTCACCACTCATGAGCGGCAAGGAGTTTAATGACTTTCTATAGAATTAATACTTGTGACCATATGTGGAGAACCAAGGAATAAGCTGGTTGGTTGCTCCTAAGCTCAGCTGACAAAATGATGAAAGGAAATGATGAGCTCAGGGATTCTAACTCCAGGGTTCAGAAGCAGATTCTGAGCCTCAAAACTGCTAAGATTGCCCTGAGAGAGAGTCTTATCTCCTGCAGAGAAGGAGCTGAAATTGTGAAAAAACAAACACAAGCTCTTATCATGTGAGTGGCAGACCTGCAACGAAAGGTGCATGCACAGCCTCGCCAGGTGTCTACGAGCAAGGGCACTGATTGGAAAAGAATGGGACCATGCAACTTGGAATGGAAACATGTGGGAGGACCCTAATGAAGTTGGGGACACTGAGTTTGTAAACTCTGATGAACATTTTTTTCCAAAAGAAACAGCTTCCCCATCTCCAGTAGTGGCAGCACCTGCTCCCCAACCCATGCTGCCATCAGCCTTTCAGCCTTTGAGAAGATAGACCCTGTGCTGCCTGAGGCAACAGTGATGGACTTCCCTCAGGTAGTTGCCAGGCAAGATAATGTTGATTCTCCTCAGAATCAACATGCAGAAATTATTTCCAGGGTGAGTCTTCAGAGTAAGATTTCCCATTGGAACAAGTCAAGGAGGAAAGTGTGAGGAATGTTCACTCTCCCATTCAAACAGGCAGAGGTCTACCAGCCTCCTTTCAGGGGAAGACTTCTGGTCTGGTGTTACTGCTACAGCAAGCTGGGAAAGAGGGCATAGGGAGGTCCCACTCTCCTTTTTAGGCAAGCAGATGTTTCATGCCTTCCTTCAGCAGGTGGTGTGGGTTTGTCACTGTAACAAGCCAGGGAAGAAGGCAGACAGAGTGCTCACTCTCCTATTCAGGAAGACCAAGATCTCTAAGCCTCCTTCCAGTGATAGATTGCTGAGACTTATGGGGTAGAGCAAGCCAAGGAAGGAGACCCAAGGAGTGCTGTCCCTCCTGTTCTTGCTCCCAGTGGCCTCTAACCTCTTTCCAGGGAGAGTCTGTAGGCTTGGTTTAATTGTTGCTGCAAGTTGGGGAAGAAGATTTTGGGCATGTAATTTCTCTGTTTAGGCTTCAGAAGAGTTATTCTTTATTTGTTATGAAAGCTCCTAGATACTAACCTTTTAGAAGCCAGAACCACAGAGATCTACCAGAAAAGTATGCAGGCAAATTGTTTCTAGGGTGAAGTTGGGAGTTGGACTGATTCCAGGGATAACAGCTTCTGGAAGTGCTCACATGGTTGAGCACTCCTTCTCCCGACTTTGTTCATTTTGCTTTGGGAAGATACTTTGGTGCCTAGTCCCTGCTACTACTCAAGCAAGATGATTTAAGAGCCAAGCCTTCTGGCAGGGGCCATCAAATTTGGGGTGCAAGCCTCTCACCCCTCAGAAAGACGCTGAAAGTTGGTAAATCCTTTATGATTTACCAAGCATCTAGTAAACTTTGTGCTAGAGTATATTTCCGCTTTTTCTGCATGTTTTGATGTGTATAGTTTCTTAGTCATTCAGTGTGTAAGAGTCTTCCAAGTAGATTCTGACTTTCTTTTGAAGAGAATCCATCTGTGTGTAGATATTTACTCAGTTAATCCATGAGAGGTAGTCAAGAGCCTCCTATTCTACCATTTGCTGACATCACTCCTAGAATTTTTGTGACAGATGGATAAAATGACTCTATCTTTATGAAACACCCCTCTTTATTCCTAGTAAAAATTCTTGTTCCAAACTGTATGGTATTTGGTATTAAAATAGTGATTCCAACTTTCTTATGATTACTGTTTGGAATATCTTTTAAAATCCTTTTACTCTTGAACTATATTTCCTTTAAAATGAGTTTCTTGTAGAATAGAGTTTTTTCATTGTCCAATAAGATGATCTCAGCCTTTTAACTGGAGATTTACATGCACAGGTAATGTATTTGTATTTAGCGATATACTAGGTTTAAACAAACCTACTGACTTTCTATTTGCCCTCTCTTTTCTTTAATCATTTTTTCCTTTTTTTCTGTCTTATTTTGGATTAGTTGCATATTTTTTAGCATTCCATTTTATTTACACTATTGGCTTAGTTGCTATACTTTTATTCCTACTTCCAGTTATTTGTGACATTAATAATTTACTTCCCTATGTGTGATTAAATAATGACACATAATTTTTCTATATACTTTAAAGAATCTAGAGATGAGAAAATAAATATCTCTCATTTGCCACTTTGGGTGGTTTTTATTAATTTGTATATTTAAAGGTTTACATGTGGTAGTACTTTTCTTTTTCCTAACAAACTTTCTTCCACATTTCCCATAGTTCAGGTCTGCTGACCACAGCTGTCTCTGAATTTATTGTTCCAAAATCGTCTTTCGTTTTCTTCATTTTTCAAATAAATTTTAACTGGCTTTACAACTATAACTTTTCAGGTTTTTGTGTGTTCATTTTCACAGCCTTTTGTAGATTCCGTTCCATTATTTGTCTGGCTTAAATGGTTTCTGAGAGAAAGTATAACACCCTTTCTAAGTGCTAAGTTCTATACAAAATGGGTGTCTCTTCTCTGGTTATTTTTAAATATTTGATTTATTTTTATTAATCATTTTTAAGCTATTTGAATTTCATGTGTCTTTGTTCGGTTTTCTTTTTTTATCTTACTTTATTTTATTGAGTTTTCTGAATCCATGCTTTCATAGATGTTTTCAAACTTGGAAAATGTTCTTCCAATATTGTGTGTATCTTTCATTCCCTCTCCTTTCCTAATGATATTCCAATTACATGTATATTATACAACTTGATGTTGTTCGAAAAGTCACCAAGGTTCTGTTTATTCTTTCAGTCTTTTTTCCTTTGCTACTCATTTATATTAAGTCTTATTGCTATGTGATCAAATGCACTCACGTTTCTTTATGCAGTGTCTGAACCATTGTTAATCCAATCCAGTGAAATTTGTATATTCTTTATCATACTTTTTTCCATTTCTAGAAATGATGTTCTAATTTTATCTATTCCATTTTTCCTCATTAAGTTTGTGTTTTCCTATACATATGTGAGCATATTGGTGATACTTGCAATGGTTATTTAAAAGGTCTTGTCTGTTGATCACTGAATTTCTCCCCTTTCTATGTGTTTCTACTGAGTTTTCCCTTGTTTATGAGTCACATTTTTTTCTTCTTAGATCTAGTAATATATTTTTACACAGATTTCAAGGTGAATGAAGTTACAGTATTGTGACACTAGGCTAAAGTGAAGTATAAGATTTTAACCTGCTTTTGAAAACATCAAGTTAAGCATCATTTTTTTTTTTCCAATCTTGAAACACGTAATCATTCATTTATTTCATAATCATTTATTGATCTTGGCACGTTTTTGGTTGCTGATGAAAATATCTTTCAAAGAGAGACTTTGACAATTATTTATTCGGTAAGCTAAAATGTCTTCTAAATTTTTTAGCCATATCTTGCAGAGTCAAAAGCAAATTAGACTGTAGGCTTTTCTATGGTACAAACCAGGACTGAATTATATTTGTATCTATCCTCCAATCACTTGGCACAGTCAGTAACAGGAGCTCAATAAACATTATATTTAATCAAAAGGCAGGTAAATAAGAAGCCTGTAAGAAATATAGAAGAAGTCTATATTTCTTTGACTTCCCTAGGAAACTAAGAAGCCTGCCTTAAAAAAAAAAAAAAAAAAAAAAAAAAAGCTATTATTTATTATCTAGTTTTTAAATGTTATTTTACTTTAAGTTCCAGGATACATGTGCAGCATGTGCAGGCTTGTCACATAGGTATACATATGCCATGGTGGTTTGCTGCACCTATCAACCCGTCATAAGTAGTGACAAATTATGGTTGACATTTCCAAGTGATAATTTTACTTAAGTGACAAAAATGTACCACATACAAGGATTACATAAGAATATCTAAGACTTTTCTGAATATATTTCATCTCACATTTTCTATTCAGTATGCTGCATTCTCTAAAGTCATTCCCATTTTCACAAAGGTTCAATTATGCACATTTTCTTGGTTAATCTGGCTGCAGAACTGCATGGTTACTTTGCTTACTTCTAAACTGTTAATTTATTGTGAGCTATTACGAATATAATAATTGCAAGAATTAAACCTTAAACGGGGTTAGGAATTAATCTCAGAATACAGACAGGTTCTTCTCAAGTGTGGCTACAGGTATTTACTAAGCCCAAATTCAACTCTCTTTCACAATGTTGCTGGATTAGAAAATGTTAAATGGTGAGTAGGACTGACTTTGTTCGGAATGGGTGTTAACATTCAGATGAACGAATAAATTCTTGAGGTAGAAGAATATTTGACTGAAAAAACTAAAGGCATATATTTTCTGTGGCTAGATTATCACTCTGATTTTTTTTGCAGAAAAAAATAATTTGGTATTTAGCCATTATATATGTTGAATGATAGCAAGTGATTAATGAAAATTGAATGAGTAACATAGGGAAATACAGAAATCTATAAAATTGTAATTTGCCATCATATTCACAGTGTTACAGAAGGTAAAATGAGGCATCCACCTCAATTCCTAATATACATTCGAAATGGCTTATGTTCATTAAGAAATTTGCCTAAAATAATATGTCAGGAATTCAGATTAACAGTCCAGGATTTTTCCATTCATCTGTACTGAGTGTTTTCTTTATGTTTAGCTACACAAAAGATGTCAAAATTGGCCGGGTGCAGTGGCTCACGCCTGTAATCCCAGCACTTTGGGAGGCCGAGGAGGGCGGACCACCTGAGGTCAGGAGTTCGAGATCAGCCTGGGCAACACGGTGAAACTCCCGTCTCTACTAAAAATACAAAATTAGCCGGGCATGGCGGCACATGCCTGTAATCCGAGCTACTTGGGAGGCTGTGGCAGGAGAATTGCTTTGAACCTGGGAGGCGGAGGATGCGGTGAGCCATTGCACTCCAGCCTGGGCAACAAGAGTAAATCTCCGTCTTACCAAAAAATAAATAAATAAATAAATAAATAAATATGTCAAAATTACAATCTCCTTCAAGTCTTCAGAAGATTATCTTTGGTTAACCTGCTGTGGGGAAAAATGGTTTCTCAAACAGGAGTTCACCCTTCATTGGCAGCTTCCCATGAGAATCCAAAGTACAGTTGAGTGAAGGAAAGAAGCAGATAAAACGAAGGATTGAGGAAAGTAGAACCAGAAATATTATTAGAGAGAAGAGACTAGATGGAAATTATGGTGACAGGCACAAAAGGATTGTTAAACGTGAATAAACAAGATTTAGGCTGACAGAAAATGGATTGAGGGTTTTTGAACAAAGCGTATACTCATGGAGAAAGACTAAGCATATCCAACCCCAATTAAAAAGGCTCATATATATTCTGACTTATCAGTCTAATATTATTTATCTTTTCATAATATTGTAACCTAATGGGAAAGAAGACATAAGAATTTTTTTTTTAATTATTATTATACTTTAAGTTCTAGGGTACATGTGCATAACGTGCAGGTTTGTTACATATGTATACTTGTGCTATGTTGGTGTGCTGCACCCATCAACTTGTCAGCACCCATCAACTCGTCATTTAGAAGACATAAGAAATTTAAGGTTTAAAAACTCACCTCTAGTAATGAAAAATCCTGTGAACTGATGTGTGGATTTTATTTCCTTTATCTTTGTTTATTTTGCTTCAGTTTTTGTTTTTGCTTTAAATTAATCAGTCATTGAACATATTGTTTTTAAAAGGACTAGTTCAGTGTTTCCCAGCCATTGGTTCACAGACCAAAGAAGCGAGATATGTCTCTAATGTTTACTCCCGGCATCAATAGGACCAAAATAATACAAATCAAAAATTCTTGATATAAAATCTATTTCTAAATACTGTGCTAAATTTCCCCCAAAATTTCAAAGAGACCAGTGAACAGATTCCGACATACAGAAAATATTTATAAATCACAAATTATTAAACAATTCCTTCAAATATTTGAATTTTTAAATTTCTTCATTTTAAAAATAAAACGTCTAGCCAAGAAGGTTGTAATTCAATGATATCACAAGAAGGCATGATTATTTCTGGAGTATTAAATCCTATTTTATATAACATAACTGTATAGAATAATGTTTACTTTACTTGGCTTTATTGAAGATATAGTACTAAATTTGAAGATAACAAAAATAAAATTAAAAATAGTTCTTTATGATAGAAGCCTTTCTAATATCTATTCTATTCCCTGATAGTTCAAAAAGAAAATCAAGTAGAATTTAATTATTTTATAACTTAGAATAAACATTGAGTCTCATCTATTATACTGTCTTTGTAAGAATTGAATTCAAAACTATTTTTTAGTTATTATATTTCTTTTGTAGGTATCACATTTTGAGTTTTTACTTCTCTTGTTGTCATTATAAACCTGCCTTTAAAAATTTCCTCTGCACTCTTTCTATTTTGTTGCTTATGATCACTTCAGAGCTAGAAAATCAAATTAACGGATTGTATGTTAAAGTAATATCACTATGTCTGCGGTTGAAAAAAATGCATAGTTCCAGGGTAGGGTTTTGTGACAACTACATTAGTAACTCAAATATTACCCCTATTTCTTAAATTGTGTCTGTGTTCTCGAGGACTGAGATTTTATTTTACTTTTGTTTGAACATTTATCTGAAATATGCTGAAAAATGTGCATAGTACACAGTTTTATTTAAATCAAAGCAATCTGGCACTTAAAAGTGTTCATTTCAGAAAATTTACATTGTAAAAGCCAATAGTTAAATTTGGAGGAGGGAGGAAAGAAGTGTAATGGTAATCTGTTCCCATCTAAAGATAGAATTATCCTTCAAGGTTGAGTGGATATAATTTGCCATCATATAACTCTCATGACAAATAGTGCCTTCAGGCAATGTGGCTGTAATAATTGTTCGATTACATACTTTTAGCTTTCAAATGACCAAAGCCATTATTATGCATCCTATCAATAGATATACAGGCATATACTAAGCACATGGATAAAGTGTGGATTTTTTTGAAGGATTAATTTAGCTTCGAAAATAAGCTATATTATAATTATCTGTAATTTTAGTAATTGTAATTTAATGTCGTCTAATCTAATAATGGTGATTACCCTCTAATCAAACAATTTTACCAAATATAATTCCTGTCACCCAATCAAACTATAAGACTGATTCTTATTTAATTTAATAAAACTAGTAAATAAAGGTATGTATTTTTTAGAATAAGAGATGAGTATTTTAGCAACAAAATATCTTGGTTTTGAAACATGTTGACTATATGTAGGATGCTCTTATGTACACAGAAGTTCAAGGTTCTTGAGTAATAGTCTTTTTATAAACTCATTTTATTGCTCACATATGTTTCATTTCTAAAAGCATTATTCAGATCTACAAATCACTCCTTAGTGAAGAACATTGTTGTACTGGGTGTAACTTTAGTTTTATTATTATCCCTTACATGTAGAACATGGCAAGAAGTTTGTTTTATATTTATCATACTCTCATTGGAAATATTAAGTTGATTACACTATACTTGTTTTTTAAACAAGAAATGTTTCAAATATAAAATTGTATTTCCATAGGAATAATATCATTGACTGTTGAAATTTTAACAAAATTGGAACTGGGGCAAAGAACTAAATGAAAATACAGTCAATACCTTCCTGATAAGGCAAAAGCTTTGTTTCTGAGGCTCTCAAGCTCTGTGACTAAGTTTTTTAATTAAAAAAATTTAAAGCAAAGTGGAACATGATTGTTATATAGAAAAGCCTTTCTAATAGTTCTGTGACTCCTAGATCTTCAATGGCTATTAGTTGGAATACCCAAGGAAACAAGCAAAAGGTGAATTTTTGAAAAATACCTCCAAGTTTTCTAGTCAGCATTATCACCCTCTAGATTTGTGTCACTTGCATGTGGAGTGCCTCAATTTATTGCCCAGTAGTATATTAACACATTAACATATTATATACATTTCAAAGCATTTCATATCAACGATCTCATTTGGGATACTTAATCATTCTTCTTACCTAGGATTTAAAACTCTGATATTGAACTGGGTTTATAAAGCTATTTTATTTTTTTCTCAAGGATTATTTTTCTGAAATTCAGGTAAGAGCCCTTCAGTTTTTATTTGTTTGTTTGTTGAGACTGAGTCTCACTTGGTCACCCAGGTTGGAGTGCAGTGGCACCACGTCGGCTCACTGCAACCTCCATTTCCCAGGTTCACGTGATTCTCCTACCTCAGCCTCCCGAGTAGTTGAGATAACAGGCTAGCCCCTCAGTTTTAAATGTAACAGATTCATGAATTCTTTGGAAAGAATTTTGATTGGTGAGTTAAAACACAAAAGAAGGTTCATTAATGTTCTCAACCCAAAAAACCTGAAAAGTATTTGAGGTGATGAATATGTTAATTAGTTGATTTAATCATTTCACATATAAACATGTATGGAAACATAAGATTGTATCCCATAAATATAGACAATTAGTGTTTCTCAAATAAAAAGTAAAATATTTTATTTAAACGGCAGAGACAAGCACATTCTCAGGAAAATAATTCCTAGTATTTCCCCTGTGATCTAAGTTTTAAAGTAAGAATTTAAATTTTGTAAAAAATAAATTTCCCAAGTCAAGCCACCTGCCCACCAATTCTGCTCCTCCCCAAAGCATGAACCAGCTCAGTGCCCAGCCCATAGGGTGGCTTCGTCTGATGAAGGACCAATCTGGCACACTACCTCCAGGGGAGTGACACCTAAGGCAAGTCATTGGCTGACCAGTTTCACACATTTCTTGAACATGAATCAGCCTGGCATTCTACCCCAAGGGGAGCAGTACTTGAAGTGAGCTGCAGATCAACCAGCCCTGTGCCTCCCCAGAGTGCAGACAAGCCCAGTGTCCAGCCACAATAGGAGCAACACCCAAACACGGCTTCCACCAAATCAGCATTGATCTTTCCCCAGAGCACAGATCAGCCTGATGCCCTGACCGTAGGGGTGTATTGTTGCATGCAAATGTCCAGGCTACCAGAAATGGACTTCCCTGTGAAAGACATCAGCCCAATGCCCCATGTCCATGGGAGAAGAGCCCAAGTAGGCAGTGTAGCCACAGAAAAAGCATCTTCAGCATAAGCCACTGAGACACTTGCAGATATCCCATGCACATATATTGGAAGAATTAATGTTCCTAAAATGTTCATACTATCCAAACAATCTACAGATTCAATGCAAACACTATCAAAATACCAATGACATTATTCACAACAATAGAAAACAATTCTAAAAATTTGTATGAAATACAAAGAGCCAGAATATCTGAAGCAATCATGAGCAAAAAGAAAAAAAGATGGAGGCATCATAATATCTGGCTTCAAAATGTACTACAAAGTTATAGAAACCAAAATAGCATGGTACTGGCATAAAAGCAGATACGTGGACCAATGGGACAGAATAGATAGCCAACAAATAAGTCATGCTATTTATATCCAAACCATTTTCAACAATGGTTCCAAGACACTAGAGTGGGAAAAGGACAGTCTCTTCAGTAAGTGGTGCTGGAAAAACTGGATATCCATATGCAGATGAATGATACCAGATGCCAATTTCTCACCATGTACAAAAATAAACTCAGAGGGGATTAAAAAATTAAATGTAAAAACCAGAATCTGTAGAACTACTAGAAGAAAACTTAGAGGAAATGCTTAAATATAATTGTCTGGGCAAATATTTTATGATTAAGCCCTCAAAAACACTGGCGACAAAAGCAAAAATAGACAAATGGGTTTATACAATAAAGCTTCTATATAAAACTATAAAGCTTCTGCACAGCAAGGAAAATAGTCAACAGAGTGAAGAGACAACCTGAAAATGGGAGAACATATTTTTAAACTAGTCATCTGATAAGAGATTAATATCGAAAATATGCAAGAAATTCAAACAACAAATGTCAAATAATAATAAGAAGAATTTTAACATGAGAAAAGACTTGAATGAAATTTCTCAAAGAGAGACATATGAATGACCAACAAGTATATGAAAATTTCTTCACCATCACTCATCATAAGGAAAATGAAAATCAAAGCCCCAATGAGATACCATCTCACTCCAGTTAGAATGGCTATCATCAAAAAACAACAAAAAAATAGCAAATTCTGACAAAATGCCAAGAACAGGAAGCAATTATATATGGTTGATAAAAATACAAATTAGTATATTATTAGAAAAACAGTATGGAAGTTTCTCAATGAACTAAAAATAGAACTACCATGTGATCTAGCAATTCCACTACTGGATTTAGAATCGAAGGGAAGGACATCAGTATGTTGAAAAGATATTTACATTCCCATGTTTTTTGTAGTACTATTCATAATAGCCAAGAAATAGAATCAGCCTAAGTGTCCATCAACAGATGAATGCACAAAGAAAATGTGGTATGTATACACAATGTAATACTATTTAGCCATAACAAAGAATAAAATTCTTTCATTTACCACAATATGAAAGAGCCTGGAGGGCATTATGTTAGGTAAAATAGATACAGAAAAATTAATACTTCATGCTGTCATTCATATGTGGAAGCTAAAAGGGTTTATATTATGGAAGTAAAGAATAGAATAGTGATTACTAGAGGCTGGGAAGAGTAGAGGGAGAAAGAATAGGGAGAGGTTGGTTAACAAACATAAAATTACAAATTACACCTAAATGGGAGTAATAAGTTCCAGTGTTCTATAACACTGTATGGTGACTATAGTAAATAATAATTTATGGTATATTTTCAAATACCTAAAAAGGAGAACTTTGAATGCTTCCATCACAAAGAAATAATAAAGGTTTGAGGTGATATATATATGCTAATGACCCTGATTGGATCATTACATATTGTATTCATGTACTGAAATATCACACTCTACCCCACAAATATATACAATTATTATGTGTCAACTATATATACACATAATAAATAGCCAGAATTCAAATGGTCTTTTCATAAAGATTTAAGTTACTTTTCAAAAAAAGATTATAGGATATCTTTACAATTGACTGATACAATCTGATACATTAGATATTTGCCATTTTTTTATTCCTTAAGTAGGCTATTTTACAACTCTAGAGATAGAAGCTTTAACCTGTAGAAACTTGTAGAAAATGGAGATTAATACAAATGATTCCTGACCATAGAAATGCAAAATGTATCAGTGGAATGCAATTGATTAATGCTGTGTGGATATTGAACAAATTTTCATTTGCAATTTATTTTAGCATTCCTTTCTGACAATAAATATTTGAAACTTGAGTTCTTTCTTGATCTTACAGCATATCGCACTGGCTCTCTCATTAATTAATTAGTTAAGTAATGTTTGATGCATGCTTATCTTAAGAATAACAATTCCCTTTGTCTAGTATTTACTAAATCAATATTTCAATAACTAATTTATCTAAATTGCATAGGTTTATATAATATTACGAGCTGAATTGTGTTCCCCAAAAATTCAGGCATAGAATTTCTAATCCTCAGTAACTCAAAATATGACAGTATTTGGAGGACCTTAACCTGGTAATGAGTTAAAGTATGTAAGTAAGACTTAATAAACTTTGATTGGTATCCTTATAAGAGAAGGAAATTTAAACACACAAAGAGTCACCAGGTATGCATCCAAACAGACAAAATGCCATGCGAGAAAACAGTTAAAAGGGGGCTATCTAAAAGCCAAGGAGAGAGGTCTCAGAAGAAACCAAAGCAGACACCTAGATCTTGGAGTTCTAACCTACAGAGCTGTGAGAAAATAGATTTGAATTGTTTAAATCACCCAGTCTGTGGAATTTTGTGGTGGCATATATTTATAAGAGGCATATATAGAGAGAGATTGATTTATAAGATCACTGTGTAAAATATTAAAATCAATCTAAATGCCCATGAGTAAAGGTAAATATAGGAATATTATGGTATAAGAATACAATGGCATACTGTTGAACATGTTAAAATTAGTGGAATAGGTTTATATTTACCAAAATGAATACATATAAAGAACAAAATATGAAGTGAAAATGCACATTGTACAATGGTTAATACCATTAATGTATATTTCAAACATATAAATACAAAACCCAGTTGTATAAACTGTTCACTAGTATATAGTATAAAATATTAAATCATAAGTATAAAATATTCATAAGAATGGCATTGTCTGATAATATTGGGAAGAGAACTGGACTGAAGTTAAACAATGAGGTTTACTCAAAGTTCCTTATGTTAAATACATATAAAACATAAGATACAAAATGTAAAATGCTTTCATTAATATAAAAATAATTTCATTAATCCTGTGACATGATATTATAGGTGTTTCTTGAAGCTTTCAATATAGTTTTTCCTGAATCTTTTAGTGAATATAAAGACAAAAAATGAACACTAAAAAACGATTTTATTATGTAGTTTTAGGAGAACTGCAGCTTTCCACATAGTGACTAAAAACTAAGATATAATTGGAGAAATCTCCACTAAGTCTTAAGTTCTCAGTGAGTATGGCCCTATGCTATAGGCTAGTTAAATGTAATTGACATCAATTACAATATAATTCATAAAAAGGATAAATGGCAGTGTGGCATTATTTACAATCGAATGGCCATTATTCAGAGCATTTTCCGAAAATGTGGTTTGTTTGTTTGCATCTGCCATTTTTTGAGAGTAGAAGTTTATTCCACTAATTTCTATTCTGTTCTGATTGCTTTCTGAGTATAAAGACAAGCTTTGCTAAAATGCATGGACAGGTAGGAATTGTTGAACAAAAGGATTAGTCCTATTGGGAATTTCACAGCTAGATTCTACAAGGTAAGCAAATGACTTCTAAATTTCTGATGGATTAAAGTAATGCATGCGATACACTAAACTTTTCTTGAAGTTTAAAATTAGAGTTGATCTTGCTTAAAATGCAAGATTTGCAATCTACCTTAAAGTAAGGTGGTATTGTAGTAATTTACCAACCTTTATAAAATCAATATAGTCATTTCTAGTCCATCCAACTCTCACAAACTTTGCATTTTTGACATTTTTGCAAAATTATCTCCTACCATCTCTGTAGTAATTCTCATTGATTGCAATGCACTTGATCAGAGACAAAGCAATAAACTGCAGGCACCGATGCTGCTAAAGTCAGCAAATAAGCCAGTTATGGTTTAATTTTCTATTTTTGCTTTTTCATGCCTTTTTTAAGTTTTAAAACAGCAAAATTTTGTGCTTTTGAATTTAGCAAGCATCTTCACACCAGACTTGGCTAAACCATCTAAGCTAACTTCATTATCCCAAATGTTAATAATTGCATTTCAATAATGGTTTTCATTAAAGTACCTCCAGGAGCTTAACACACATCAATTAAGGTACAGCACGCCCCTGTGAAGCAGGTCAGGATTATTATATCCTCTGAGACACAATGAGGTTACTGACTGAAGGTCATGGAGCAAATTAACAACGAAGTAAGTAGTAAAAGAGCCTCAGTTCTAACTAAACTCATACTTTTTCTCTTAGTATTGTATTTGTTTTTCTAAATGCTATCTGCATTTTATTTGCCTTCCATTTTAAATGATATAGAAATTCAATAGTTCGAATATTGTAAATTTAAAATATGTAACTATAGGTAGCTTTACCAATTCTGATCTACACAAGATTGATCAGTTAATGTCAAAATTTTAAAACATTGCTTGGGTTTTATGCTTTTTGCTTAAGAAAATGATTCTAAGACATTTGTATTTTAAACATTAATGCTAACATTTACCCTTAAATATAACTTTCTCATAAATCTACTGAGTAACATTGTACTTATCTATGGGTTAAATTGTTTCTTATATTTTTTCTTTACCTACAGAAGCCAAGTCAGTAATCATGGTTACACATAATGAATCATTGTCATTCCCTGGCAGGAGCTAAAATGAGTAGTAGATAAATAAATAAATGCTTTTTGATGGACCGTTTGGCAGTACCTACTTGGAAAATGGAACACTAGAACAGGGTACAGAGAAACTCAGCTGGAAAAGGACTGTTAAAGGGATGCTAAAATGATGAAAAGTTGTAGAGACATTCATACATACTCAGGCTTAGGACTTGTGAGTTAGGAAAATGAAAACTATGGACGATATATAATTTATTAAGAAGTGTGTGCCAAATGTGTTCAGAGTCTTAAAATAGTAGTATACCGTACCTTGAATCTTGAAAGAGGTATCTTAGAATCATTGGATTTGTCATTTTAAACAGTAAGTAATAATCATATGATGAAATAATATGATATGGATTATATAATAATTTATTGGATTGCAGATGTTTCAGCAAAACAACACTGCTATTAAAGCTGTTTATTTTAAACACATGTTATTTGGGTTAGG
Organism: Macaca thibetana thibetana; assembly: GCF_024542745.1. Taxonomy (NCBI): domain Eukaryota; kingdom Metazoa; phylum Chordata; class Mammalia; order Primates; family Cercopithecidae; genus Macaca; species Macaca thibetana. The sequence continues at coordinate 122,619,232 of NC_065598.1, forward strand.
TATAAAGTCTGTATCTTGAAAACTAGATATTAAATATTCCATTTATCTACCATGATTATTTATATAGACCACCTAACTGATTTGAAAAAAAAAAAAAATCACTTGGTCATTGATTATCTTGAGGCAAAGATGTCCCATTTTCCCTGGCAACTATGATGATATGTTTTATCAACCAACTCTCAACTTCTATATCACATTTCTATTATGGGAAAGAAAGCTATATGTGTTTATTGGTTAAATATAGAGCTATGGATGTGAATAAACAAACTTCTAAACTTGGAATGTTTATTCAGTTTAAATCTCCACTTAATTCATTTAAAATATCCTGAATGATTTATTTTCCTCTCTTGGGGATTCTGTACACTATTGATATTTTTTGTCTTAGCCTTTTCATTCAATCTACACCAGCAAATAATGGGGAAAAACTTTAGCATGAAACAATGAAAAGGCAGGAAACCTTAATTCAGAGCATGATACTTACCTTAGATACACCCTACAGAAGACAACTTTAGTAATGAAGTGATTTGGTTCCTAAAAGTCAATTTTATCCAAGATTGCTTTCATAGTACTCAGTGAAAGGTTAGTCATCATAGGGGAACCTGGGCAGTATAGGAAACTATAAGGAGAACGTGACAGGCACTGGACTCTGTATAGTTCTCCACTAATAAGCATCTGATATCTTACAAACTGCCTGTTCATTATTTTCCAGTTAAACAGCAGGTTGGTAACGATCAATGGATGACAATACCTACTATTTATATCTTGTTTAATTTCATGTAGCAAGTTAAGACTCACATTTTCTGGGCCAGCAAATATAAAGAAACTATGGAAATAACCCTAAACATTATTTCTTTTTTTTTTTTGAATAGCAAATAGTTTATTGTTATGTAGATGGTTTCAATGGGAGTAATAAATTCACATGAACAGGAGACAATAATCAAGTCAGAAGAATAAATGCTTACTAATCATCAGAAAATCTGTGGCCATTGGGGCTGGCACGTAAAAAGCCAAAATCACTCAGAGGCCAAACTTGGAATCTGCAGAATTCTGTAGATTATCACATTTTAACCAAACATGACCCATTGGCACCATATGTCTGTTCTATAATTCATTCAATTTTTAGGGAAATCACAGGGCTTCCAGAAAAAAGAAAAAAGTAAAGCATGTCTCAAAGCATATGTGGGTGATCCATAATTTCAGGAATCCTCGGGCTGCAAAGAACCCTGAAGACCCTCAACCAGGACAGAGGTGACCCTAGAAAATATTACCTTTTGAGCTTTGTTTACTTAAAGAAGAACTGTGATATTGAAATATAATATGTTTTGTTTTTAAATTAGTCTGTGCTGAAGGCACATGTAAATCATGAAAACCTACAAGCTATTTCAGAAGTTGATGAGATACTCAACAGGAAGCTTATAGCAAGTGCAGTTTTTCATTTTATACTGCCTGCCAGTTATGCCCAAAGTAGTGTGGGCTGAGTAAAGGACATGAGTAGAAGGCATTGACTACTGCTAATTCAGAATGGAAAGTTTTGAACTGTGTTTTTATGCTAGTCTTGAGGCTGTTATTTTTTAAATCCAAAGAATGCAAAGAAATATATCAAGAAGAGCTACCTATTAAAGTAGGGGAGTGCTAATTAGATTTTTTTATTCTTTAATAAGACCCAACTTTAAATTGTGCATTCTTTTTGGGACATCACGTGAAGATAAAATGAGATAACGGAAGTTCCATTAAAATCATGTAACTGAAAAAATTCACTCATATTTGCCTGACTCCATTTGAATTTCTTTAAGTGAAAAAAAATAAGTTGTATAAAAAATAAAAATAAAAAGAGAGCATTTCCCCATCAGGAACTGCTGAGAAAGTATCTACCAAAATTGCAATATTCATTTTATTTCATAACTGTACAGCACGTATAGTTGAGTTTTTTTCAGAAATAGAAACTTAAAATATAAAAATACAGAGATGTAATACAATTGCTTGGGCAAAGTTGTAGTAAGTGAAATGATGATTTCCCAAACCAAAGGACTCTTATTCTGTTAGCTTTTATAGAAAATGCTGCTGACACTTCTGCCATCTAACCATTTGAAATGACATTTCCAACTTGATAGAATAACTACACACACACACGCGCGTGCGCGCAGACACACACACACACACACACACACACACACACACACACACACACACACACACACCCTTTAGGAAAGTCAGTGCCTAGGAAAGCGTAATGCTTAGAATTGATGCAGCAGAATGCAAAGTGGAGATGTGTTTTCCACAGTACTCTTTGGTACAGGAATTAAAGTAGTTCTGCAACTCCATGAGACAGAGCAAAAATTGCCTCTGACATATTATATGCTCTCTGCATATAGATGACGCGAATGATAGTACGGGGCTAAAACTTGACACTGACAGAAATGAAATATGTCTCAGAAAGTGTCTCCCATATGAAAAGAGAAAAATTCAGTACTCAAAATCAACATACAGAGATGGCAAATTCATGGTCCTTGTCTTTAAAGCACTTATATTTTGGTGAAGGGGAGGTATATAGACATGTAAATAGCTACTCTGAATATAAGACAAGATTACTAGGTTCAAAATGAAGTGTGTGAAGTGTGGGTCAAGAGAAGTTGTTCGTTTTAATTACCATTAGTAGTAACTTCATTGAAATGGTGGCACTGAAGTAATTATTAAGGAGTCCTGGATATTAGGATTTGGAAGCAATAAGCACATAAGAAGATGAAGTCAGGTATGTGAAGAAGAAAGTGAAGAATGAAAAAAAAAAAGGAAGAAAATTTCAAAATATCAGAGAATATCTAAATAAAACAATTGAACAGCAGCATCAAGGACTTGGGTGAGGAAAGCTGATGTGGATTTATTATCTAAAGGTTCTTTGATGTCCAAACTTCCCTCATATTCCAAACTTCCCTATTGTTGAGTACAGGGATACCCCTTTTCACCAAGCTGAAGGAGCCAGTCAATGAAGGGAGGATGTAAAAGTATGAGGGATGTCAAAGGCTGAGAAAATAGAGAAAATGTGGAAACGTGCTGCATTGGGTACAGTGGGAGTTAAGGACACCAGGAGGTTGTAATCTGCAAGAAGAAGCATCTCAGTTTGAGCTGCAGATCAGGACAAGTTATAATTGTTGCCACAAGAAAATAGGGCTGCAATGAGGTAAAAGTGATTATCCTTAGAGAAAAGAAAATTAAGGAATTCTGATGCCAAGGTGTTATGTGGGATATGCATATGAATATAACAATAGTATGTGATCAACTCCATCAAACCCAGTAATGGCATGTTATGAAATTTAACATATAAAAATGATAAAACATTTTTTAGTAAACTGCTGATATATGGGACTTCCTAAATCAGTAGAAACTACGAACAAATATTTACAGCAAACATCACACTTATCTTTTGCTGTATAAAAAAAATATTAGAAACACAGTATGGGGAAGAGACCTGTGATGAGCAATGCCACTGTGGAGAACGAGAAGGTTGGGGTGTACTTGGATTACAATGTAGGCTTCAATGGAGGAGAGGTCGCTCAAGAAAGGTGATGAAACAATGAAAGGCAGCTGATGTGAGTGAAGAAGGGGAAGAATTGCTCTCTCGGCCCTGAGAAGCAAAGATTAAGTTACTTCTCTTCACAAAATAAAGTCTAATAAATTTATGAAAATATTCTATACTAATATTAGGAGATTTATTAGTTTGTTCCATTGAGATTTAGAAATAGGTGAATTGTGTGTGTGCACATGGTGTGAGTTGGGGTATGGTTTTATTTTCATTCCTAAAATATCCAGTTGAAACAGCCCCATTTATCAAAAAGGTTTTTATCTTCCTACTTCTCTTTTATGCCATCCTTGTAATAAAACAAAAGTCCATGGATGTGTGGGTTTGTTTCTGGACTCAATTCTATTACATAGTTATATTTGCCTATCCTTAAGTCAATATGAGACCACACTGTCTTAATTACTGTAGCTTTATAGTGAGCATTAATAACCAGTAAATTATCTCCCCTGATCTTGTATTTTTTCTTCAAGAGTGACTTCAGTTTTTTTTAAACACGCTCTCTTACAGTACTTAAGGATGAACTAGAAAAGCATGTTGCCTTCTTGTTAGATTACATGGGGCATGTGGAGAAAATCGTCTAATAATCTAAAGGAATATAAGAAAAGATAAGCCAAAGGTGATTGGTTAAAAATAAAAGGTCATACAAACAACAAATTATAAAACGACAAAGTGAAATCTAAACTTATCAATGATTGCATTAAATATTGATATAAAAATATCACAAGAGGTTGCGATGCACAGATTAGACAGGACAGCAAGACCTTATTATATTCTGTCTACAAGTCATGTCTTTTATATAGAAGACACAGACTGAAAGTAAATGGTTTGGAAAATGTTATATCACATAAACAGTAAAGATAAGAAAGATGGGTTGCTAGTTTAATATTAGATAAAATAGACCTCAAGACAGATAGTATTATTAGAGTTTAAAAAAGGTTGCAGCATAATGCTAAGAGGAGAAATTTATCAGAAAAACAGTATTAAATAAACAAGGATTTTGCTTCACATATTGTAAGATATTTTTATCTTAAATATTTTCAATATATAATAGATATATTAAATATCTTAAACTATGTGAAGCAAAATTGACAAATGGAGAAACTTTTAGTTTTAAATTGTTTTGTTGGAAGAATAATCTGATGCCAATAATCTATGGTTAAAATTAGGAAATTTTAAAAATAAGAGCAAAATACACCAAATTAGAAGGAAGAACATAATAAAGATTAGAGCATATATCAGTGGCATGAAAAATATTTAGAAAAGAGGAATTTTTAGAATAACAAAATCTAAATCTATAAAAAGACCCCCCAAAATTGACAGATTTCTAGATGAGTGTTTCTCAAGGGCAACACTATTGATATTTTGAAAGGGATAAGTATTTGTTGTGTGGTATAAGGCCTAAAATTAAGGCCCAATATTTATTCTTTGCTTTGATATCTAGTAAAATCAGGAGAGCCTTAAAAGTCCTAAACACAAATTCCCCTCCCCACTCTCTTCTAGAAAGTAAGGTCCTCTAGTGAAACAGCCCTTCTTATCCAAACAACAACAACAACAAAAAGCACAGTTCCTGCTTATTCATGAATAGTGTTTTTAGTCATCTGCCAGACAGCCAATCACATCCTCCCAAGTGAACCAGGAGACACTTGATCCCCTTTGATCCTGCAGAGCCTGATTCCCATAGTTCCTGGTTGTTCACTCTGTTCTTGAGTATAAAACCTGTGTGGCCCTGGATGGCATGTTATATATTTCTCCCTTCAGCTTTAATTATATGTAACTAGTAAGCTGCTGTCAGTCTCGTCTGTGCAGTGTAGGGTGCCATGTGTTCTGCGATTACTATAATCCTACAGCAGGAATTCCTCCCTCCTCAATGTGGTTTATAGCAGGTGATTAAAACAGGGAGTGGGGCTGTCCATATGTCCTCACAATCTAGTAATAAGGAAATAGGTTAAAGATTTTGAAGATGATTTTTAAAATATGAATTGCCCATAAGCACATGAAAAGATGCTCAACATTATGAGTCACTAGGGAAATGCAAATTAAAACAACAGTGAGAGACCACCACACATCTATAGGAAGTGATGAAAACAGGGTGGCAGTCCAGTATATTGAAAGATTTTTAGAATCATCACTGGTCTCTAGCAACTACATGCTAGTAGCACCCTTCCACTCAAAATAGTGAGATGTTTACAGACATTGACAAATGCTTCCTTTGGTAAAATACAAAAAGTACAAACTATAAAAGAGGAAAAATTTAAAAATTTTGCAATCATGAAAATCAAAGGTTTTCAATTCCAAAGTAAAAACAAAAAACAAAGCAAAAAAATAAGGCGAAGACTGTAAAGCAATAATAGTAATCAAATGTCTTGTATTTATAATATACATGCATATAATTTTAAATAGTTTATATGTTTATGTATTTTATATAATTTATTATAAATGACACAATATGTAAATTATGTATATGTAATATGTATCTTTTTATATCATCTCTAACATATATGTGTATATATATGTTCTTACATATCAGCAATAAGAAAATGGTAAAAGATTTAAAACATGATTTACAAAAGAACAAATATGGATTTCCCATAAGCACATGAAATACTAAACATCATGAATCCCTCAAGAAACGCAAATTAAAAACCACGATGAGATACCACCACATACCTTTTAGAATGAAACATTTATAAAAACTATATCAAGAGTCGACAAGTCTGTGGGTCATTTCACACAATGCTAGTGAAGATATTTAAATTTTACAACTATTGTGGAAAACAACTTGGCACTTTCGTAATAACTTTGAAGCAAACTTCTCATATGGCCCAGTCATTCCATTCCTAGGTTTTACTCCAGAGAAAAAAACATATGTGCACATAAAGACTTGTACACAATTGTTACTAGCAACTGAATACAGCTCAAACGTCCATCATCATATTAATAGATGAACAAATTTTGTTATATACAAAATCAATGAAATGAATGAACTATTCATACATACAACAATGTGGAGGAATCACAAAATTATTATATTGAGAGAAACAAATACCAGATCAAAAATGTGCATTCAATATGATGCAATTTATATAAAATTCTAGAAAATTAAAATTAGTCTATGGTGAACGAAAGCAGAACAGTGGTTTCCTAGAGACAGGGATGGATACAGGGATGAATTGCAAAGGGACACATAGAAAATTTGAGGGAATCAACACGTTTGGTATCTTGATTTGGGAGATTGATTCACAGGTGTATATATTTCACACATTTATCTACTTTTTTTACTTCAAATATGTGTAGTTTATTGTACTTCAATTGCATTCAACGTTGAAAACAAAAGATGTGAACAATCATAAGAGTGTACATTTCTTCTTAATTAGTCGTTGTAGACAACATATATGTATCCCTTCTAACTAATTTAACAAATGTGACAGAAGTGGAGACAATATGTGTGTGCATCTGAGAGCTCTTTATAAGATAAGAAAATCACAGGCTGAGCATGAAAATATTATAGCTATTAGCAATTTGAAAATTCTATTGTTTTTCATCTCAATTAAGAACATTAAAAAATATGAAAAGTAGTGGAGAACACAGACATCATATGCTTCATGCAATAAGATGCTCTGTTATGGAAAATATCTACATATATTCTATTTAAGATGTTATAATGACAATAATATAGTCTTTTGTTTTAAATTTTTTTCCAGCTTTAATGATGATTAAATGGGTACAAATTGTGATTAATGGGTACAAATTGTATATATTTAAGGTGTACAATGTAATGTTTTGATATATGTATGCACTGTGAAATGATTGCCACAATCAAGATAATTAACATATCAATCGACTCACATAGTTATTTTGTGTGTGTGGTGAGAACATTTAAGGTCAACACTCAGCAAATTTCAAGTATACAATATATGATTATTAACTGTAGTCACCATGCTATATAATAGACCCTCAGTACTTATTTCTTTTAGAAATGAAGTTTTGTACCTTTTGACCAATACTTCCATTTTTTCCCAGCCTACTCCAGGACCTAGAAACCATCATTTTATCATCTGTTGTTATGAACTTAACTTTAAAATATATATATATATATATATATATATATATATAATCATTTTATCCTCTGGTGCTATGAACTTAACTTTAAAAAATACATTCCATATATAACTGAGATCATTCAGTATTTGCCTTTCTGTGTCTGGCTTATTTCACTTAGCATAATGTCTTCTAGTTTTATCCGTGTTGTTGCAAATGGTAATTTGCTATTTTTTAAAACTTGAATAATATTCCATTGTATACATATACCACATTTTCTCACATTTACACTACCTGTCTGGCTTCAGAAGATAACATTAAACATACCTTATATTTCCATTAAGTAAGATTGGTGTTTATTTCTGTAACACCACCTCTTTAATTACTTCTGTTAAAATGTCTTCCTTTCTCCTTTTTTTCACCAGAAACTTACTGCAATCTAACAGTTATCAAAAGCTATGCAGCTTTATTTCAAATTCTCATTAAATGAGATGTCATTGGTGAAACCTTTCCAGTGCTTCTAAGTAAAATGAACTATTCCTCTTCTTTCAATCTCCAAGGTACTTTGCCTGGTGTATTGTTTAACCTTTAGTTTAGTATTATAGGCATTTTTCTACTAATATTCTTAACAGATTCTATAGAGCACTGAAATAATCCACAACCTAAACCTATTCACTGCAAGGCACTGGGCTAAAAGTTGTAGCAAACAAATGTGTTTAAAGGTGTTGGAAACCACACTGAAGCGAAAGATCATGTGAATGAAGTGATGGTTACAGAACTCAGGTACATCTTATGGAATGTCAAATGTTTCTCCCCATACCACATAGAAACCCATGGTCTTACTTTCCTTCACTCAACTCTCTTTCTAGTTCTCTGCAGTTTCTCAATTCTAATATCTATGACTGTCCCCATGATCTTATGTTTTCTACAATCTGACTCATCACAAGAAATGTTATTTTCCATTGATCTCCAAATCTCTCACATAAGGCTTTCTGTGAGATAAAATTCACAGGAGGTTTGGGATAATATATCTGTTCTTAAAAGTCTTAGGCCACTTTGCAACCTGGTATTTCACTGGTCACTATTCTCTATAGAATTTAGTCACATCCGTGTTTTCACTAAGAATTTCTTTCTCCTTTCCCCTTTTTTTTCTTTCTCAAAAATTATTTTGTACTCTCATTGACACCTCAGCCACTCATTTGTATTCAACTTGGCATCTTATATTACCTACACAAAGCTTATTAGTAGCTTATTAATATCTTTTTCCAAAGAAAAGATGGTGATCCCTAACATGAACACCTGTGTGAAAATATTTTTTAAACTATTTTAAAATATCATTATATATTATTGATTCTGTGTTGAGGTATTATAGGAAGGGGAAATTGATGATCCATTTAAAAGAGATGTCTCAGATATCTTACAAAGGAACTAAAACTTATGAAGGAAGTAAAATCAAAAAGAAATTGATAAACTGATAGATAAATGAAGAACTCAGCAGGATAAATCATAAAGCTAAATTTGTATTAAAGGCATGTCAAGAACAACAATATACATGTTCAACACTATTATAAAACAGTTTCCCCAAACTTACATCCCAGCAGATCCCTCTGTGCAGGTGATTTTGAACATGACCTGGTAGTTGAAATCCAGTATTCTAGGCAAGCTGCTGGACAGAAAACAGTAATAAGAGGCATAGGTACAATTCAACTTAATATCAGAAAAAAATAGTACAACATCATTTGTTACTGAAATTATCACTATAAGTTTATATAACCTAAAAATACAATCAGCTGAAAAATGACTAAGAATGGAAAGAGAAATCAGTAACATGGCCAGAGAGAAAATCAATACACATATATTGCCAGTTCTCTTACATGCCAGCAATAAGGAGTAACAAAATACAAGAGACAATTATCTAATTCAAAATTGCAACAAAAAATATACATTTTGCAGCAATAAACTTAAAAAGAAATGTGTAAATCTTAAAAAACAATAAAGGCAGCAACAAAACTTTACTGGGGACATAAAAGCCTGAAGTAAGTAAAGAGCCATACAACGCTCCTGGATAGGAAGATTTGCCTTTATAAATATGTCAATTTTACTCAAATGAATGTTCAGGTTTAAGGCTCTTGAACTTATCAGTATAATTCTAAGTTCATTTGACAGAATAAACCAGAATAGTAAAAAGAAAATTATGACAATGTTAAAAAGAAAATTTAAAGCCAGAGTAAAAACATAAGATTTCTTTATGTTGCTCTGCTTTAGTGATAAAAAACTCATTAATGTTTGTATGTTTTAGTGATAAAAACACGTTAATTAAAGTAGAATTAGGGTGTTCAAAAAATACATAGATCTATCTAACCAATAAAACAGCCATCCCAAAGATAGAATCTAGTTAATAAAAATTGTAAATATGATAAAAGTAGTGTTTCAAATCAGAATACAAAGGACATATTTTTGAAAAATGCTTCTACATGAATTAATGAAAACTTTAGACAAAATAAAGTTAGATATCTGCCCCATACAACATATTAAAATATATTCTATCTAGAGCACAAAATTAAATATAGAAAATTGAAATCATAACAGGACCATGAGAAACTATGCATTAATATCTATCTGATCATGAAGTGGAGAATGCCCTTCTAAGCATAAAATCTATAACATATGAAAGAAAAAGCCAACAAACTTTTTCACAAAAATTTAAAAATTTTACCTCAAAAATATTATAAACAATATTAAAAGCAAATGACATACTGGAAAATATATGATTTTCATGTAACAGATAAAAGGTAATTTTTTAAATATAAAAATAACTTTTATGTTAATAAGATGAAGTAAAAAAGTACTAGGCAATATACATGAACAAAAAATTTAGGAAAGTGCCGGGCGTGGTGGCTCATGCCTATAATCCCAGCACTTTGGGAGGCCGAGGTGGGCGGATCACGAGGTCAGGAGATCGAGACCATCCTGACCAACACAGTGAAACCCCGTCTCTACTAAATATACAAAAAATTAACTTGGCGTGGTGGTGAGTGCCTGTAGTTTCAGCTACTCAGGAGGCTGAGGCAGGAGAATGTCATGAACCTGGAAGGCAGAACTTGCAGTGAGCCAAGATTGCATCACTGCACTCCAGCCTGGGGGAGAGAGTGACACTCCATCTCAAAAAAAAAAAAAAAAAAATTAGGAAAGAGCATATATATTATTGCTTTTTACATTTCTAGCAGCCATATGACTAAATCATGAGGCTCCTTTGTAATAAAATGAAACAAATACTTTTTTAATGATAATAATTATTTCATCAACTTGGAAATATATATGCTGATATAGTTTGGCTGTGTCCCCACTGAAATCTCATCTTGAATTGTAGTTCTCATAATTCCTACATGTTGTGGGAGGGGCCCAGTGGGAGATAATTGAATCATATTGGTGGTTTCCCCCATGCTGTTCCCGTGGTAGTGAATAAGTGTCATGAGATCTGATGATTTTAGGAGTTTCCCCTTTTGCTTGGCTCTCATTCTCTCTTTCCTGCTGCCATGTAAGATGTGCCTTTTTCCTTTTGTCGTTACTGTGAGGCCTACCCACCCACGTGGAACTGCAAGTCCATTAAATCTCTTTTTCTTAATAAATTGCCCAGTTTGGGGATGTTTTTATCAGCAGCGTGAAAACAGACCAATACATATACATATGTGATAATACAGGATATTGGCAAAATTATAATAAAAGAAAGGGTAATACAACACTGGCAGAAAGTTAATTCAGTTTACCATCTTCAGGGGGATGATTGCAATTGAAAGTATGAAAATTCAGTTAAATACATGACAAATAAATTTTCTGTCTAGGAATTTATCCTAAGGAACAATAGATGTTATATAAAAAAATTATATATACATATACATACTTATTTGAAGGTTACTTATAGTAAGAATACAATAAAATACACTAAATTTACAGCAGCAAAGGAAAGTTTGCATACATTATGATATGAAAACATGATAGAAATGTCAGTTACCATTAAAATATATTTTAAGAAAGCATGACAATGACATGGGAAAATATTGTTAATTCCATTTTTTTAATGGGAATAAAAATAATTTCACTTTATGGTAAACGAAAAAAGTGATCTCAAAACATTTTTAACTGCCTACCATGTGCCAAACATTGTACAAAATATTAGATATAAACTCATGAGCAAACAGAAACATGGTCTTTCCCATCATGCAGTTGTAATTTAGCAGAAAAAAAAAAAAAAACATCTATTATGAAAAAATTCCCACCAACACAAATGCAGGATCTAGTTTCAGATTCCATGAAATAAGCACGCACCACTCTATCTCTCCCAGTGACTACAGCTATAAAAACTAGGCATCATTAAATATTCCAGACATTTGAGGATACTGAAAAGAAAATAATAGCAGGCAGAAGGAGGAAGAAGACCAAAATCAAAATTTCTACTAAACTAACAATAGGTTTACTGTTTTTCTCTAGTATTCTATTTAACTGCATAGCAAGCAATAAAGTGGGCAGCAGAGAACAATCAGAGAAAGATTCAGGAGAAGTCCTTTAGTTCTGGTTTGAGAAATATGATGGGAACCACAAGTGCTCAGAGAGAGTAAATAATTTATTATTTCTCCTTTGTTTTCTGTTCTCCTTGCATCCCTGTACTCAGAACACTGTGTACGTGACAGAATGGTATAACTAAAGCCACAGCATTCTAGCCAGAAGACCTTAAAAGAAACCCTTGGGAAACTAGTAAGTACCAGAATTATTAGTTAATTCTTGGACTCATTATATGCTGTGCAGGGATGAATTTAATTCTGTTCAGCATACCAAAGGCATTGAGACCTGACTTAATGTTAATATTACCACCCAGATCTCAAACTGACCCTTGATTGAAACACACACACATATGATGGACCCCAATAATACAATGAAAGCTTTAAAAACTGAAGTATGAACCACAAAAAACAAAAGGCAGATTATAACTTTCTGTTTGAAATTAACCAGGTTGTTGCCTGATAGTACAAAAGTCTCAACATTCTCCAAAATTCTTTGAGCGAGACCTATGACAATATACTATTTAAATCATCCAGACTATCATCCAGACTATAATCCAAAATTACCTAGCATTCAGAGGACCAATTCACATGAAAAAAAAATGACGCACAAATGCTGAAATAATACAATGTTGGACTTATCTAACAAAGACATTAAAGCAGATACTAGAAAATTGTTGAAGCAAAGACTTGTGAAGAGTCTTATAACTAATGGAAAAAATTGGAAGTTTTAATAAAGAAATGTAAGACATGGAAGAGCCAAATAAAAATTAAGATTTTACAAATAATAAACAAAATAAATATCAGTGGAGGAGTTTAATAGCAAAACAGAGATGAGAGAAGAATGTATCGCTGAAGTTGTATGATGATAAATGTTAATTATTCTATCTGAAAACAGTTAAAAGTTGGGGAAAAAAATGAACACATCCTCTAGGACTGCTGAGACAATAGCAAAATATCTAACATTCAGGTAATCATAGTCCCACAAAGAAAGAAAAGATAAAGGTGCTGAAAAAATGTTTCATGAAATAATGGCAAAAATTGTTCAAATATGATGAAAGGCATAAACATACACATTAAAGAATGTGAGCAAATTCAGAGCAAAGTAAACCCAAAGCGACCTATAAAATCCCATAGGTCAGAGACATATCAAAATCAAAGTGCTGACAACTAAAGACTTGAAAGCAGCCAGCAAAAAATTACACATTATATGAAGAAAATATAATGATTTTATAAGTACACATTTCTCATCAGAAACTATGGAAGCCTGAAAGAAATATAATAGCATTTTGCAATGAAAACAAAAAAACTCTTAACCCGGAATTCTATATCTAGAAGAAATAACCTTCAGAAATGATGATAAATTAAAACACAGTCCTACTCTTAAGTAATTTCTATAGGAAGTTCTTCAGCTAGTCAGGGAATTATGCCAGAGAAAAACGTGAAATACCAGTCATGAAGAAAACAAATAAATGGTAACTATGTAGCTAGATATAAAAATACTGTCTCTCTTATTTAATTTCTTAATCTATATATTATACTTGAAGGCAAAATTATAATACTGTATAATAAGATTTCCAATGTATAGAGATGCAATAGAGAAGATAATTATAATGGTGAAGAAGGTGAAGAGACCTATGTGTTTGTAAAGTTATCATATTTCACATGGAGTGGTAAAATATTAGTCAGAAGTAGACTGTGAAGATTTAAGTATATATATTATAATACCTAAAAAAACCTACTGAAAAAAGATATAGTCAAAGAATGAACGTTGAAGTTAAAGGCTGAAAAAGTTCAAATAATATAAAAGGAATAAAAAGGGAAACTGAGAGAAAAGCACAGAGCAAACAATTAGAAAACAAATAATAAAATGATAGAACTAAACCCAAACATCAATAATTACATTAGGTGCAAATGTTAAACCAATTAAGAGAAATTTCAGAATAGAATAAATGAACCAATTATATGTGATGTTTCTTACGAAACTCATGTCAGATATAATACTATGAATAGGTTAAAGCTAAAAGAGTAAAAAGATATGTGTCATCCAAAGAGTAATCAAAACAAATCTGAGGTAACTAGATCAATATCAGACTAAGCATAATTTTGAGAAAAGAAAAATGCCACAGTTATGGAGGGACATAATAAAATAATGATAAGATCAATTTACCAGAAATATAAAGCAGTCCTGTTTATGCAGAAAACAGTAAATCTACAAAATATGTTACACAGAAACTGAGAGAACAGAAAGGAGAAACAGAAAAATTCAAAATTATAGTTGAAGACTTAAAACACTCATTTGAACAGCATAATTAACTAACTGGACATAATTGAAATTTATGAATTATTTCAATGCAAGGCAACAGAAAACATATTATTTATTTTTAATAAATAGGAAACATTTATCAGGATGGGCCATATCAAAACACACTTTAATATATTTAAAATAATTTAAAGCATACAGATAAAGTTATTAGATGATAACATAATTAAGCTTAACTTGATTGCAAATTGATAGCAGGGGAATCCTCCAAACACTTGGCAGTTAAAGGACACATGACTATCCACAGTTGCCATGATTGTCTACGAATCTTATGTATTTTATAGGAAAGATAATTGTAGATATAAGGAGTTTAGAAAATTTTCAAGACACAGGGTACCACACAAAATCAATTGTGTGTCTCTGTAGTAGCAAAGAACAATTGGAAACTGAAATTTACATATGTATGCAAACATATATATGTAAATACATACAATATATATGATTATATATACATGAATATATATTTATATACATGCACATGCGCACACACACACCACACACATGCTCCAAAAAATGGAATGCTTAGGTAAAAATTTAGCAAAATAAGTACAGGGTCTTCATGATGAAAAGTACAAAACACTGACGAACTAAATTAAAGAAGACTTAAATAAATGAAGAGACATAATCTTCATTTATGGTAATCTCAAGATAGTAAGGAATTTCGTATTCTAATTGTGGTGGTGGTGGTTATGCAAATATGCATATGTTAAAATTAATATAACTGCATCAAAATAGTTAATTTTATTGTATGAAAATTTAAAACAAAAAAATAAGCAAAATTATAACTATAATACGTGGTATGGAAAGACCATAAAACAGGCAGACTTTTTATAGAGAAAAGTTGTGGGTACATATATTTGAAGAAGTAAGAGTTGAAATAGAATATTTAGAATAAATGGGAATTATCTAGACAAGAAATAGGAAGAACATTCTGTATATAGGTATAAGCATGTTCAAGGGTATATGGCAAGAGGAAAAATAATAAGAATGAAAGATGCAAAGAAATTCGTGTGACTAAAACAGAAAGCCAATTTTGATTGGTACAAGATAAGGCTGCAGAGATACTGAGAGGGCAGACCATAGACTTGCAGTCAAGTTATGAAATTTTGCATTGCTTGTGATAAAGATAAGAAAACTTTGAAACATTTTAAATATAGGAAAGCGAGGGGAGTAATAGTCAAAAGTCAGATTTGCATTTTTAAAGATAGTTCTTGCTGCATTATGGATAATAAATAGGAAGGAAGCGGACAAAGAGAGAAAAACAGCAGATAGAAATATATTACAAATGTCCAGAGGTGAATTGATTTGAAATATATTTGGGACTTGCTTTTTAGTAATGCCAGACTACATAATTTAACTACCACTGATAACTATGATAGCCAAACAAAATATACTTTAAAAATTTTATTGATGATATTGGAGAACTAACAAGATAATAAATAATTATGAATACACGATCCAGAAGAGAGGATGGAGTCCCAGGAAAAGAAGCCTGATAGTTGAAGGCTACTTTTCCTACAGATAATTTGCCAGTATAGGACAGGGTGATGGAGAGACAAAAAAAAAGCCTTCAACAATTTTGAAAGCCTTGTGGTACCAAAGAATAGGAATTTGAATCCGGCACACCAAGAGAGGACATCTGATGAAGTCCTCACAATTTATTTAGAACCCTAATGGAATGACTCGTAGGAGTAAATTAGAACCAGATATAGGCAAACACTTGCAGGGAATTCAGACCACTCTAGCAACTGAATCTCAATCCCCGAAATTTATTTGAGATAATTCTAGATTACTAGTGCTTCTACTTATCTCTTCAAAAAGACAACATAATCAGCTTCAGACTATTTCTATGTACAATTTCCAAAACGCCATTTCTGGTGAATACAACAAATGAGGACGTTAGAACACATGACTAAACACTAGCAGAAACAGCAGAAAATAGGAATCAGACACCAAGGGCCTTCAGATAACGAAATTATCAGACATAGACCAAAAAAATAACTATTTTTACTATGTTAAAGTAAATTAAAACTTCAGTAATTAAGCAGTTAATGAGAAATTCTTTTATTATTATTATTATTATACTTTAAGTTCTAGGGTACATGTGCATAAGGTGCAGGTTTGTTACATGGGAGAAAATTTTTGCAATCTACTCATCTGACAAAGGGCTAATATCCAGAACCTACAAAGAACTCAAACAAATTTCAATTTCCCATCTACAAAAAGGTGCTTTTGTCACAGCCCAAACAAATTTACAAAAAAAAACAAACAATTTCATTCTTTTTACAAAGGAACAGGTCATGGTCCTAAATATTTTTATTTACAATTACAGGATATTTTACATTTTTTTTATTAATAAAATATTATTCATATACATAAAATTTATTTATTATATAAATTTATTTTTATCACCTTATTCTATTTCGAATTTACATAAAATTTCTCAAAAATACAAAACTACAAATACAAGAAAAAAACAAACAGCCCCATCAAAAAGTAGGCAAAGGATATGAACAGACATTTCTCAAGAGAAATTCTTTTTTAAAAGAGAAACCAACAGGAAATTATAGAGTGGGGAAATACAATAATTAAAATTAAGATCTCCTTATAGCAAGAAAGCCAGGGAAATATATCCTGATTTCACATTCCTGCATCTCTCTGATCTCTTCCAATAAGTCCACGTTTGCTAAACCCAACTCAAAGTGACAGGTTAAGGGAATCATGTTGACGTAGCTCATGTATGTCACTCACCAAAGGCAGAGAAAAATATGAGGAATGAATCTGAAGAGGTAAATGGAGGTTACCCAACACAGAGGACAACAGACATAGGGCAAATTATAGCTAAGAATTTCTAAAAACTGATGAAAGCTATCAAGATCAGTATTCATGAATCCCAAGCAGAAATTTTGTATTTTTTAAAAAAAGGATACTCATACCTAACTTATTGTAGTAAAACTGCTAAATAACTAAGACAAAGAACAGTGAAAAAAATAGATGACTTCCAAAGAAACAACCATTTAAATGTTGGCTGACTTTTCAACAGAAACAATGGAAGCTATAACACTCTGAACTGACGTCGTTAATGTGCTTTATGTTAATCATTTCCAACTTAGATTTATATACCAGTGAAAAACAGTATACAAGATAATGTGAAATAAGAAATTTTCACAAAAACAAAAGCTGAATAAATTTGACCCCAGCAGATCTGAACTTCAGTTCATAGTAAAGTGTGTTCTTCAGCAAGTAAAAGGTAAATACGGATGAAAAATAAAATAAAATAAAATAAAATAAAATAAAATAAAATAAAATAAAATAAAAGCATTGCCAGAAGGAAGGTGAGACATGCACGAGGTAATAAAAGACACAGAAAAAGTAAAGGCATTGATACATAGAAACAAAAACACATATTATAAAATAGCAATTATTCATCCAGTGGTGAGTTTTAAAAATATATATGTATATATATTTTTATATATGTGTAATGAAATATATGATGATAAAATGGAATATGTATTAAAAGGAGTAAATGAAGTTTAATTATTTTAAGATTTTTGCTTGGGAAAGATGAAAAGTACTAACACTACAGTTTGATAAATCACAACAACTTCACCTGTTTTATTCAGAGTTGCATTCAATCTCTCTTCCATATTGCAATAGCATTGAATAAAGTTTTTCTTTCCTGTTTAACTAAATCTGGAGCAATTTATTTTTCGTACTTCTAATGATCAGATTTATCACTGGACCCTGATCTCTCATCCAGGACCTCAGGTGCAACTTTGAAGCCTTTGTCTTCACTCCTGACTGATTAATCAGAGATCCATTGATGAGTCCTTCTCCTGATTCAGTTTTCTAAATGTCAGTCCACTGGAGCACCATGAGGACAGATTTTGATTCTCAGGATTCTGAGTATACTTTTGAGGCTTGGATAGAGTCCTAGACTTTTTTTTTCTTTTTGGAAAGGTATTGTTGGTTAAGAATATTGGAAATTCTCATTAAGAGACCATTTGGTTAAACTTCAGTTCTTCAGTATTTAGGATATTATTTCTTAGTGGTGATTTCATTTTGTGTGTGTGTGTGTGTGTGTGTGTGCAATCTCATAGAGATATTCTGAAGAATAATTTGAAACTTAAATGTCCTTTTTCAACTTTATTGCTGTATAGTTCAAAAATTAAAAAGTACATATTTAAAGTGTACAATTTAATGTGTTGACATATGTATACATTACAAGATAATAACCATAATCAATCTAATTAACATATCTGTTATATTACATAATTGCCTTTTTTTTTTTTTTTTTTTTTTTTTGAGATGGAGTCTTGTTCTGTCACCCAGGCAGGAGTGCAATGGCATGATTTCAGCTCACAGCAACCTCCGCCTCCCTGGTTCAAGCGATTCTCCTGCCTCAACCTCCTGAGTAGCTGGGATTATAGGCATGTTCCACCATGCCTGGCTAATTTTTGTATTTTTAGTAGAGACAGGGCTTCACCATGTTGGTCAGGCTGGTCTCAAACCCTTGACCTCTTGATCCACCTGCCTTGGCCTCCCAATGTGCTGGGATTACAGGCATGAACCACTGCACTCGACCATGAATGCCATTTTTTTCTTCTTTTTTTGTGCTAAGATCACTTAACATCTAACCTCTGCCCTCTTAAAAATTTTCAAATACTGCATCAGCTCACTTACATGTGGAATCCAAAACAGTCAGACTCATAGGAGCAGAAAGTAGAATTGTGGTTTCCAGGGACTGAGGGAAAAATGGAGAGATGTTGGTCAAAGAGCACAAAGTTTCAGTTATACAAAATGAATAAGTGCTAATGTATACCATGTGACTATAGTTAATAATACTGCATAGTATACTTGAAATTCAACGGCCTCTTTGGGAAACTTGAGGTCTCCCTAAATGGGCTCACTTAAGACTTCTCTACTCCCTTTACCTTCATTCCTCCTTTCTCCTTTTATCACCTTAAATATTCCTTTCTGCTTATTTAAATTATATATGGCATGTCTAACTTCAACACCTCTGCCTCCTCAATTCCTCTGCTCATCTTTGCCAGACCTTTCCATTCCTACTCTGATCTCTCAGCTATCTAAAAATAGTTTATTTTATTTTGATGTTTCCCTGAAAGCTCTCTTTTTCAATTTAATTTTTTATTGTTATTTTTTGTGAGTACATTGTAGATGTATATATTTATGGAGTATGTGAGCTGTTTTCATACAGGCATGTGCAATGCATAATAATCACATCATGGAGAATGGGGTATTCATCTCCTCAAGCATTTATCCTTTGTGTTACAAACAGTCCAATTATACTCTTCTAGTTATTTTTAAAAGCATAATTAAATTATTATTGACTATAGTCACTGTATTGTGCTACTAAATTGTAGATCTTAATATATTTTTCTTCTAAAAGCTCTTGTAATCAACTACAACTAAACTTTTTTTTTCCTTCAATGAAAGGGACCGTCTTAGAAATCTATGAAAGTGACTATGCCAGGTAATTTGAGACACAAGTCTCTGATGACATTGCTTTAAATGCTCTTTAGACCACACCATTGAGCTAAGTCAGGATTTCTAGAACTCTAGTGAAGAAATGGATGTGTTCATGAAACTACTAATCTAAGATCAAGCAAAAAAATATTTACCTAGGGCTGAATAAGCTGATGAAGGATTATTATGGGTCCTGTTTGGCATATTGATGATGCTGTAATGTTCTGTTTTCTCTTAAGCCATCTATAACTTATAACAATCTATTGGATTTTATTCTGTAATTAAAAATTAAACATTTATCTTCTTATCCTAGCCTGATTTCTCAAGAATTTGAAAACCTTTGATGAATATTTTTTTTTCATAGCAGTAAAATTATTTATATAGTTTTGGCAAAAATCAGTTCTTGAAACAATATAATTGGAAAAAATGATTAAATAACCAAGTCTTTGATTAGAGTGTCATATTTGAAAATAAAGCATAAAATCAGATATGGTTAAAGAATTTTAAAGAACTGAGGTTGACTTTATGGAGCCAACATTTATATAAAGCGTGCTTGAGTAAATGCACATGATACCTAGACTGCATATTTCCTACCCTTACAGCAAAGTAAAGAGAATCTCTCTTTTTTTTTTTTTTTTTTTGACAATTCCGTGAAGTCTGGTGGTGAGTTCTTGCCTTGGCTTACAAACCCAAGAGATTTCTCAAAGTCCAATCTGAGATTCCCTATGAAAACTTTCAGCAAATCAAACTTAAAAATATCTACGTGATTAATTATCATCCTTGTAACAGATGTAAATAAGTAGGCCAAATCTGATCAAAACAAACCTATATTTTAAACAAGAATGTCTTATTTTAATTTTCTTTTATCAAAAAGAAGTTGGGTGTAAACTGAAATTTTATATTTCAGTAGAAAACCCATCACTATGCGTTATCAAATTCTCATCACGTTTATTACCTTTGAACTGTTTTTCAGTCCTCTGTAAACTATAGAATATGATTTTGTTATCTTGCTATCAATTGGACTGGATTCTATCATCTTGAACGTTTTGTCAGTCCTTACAAAATTTTCTTTTCCTTTTTTTTTTTTCCTTCAGTAGCTGAGTACAACTATACAAGCCTAAATTTCAATTTTTTTCCTGTCCTCCTGAACTGGTATAACTCAGAACTAAAATCTGACTTCCTGGAACATAATTGATACTCTAGTTTGTCTTTTAGCTGACTTTTCCCACTGGGTCTAGAGAAGTCCCGTGAGATGAAGCAGGATGACTTTTTATAAATTGCAAAGAACTCATCACCATGCCACGTTATGTATGAGCAAACTCCATGCCTGGAACTGCTGCTAAGTAGGCCATTCAGGAACTTTACTAGAAATTTGCACTGTCGGTGCCTTTGTTCTAGGAAATAACCATGGTTGTGGATAAACCTATTAACCTCTTAATGTATATGCCATCACCAAACATTTAAATTGAAAACCAGGAAATCAATTAGATTGCCACTACCATGATCATTACACTCTCTAAAAATGCTTTGAGTATCTAGAATCCTTGATTAACTGTGGTTTTGACACGGAAATTCCATTACTAGTTTGGCTCAACAAGTAATCTTTGTTGTTATTTGTATATTTCACATAAATGTCATTTTTATTAAATGCCTGAGGGCTAGCACCATTCAGAAAATATCCTCTACTGCCAATTATTAACATATAGTTAAGCTGGTCTTTAATTAATGAAGGGTGACTGAATGAAAAAGAGACTTACATTGTACAGAGGAAAGTAATATCTTATTTCCTTGCACAGGAGGAGGAACTAATAAGGACTCTCTCCTTGTACCAGACAGGAGACTAACAAGAAGCAAATTCTAGTCAGCCTTTTTGAACTCTCTTCTCAACTAGGTCTCTTTCTTGGCCTGCTGTTCTTGACCTGTCAACTGAATTAGCTTTATCCCACCAAACCAGTATAGTAAAAATATGTCCACCCTTTATAAACTAACCAAGTTTTTCTTATAGTTTTTTACCCACTGACTCCCTCACTGTGCTCATTGGCTATAAATCCCTAGCTGCCTATTTATATTTAGCATTGAGTTCAATTTTTCTCACCTATTACAATAGTCTTGAATAAAGTCTACTGTGTCTGCTTAATTCCCTCTGGTGCAATTTCTTTGATACTTTGTAACTTAAAAGATGTGTGGCTCTGGTCAAATTATTTTATTTCAGTGTGCAGTTTCATTATATATAATATGAGAATAATAATTGTGCCTATACCTTACGTATTTTTGTGGGTTCTTTTCAGAATTAAACAAAATATATATAAAATGATTAAAATATAAAAATGTCACTAGTACATAATAAGAATAAAAACTTATTAACTGTTAACTATTATTATTAGGACAAATCTTCAGCATCTTATCATGGCCATATACAAAATAAAAGGACAAAAATATAGTAAATAAATACTTCAGCAGGTCACATTTCCTTATTATAATGTCTACTGATAATAATGCATTTTCTTAGCACTGTACTAGATACAGAATAGAAACTCATTCAGAGAAAAAAAAAAACACAACAAAAATTGACTTTTATAGAGTATGCACAAAATGCCAGTCACCACATAAGTAACTAGGGCTACAATGATGAAAAGCCTTGTTCCTGGCCTTTGACAAGCTCATAGTCAAGTGGGAGACACAGGCATACAAAATAAATCTTTACAATTGAAATGGTTGAAATATAAATGACCAACCACATTTTCCTTTTGAAAGAAATCATTCTGGAAACATTAAAATGGAGAATAGCTTGGAGGGCAATGAGATAAACAGAAAGACTAATTAGTTTACTACTGTAATCGTTTAGGTAAAGAATAATCAGTGTCTGAACAAAGACAGTAGCAACAGGAATGAAGAGTGAGAATGTGTATCTGAGATATGGTATCATCATATGAACTATTAGAGAAATAAAAACCCTGGGAAGGGGTATGTCATGATGACAGTATTCAAATATGAAAGCCTGCCATGTGGAAAATAACTTAGACTAATTTTTTCTTGGTGGTATGTCAAACTAAAGGTTACTGGGAAGCAGAGTTAGGGAAATGAAAAGTTTAATCAGATCCCTCAAGAAACAATCCATGCAACTGAAAGAACTAAAAATGAACAATTATCCATAACTGTTACGAAGAGTAGTCATATATTTGGCATGGAATGATGCCACAGTACTTCTCCTTTATCATTTGCTTAAGCCACATGTCTTCTTAATATTTCTTGAAAAGTTATTCTGTTCTTCTTTCTCTATTCCTTTGTGTTAAACCAGGCTATCCCCAATGATGTGAGTCCTTCCTTCTTTCAGAACTTGACTCCCACCTAACTCTCTCACCGCTTGCAAAAAATCAACTCAAAATGGATTAAAGACTTAACTCTGAAATCTGAAACTATAAAACTACCAGAAAAAAATGTTGTAAAAATTATTCATGACATTGTTCCAGGAAAGGATTTTTTTGATAAGTGTATTACTCCATTTCCATAATGCTGTGAAGAAATACCCAAGACTGGGTAATTTATACAGAAAGAGAAGTTTTAATGGACTCACAGTTACACATGGCTGGAATAGCCTGACAATCATGGCGGAAGGTGAAGGAGGAGCAAAGGCCTATCTTACATGGTGGCAGGCAAGAAAGCATGTGCAGGGAACTGCCCTTTATAAAACCATCAGGACTCATCAGATTTATTCACCATCACAAGTACAGCATGGGAAAAATCCGCCCCCATGATTCAATGATCTCCCACTGGGTGCCTCCCACACACATGGGGATTATAGGAGCCACAATTCAAGATGAGGTTTCGATGGGTACATAGCCAAACCATATCAATAAGATTTCAAGAACACAGAAAAGAAAAAGGAAAAAAAGATAGATGTTATTAGATTAAGCTAAAAAGCTTCTGTACGACAAAGGAAACAACAAAGACACGATTCAAAAAAAGGGAGAACGTATTCACAAACTATGCATCTGACAATGGGTTAATATAAAAAATATATGAGGAACTTGATCAATTCGATAGCACAAAAAATGGAAATAATCTGATTTTAAAATGAGTAAAAGATCTGAATAGACATTTCTCAAAAGAAGACATAAAAATGAGCAACAAACATATGAAAAAAATGCCCAACATCATGAATCATCAAGGAAATGCAAATCAAAACCAAGATGTGATATCATTTCATCCAGTTAAAATGGTTATTATCAAAAAGACAAAAGATAAGAAATGATGGTGAGAATTTGGAGAAAGGGGAACTCATACACTATTGATGGGAATTCAGATTAATAAAACAATTATGAGCAAAATACTGAAAATAGATCTACCATATGATTCAACAATCCCAATACTGGATTGGGATCCAGTGTCCAAAGGAAAGGAAGTCAATATGTCAAAGAGATATCTGGACCCTCATATTTTTTGCAGCACTATTCACAATAGCCAAGATGTGGAATCAAACTAAGTGTCCATCAACAGATAAAGAATTTTTTTAATGTAGTATATTTACACAATGGAATACTACTGAGCTATAAAAAAGAATGAATCCAGCCAGGTGTGGTGGCTCATGCCTGCAATCCGAGCACTTTACGCCTGTAATCCCAGCACTTTGGGAGGCTGAGGCAAGAGAATCATGAGGTCAGGAGATAAGACTATCCTGGCTAACGCGGTGAAACCCCGTCTCTACTAAAAAATGCAAAAAATTAACTGGGTGTGGTGGCACGCACCTGTAGTCCCAGCTACCCAGGAGGCTAAGGCAGAAGAATCGCTTGAACCTGGGAGATGGAGGTTGCAGTGAGCCGAGATTGGGCCACTGCACTCCAGCCTGGGCAACAGAGAGAGACTCCATTTCAATAATTAATTAATTAATTAACAATAAAAAAGAATGAATCTTGTCATTTGTGACAACATGGATGAACCTAGAGTGCATTGTTCTAAGTTAAACAACCCAAGCACCAAATTGCAATTACTGCACGATGTCACCCATATGTGGAATCTAAAAAAAGTTGATCTATATAAGTGAAGATAGAATAGAGCTTGATCAATGAGTACAAAGTTACACCTAGATAGGAGGGATAAGTTCCAGTATTCTCTTGCATAGTAGGGTGACTACAGTTAATAAAAATGTATTTGTCTATTTCAAAATAGCAAGACAAGAGGATTTTGAATGTTTTCATCAGAAAGAAATGTCAAGTGTTTGAGGTTATGGGTAAGTGAATTACCCTAACTTGATAATTATACAATGTATATATGTGCTGAAACATCACACTGTGCCTTGTAAACAGGTACAATTATTACATATCAATTAAAAACAAAACTTTTAAAAGTTATTAAAATTTACATTAAGTATGTTTCTTTAAATTACTATATAATCCTAATTTAAAGATAGAAGTTTTAAGTTTGATGTAATTCTACTCTGCTGTTACTATGATACCTTTTTTAAATTTCTTCCAAAACCCCATCTTTGTATACAATTTTCCTTAAAAGTTTCTGATATATTGTTTTATTATGCTATCCAGCAAAAGAGAAAATTTAAGTATAATCTTTGATTTGATTTTATTGAAATATTCTGTTGGGTATATGAGATTTACCATGTGTTATAGACCACATTGGATCCCCTTCCCTGGCTAAATATAATAATTCTTATATTAAAGGCTTTACACCAATGTGACTTTATTTGAAGATATGGCTTTAAGAGGTGATTACAGTTCAATGAGGTCATAAATTGGGCCCTAATCAAATGGTATATATGTCCTTATAAGAGCATGGAGAGACACCAGAGAGTGTTCCTTCTCTTTCCATACACAAGGAAAAGATCTTGTGAAGGCACAGTGAAAAGGTGGCCATCTGCAAGCCAGGAAGAAAGCCCTCAACCAAAATGGAACCCTTGTTAAACTGTATCTGGGACTTCCAATCTCCAGATCTGGGAGCAAATAAAATTCTGTTACCGAAGCCATGCAGTCTATAGTACTTGGCTGGTAGCTTAAGCGGATTATTACACCATGTCTTCTCTTTCCTTTCTTCAGTTTTGCTTTGCTTACCACCATAGTCTCTACTGCTGTTTTGTTTTTTGTCTGTCTTCTAAAACTTCTTATGTAACTGGAGAAACAAATGAGGAGATTTCCTTTGTCATAGTTCACATGTTTTTCCTTTTATCTATTACATATTTGTGTTGGCTGTGTTTCTTTCTATTGTTAAAAAGAAATCGTGTTCATTCAGAAATGAAACAATAAAAACTAAATCAGAGAAGACAGAAAGTGGTAATACTAGCAATTTGGGCTTTTGCTAGTGTTGCATTGAGAGGGCATGTATTTCTCTTTTGGAAAATCTAATAATAGAAATTAGTATTGGAAGGCATAGTGTGATCTGCAATAAAGTCAGCAGGATTCATAAGGAAGTCCTGGGACAGTTTATAAAGGCAACTACTATAGAGTAGTTTTCTTAGATGCTTTGTAACTTGCTGCCCCCCCGCCAAAAAAAAATCTATTTTCAGCCTAAAGTATGCTGCTTTCATTTTTTATAATACCACCATCACAATTATAACTCATATTTCTCTCTGGTGTTTTTAGATATGGATTTTAATGTATTATGGACAAGTCAATCTCTAGAGGTTGAAACACCTGCTATCAGAATTTTCCACTATTTTTAAAGATAGGCCAGATTCAATGGTTACAAGATTCAAGTTCTAGATTCGCTGAGTAATTGGCTAGCTGCCTACTGCCTTCTTTTACCCACCAAAAAAGAAGAAAATATTGGTTATGTAACTCATACATGTGAGGTTCTATGGGGACAGAAGTAAAGAAGCAACTTTTCCAAGACTAATGCTGATCTCCAATGAGAAGATTAAAAAAGAATTCCATGTTCTCACTTAATATTTAGGTCTAGTATTCCATCACATTTTTTTTCCTGAGACCAAATAACAACCAAGTTCCAACTGATAGTTAAGGTTAGTATAAATCTCCAAAGGATTTTGGAATATATTAGTTTCCTATTACTGTGCAAAAAAATCACAAACAGAGCAGTTTAAAACAATTTCTATTTATTCACTCATGGTTTTGTGAGTCATAAGTCCGGGTGTGCTCACCTGTTTTCTCTACTTAGGGTATCACAAGACCAAAGTCAAATTGTTAGCTGGATGGGATCTTACTTATAAGTTCTTTGGAAGAATCCACCTACAGTATCACCCAAATTGTTGACAGAATTCAAGCCTTTGCAGTTGTAGTTAATGTAATCTCCGTTTTCTTGCTGGCTGGCAGCCTGGGACCACTCTTGTCTAGCAGAGGGCAATCTCAGGTCTTTGCCTCATGATCCCTTTCTACTAAACAATTGAAAACTTCATGTTGAATCCCTCTTACACTTCCAATCACTCTGAATTACTATTCTACTATTGTCTAAATAAAACTCTGTGTTTTTAAAGGGCAATGTGAAAGGTTAAGTCTAACCAAATAATCTTCCTATATTTAGGTCTAAGTACACTTAGTTACACCTGCAAAATCTTTTTGTCACATAACATGACATAATCATAAGAGTAACACCTTGGGTACTAAAGTCATAAAAACTATCTTAGAATTCTATCACACAGAGTGACAAAGAAAGAAATATTTTAAAAAGCAATAAAGGAGAAAAACAAAGTGAAAGCAAATACAAAGTGAAAAATATACTAAAAAAATTCAGATTTTACAGTTTCATGTATGATAATGTTTAGAAGCAGGAAAAAAATGCATGTATTTGGAAACACCGATAGGATAAGCTCAATGTTAAAATATTTTGAGGTTGATAAGCATAGTAAATCAAGCCTTATTCTCAGTGTAGCATCTGTCAGATAAACTGGTAAATTGGTGGTAACTATCTAGGAAAACATTGATTTATCAAAAAGAGAATGAATAACTCCTTATAGTTTAGTGCACAACATGGAATAAGGAGCCAGACCAATATAGAGAGACCCAGTCAGTAAATTTGAAATCAATTGCAAATTTAGTAAGCAAAAATGAGAAAAGATAAACTGTCACATAAAATAATAACAACACAATGCATTATTGAAGAGGAGAAATGATGTACATGAAAACAAAATTAAGACACAAAGTAAGTCATTAGCTGGGACATTTTAATTTTCTTACCAATTAAGTTTATAGAATGTTAATACATATTCAAACTTTAAAAACTACTTTTACACAAGTGTTCATGTGAGACATGACGCCACGAGATGCTCTGAAATGCCAGTTGGAATTGAAAGGTTTTACTTTAAAAAAAAAAAAATTCTTATTGCAACATATGGGAGGGTGTAAGCTTCACTATCTGATCCATCAGACTTGTGCTCCAAAGAGACAGGTGTTAAATTTCTGTTAAAGGAAGACTTTGTCTTTGTAATTCAATTTATTTTACTTGTATTATTGTAATTGTAATAAAACAATATTGTTAAAATCATATTGGTGTTCCACCCAAAAGTAGTCTTAACCTTAAAAAAAAAAACAAATTACTAGTTGATATTTCTTACCTATTATGTGATAAATTTCCCGTAATCTTCTGCAAATAACAAAATTTTGGGTATGGGAAACAGATTCATATTTTTCAAGGGTTAGGGTTTTGAGGAAAATGTTAATATAGCAGAAGGTTCTGTATCATGATGGTTGTAATGATTACATGCAACTATACAGGCTACAAAATTTCACAGAACTATAACAACAGCAAGACCATAATGAGTACATGCAAAAACTTATGAGACACTATAAGGCACCTAGTTTATTTAATAGTATTGCACCATTGTAAATTTCCTCCAGGTTTTGATCATTGTATTAAGACTTACCACTGGGAGAAGCTTGGTGAAGTGTACAGATGAAACAGGGGTGCTACTTTTGCACCTTCTATTTGAATCTCAAACTATTCAAACTAAAAATGTAAAAAGACGTAAATCATCAAGTCAAAACTATATATATATATTTTTTTTAAATTATTTTTTATTATTATACTTTAAGTTCTAGGGTACATGTGCATAACGTGCAGGTTTGTTACATATATATACTTGTGCCATGTTGCGGCACTATTCACAATAGCAAAGACTTGGAATCAACCCAAATGTCCATCAGTGACAGACTGGATTAAGAAAATGTGGCACATATACACCATGGAATACTATGCAGCCATAAAAAAGGATGAGTTTGTGTCCTTTGTAGGGACATGGATGCAGCTGGAAACCATCAAAACTATATTTTTAAGATAAACACTTAGCAAGTTAGAAATGATACTGGAAATGTGGGAAGATAATAGTGCCTGGAGTTACTAGAGAGTTTAACAAGGATCTTATTTATTTGCTTTTATTTTAAAAAATAATTTCAACATTTATTTTAAATCCAAGGGGTACATGTGCAGGTTGGTTACACGGGTATAGTGCGTGGTGCTGAAGATTGGGATATGACAGAACCCAGATTGAACCCATCACCCGTAAAGTAAGCATAGAACCCAATAGTTTTTCAGCCCTTGCCCCCCGCCCTCCCTCCCACCTCTAATAGTCCTCGGTGTCTATATTTGCCATTTTTATGTCCATGAACACCATCTGTTCACTACTTTGGATCAGGAAAGGAGTCAACGAAGTCTTTAACAAAAGGAG
Organism: Macaca thibetana thibetana; assembly: GCF_024542745.1. Lineage (NCBI taxonomy): Eukaryota > Metazoa > Chordata > Mammalia > Primates > Cercopithecidae > Macaca > Macaca thibetana. The sequence goes on from NC_065598.1 coordinate 122,648,832, forward strand.
GCATTTAAAGAGAAACTTTAAAGCATGAATACAAATAAGATGAAAAGAATGAGGAAGACTATTCCAGCTAGATGGAGGAGCATTGAAAAGATCCTGATGTAAGAAAGCTTGGCATATTCCAGAAATTAAAGGAAGACCAGTAATTTGATTTCAGAGACCTAAGGAGAGAATGAAACAGATAAAATTGAAAAGTGAAACAGAAGCCAGGTCATATAAAGGCTTACTGCCAATGGGTATTTTTATTGTTTTTAAGTTTTCACTTGAATAATGGAATATGATGAATGCTTCAATCATATTTACATTTTAAAATAGTACCCTGGCTACATTGCAGAGAATGAAGTGTAGAGGGGCAAAGATGGAATTCTCAATATGTGTCATTAATGTATCACAGTGATGTAGACAGTAGATGCTGCTACCTTGAGGTAGAGTGCTGGCAGCGTTATTGAAAAACAATAGTCAATATTGGAGTATTCACATTTGAAAACATACCCAGGATACATGGTTGGGGCATATGAAATAAAAGCATTCTCATTTTGGAAGAGAATAGATATACAGACTGGAGGGTTCTGATGAGAAGCCTCTATTATTACAAGAACAGGAAAAATAAGAGAAACATGAATTTTGGTTTTTAGAATTTTATTAGTTGAGTTTTGAGACATGCAGATACTGAGGTATCTAAAAGATATCTACGTAGAGATGTCAGTTAAGAAGTTGAATAATTTAACCTGCACTTAAGACAGAAATCTAAATTAAGATGCTACTTCGGAAGTTATTGGTACTCTGTTTATAACGGACACAATATTACTTGTTGAGATCAGATACTTTTTATAGGGTGAGACAGAAGTTCCAAGGCAGAACTTTGGAATCTATACATTGCCAGAGGAAGGCAGTCAATTAAAAAATTAGAAGAACCTTTGATATCACTCCTTAGAAAGTAATTTACCCTAACTAGATGAGGTCCTGTAGGGAAGACAGGCCTAAATAATTTTCAAGTGCTTCTTAACAAATATCCTGTAACTCTTGCAACAGTCGATTTTGTACTATAACAATGTGTGTGTTTTTCAATCATTCCTACAAGTTTCAGAATTTCTATGGTGAGGAGAGAGCATGTGTTTTCATTTTGGTATCCCTGTCAGTTCTTGTAGGTGCTCACTAAACCTATATCTAATTGACTTTCAAGTGATTTTAATAACAGAGCTATGTGATATTTCATTTTACAATTCTTCAACCATTATCCAAAGTAGAAAATTTGAATAAAATAAAAATAATGATGTATTCGTAATAACAATTTGTTCTTTCAGTTGAAAAAGTTGAAAAAGTCAGTAAAACTATTTGTTAGCGTTACTTTAGGATTTAAATTAATATAGATTTTGTATCTCTCTCCCCACAGTAGACTACTCTGTTATCTAGGTAAAACAGCTACAGTGGAGAGAAAAGTAAGGAAGAAAGGCAGGAAGAAAAAAGGAGAGGGAGGAGGAATTGAATTAACTCTGGCATAAATCTGTCTCCATACTTGGATGATTAAGTTTGGTTGAAAATAGACTCTGTACGTGGTGAATTGTAACCAAACTTGATGTGTAAGCAAGTGTAACTTAACTTAGAAGTATACTCTTGTAACCAAGTAATTGAGTCTCAGACAGTCTTAGCAGCAGAATTCTCAACCACTCCCATACTGAAAGCTGCTCAATTGTGCCCAAATAAGACAAACTCAGAACTACACCAATCATGTAATCCCTGTATGGCATTTCCTGTTTTCTAGTTATAAAAATAGTTTATGACATTGGAGGTAGGGGCATCTTGAACCATCTTAAGTGTGGAATGCTGCCAGGTTCTAGACTCTTTCTAATGCTCAAATAAATTTTGCTAAATTTAACTAGTCTCAGTACTTTTTTTGTTTTTTTGTTTTGTTTTGTTTTGTTTTGTTTTGTTGTTGAGATGGAGTCTCCCTCTGTCACCCAGGCTGGAGTGCAGTGGCCGGATCTCAGCTCACTGCAAGCTCCGCCTCCCAGGTTTACACCATTCTCCTGCCTCAGCCTCCCAAGTACCTGGGACTACAGGCGCCCGCCACCTCACCCGGTTAGTTTTTTGTATTTTTTTTAGTAGAGACAGGGTTTCACGGTGTTAGCCAGGATGGTCTCGATCTCCTGACCTCGTGATCCACCCGTCTCGGCCTCCCAAAGTAGTCTCAGTACTTTTTAAAGTGGGGAGGCAGAGAGGGGAGTAGGAGAGAGAGGAAAAATGAAATGTCATTAATTTGAAATTAGGCCTTGAGATTGTCATCTATTTTATTTAATTGTGATTCAAAACAAGCAAACATACTTTCAGTGCTGTGGATATTTAGCAACTTAGAAAGATATATCCTCACAGCTTGACAGATAAGCAGTACAGTCTTTGAAAGTTTGAAAAAATACGGCTAGTTTTCCTTCTACAGTTGCCAGTTTAGCCCTTTTATAATCAATATTCTCAAGAGGTGGGCAAACATAAAGCTGGGTCACTGATTTGCCATCATGATTAGAGGCTATACTTCCCATATTTTCTGGGAAACAAGATATATATTTTGTTTATCTGTACACCCATATATATCTAAAATGAAAGTATCCATGTTATGAACTAAAATGGTTTTGAAAGTGAGACTAAAAGTTGATATAAAAGAAAGATGTTAAAAATATTACATCCTCTTATCAGTAGGAGCAACATAGGCAAATTCTAGTAGACAGTGTGTAATATAGTTGTTCTACTTATGCAAAAAAACTCATAATTATCTGCCTGTATATCATTTGACCTACTCCTTTAACACCTTGAGGTTATATGCACAAACAACTCTCTGTAAGAATGCAAGTGGATGGAAGACAGTAATACATTTTAATACTATTGGCTCCTTCAGCGAGGCATATGTCATCAAATTGCTAGTTGGAGATGAGGAGTCTTTTGCATGACATTAGTTTCAGGGTATTGTCTGTAGAAAATATGTCATAGACTGTCCTTCTGATTGACAAACTGATACCTTCAAATGGATATCCACGACATTTTTGAAAACCTTGTGTTAACATTTTTATCCAATGTATAATGTTAAATTAATCAGGACAGTAAATTTTTGTTATCTTCTCTAAACTTTAATTATAATAGCATCTAAAAGAAGGGAGAGGCCGGGCGCGGTGGCTCACACCTGTAATCTCAGCACTTTGATAGGCCAAGGCAGGCAGATTAGGAGATCAAGAGATCGAGACCCTCTGACCAACATGGTGAAACCCCGTCTCTACTAAAAATACAAAAATTAGCTGGGTGTGGTGGAGCGTGCCTATAGTCCCAGCTACTCAGGAGGCTGAGGTAGGAGAATCACTTGAACCCAGGAGGTGGAGGTTGCAGTAAGCCGAGATCGCACCCCTTCTCTCCTGCCTGGTGACAGAGTGAGACTCTGTGAAAAAAAAAAAAAAAAATGGAGAGAGAGATTTGTATTCTAGATGGTAAACTAAAGCTACATTTTTACACTCATTTATCTGCAAACTGCAAAGCAATGATGGTAAAGGGAAATTCGTGTAGCAGTGAAGAGAATGGAAAAGGAGACATTCTGCAATTTGAGGAAGATTTGGGGAAGATTAAAGAAGGCAAAATGCATTTGACAAAAAAATAAAAAGTGGAAGGACTAGCAGTCTAAATACACACAAGGGATGGCAGAATAAGATAAACTCTAGGCTGGGCGCGGTGGCTCAAGCCTGTAATCCCAGCACTTTGGGAGGCCGAGACGGGCGGATCATGAGGTCAGGAGATCGAGACCATCCTGGCTAACACGGTGAAACCCCGTCTCTACTAAAAAATACAAAAAACTAGCCGGGTGAGGTGGCGGGCGCCTGTAGTCCCAGCTACTCGGGAGGCTGAGGCAGGAGAATGGTGTAAACCCAGGAGGCGGAGCTTGCAGTGAGCTGAGATCCGGCCACTGCACTCCAGCCTGGGCGACAGAGCGAGACTCCGTCTCAAAAAAATAAATAAATAAATAAATAAATAAAAGATAAACTCTAGATTCCAGATTCCAAATTGGTAAGAATAAGAAGAATTCCCAGTTAGGAGAACTTAATTCCTAGTCTACTTAAAATAAATTCCCACATTTCTGTCCTCTTCCTATGTTCTCAGAACCCAGGCAGCTAAGTATTTCAGACCTACATGAATGTAAAAAGACTCTTTCCTAAAACATGCAAGCAAACAACTTGAGGAGAATTAGAATTCAGGGTGAACTTGCATGTTCATAGGCACAATTTTTACCATTCTGGCATTTGTGAGCATCCTAGCTTAAAAGGTTGGTAGGCTACCTGCTTGTTTTAAAATAAACCTATCAGTGGATGATACCAGCCCACATACATAGAATTCCAAGTCAGACTTCATAAACATCGGGAAACCTAACTGCAAAATGGTCCACACAGAAACAAAGTTACCTAGAAAAATTAAACTGCCTATTCTCAAATGTAAACAAAAATCAGAGAATGAAGAAAAATTAACAGCATGAAAGACAAAAAACCAAGAGAACAAACACAAGTATCGACCCCAGGGAACAATTCTAAAAATATATAATTCAGGAAACAAAAAAGCAAAGAAACAATTAACTCTGGAGGCTTCTAATTTGCACTTTCAGAGGGATTTGGAAAGGAATTTCACTCATTGAAAAATGAAATAATCACAGTAAAAAATAGAAATTATCATAAAGTATAGATTCCTAAATTAAGAATTATATAGAACTTTGGAAGGTAAGGTTGAAGAAACATTTCAGGAGAGAGAGAAGAGAGAGGGAGAGGGGTAGATAGGCAGGTATTGGGGAAGTCAATAGACTGAGCAGAGTTATTTAAACAAAAAGAGAAGCTTAAGTAGCATTTAAAGGTATAAGAGTAACGGAGAGTTTGTGATAATGGCAGTGATTTCAAACCTTGCCTTTCAAAGTAGAAAGTTAATGGGCAATGTATTAAATTGAGAAATCAATATAAGCAATATAAGCATTTTTAAATTAAATCTACAGCACAGAAAAGAAAACTAAAAACAGGACATGGTTAAAAATGTTTACCTCAGAATATTATTTGGTAATAAAAAGTAATGAATGATCTACTCATATATACAATAGCATTGGTGAATCACGAAAACATTATATTAAGTAAACAAGTTGAACACAGAAGAGTACGTACTACATGCTGTATGTTTCCAATAAAATTTGTTTCCAGGACAGGAATGGTGACTCGCATCTGTATTCTCAGCACTTTGGGAGGCCAAAGCGGGTGGATCACAAGGTCAAGAGATCAGGACCATCCTGACCAACATGGTGAAACCCCGTCTCTATTAAAAATATAAAAACTAGCTAGGTGTGGTGGTGTGCTCCTGGAATCCCATCTACTCGGGAGGCTGAAGCAGGAGAATTGCTTGAGCCCGGGGGGCGGAGGTTGCAGTGAGCCAAGATGACACCACTGCACGCCAGCCTGGTGACAGAGGGACACTTCTTCTCAAAAAATAATAATAATATTATTAATATGTTACTATTATAATTAATTTAAAAAACAAATTCATTTCCAGAAAAGACGAATCTGTAGTGATAGAAAACAGGGAAATTGTTGATTTTCAAGTGCCATAGTTTGAGGGAAGAAAATCGACTGCAAAGGGAAAGGAAGAAACTTACAGGTCTGATGGATGTACCTCATATCTCAAATGTGCTGGTGGTTACACAACTGTATCTGTTTGTCAAAACTAAACAAATTGTAAAAAGAAAAAGGAATTCAGCGAATATATTTTATACTGTGAATAGCTGATTACAAAATAAGCAAAAATGGTTACCTCTAGGAAGTGGAACTGGGAATACGAAGTAGTGGGAAATGGAACAGTTGCAATGTATTAAATATTCTTATATATCATTTGATATTTAAACCTTGCTTGTATATTACTTCAATAAAAATTAAAACAAACAAAACCAGAAGGCAGAGAGTAAATATATATATATATATATATATATATATATACACACACACACCACCTGAAGAGATTGTACTTACTGTTACACTTTTTTATTTAAAATGACGTTTTTATTTAAAATGTCTTCTTTTTTTAGTTGTGGGTAAAGAACTGAATTTATTTTACTCAAGATTTTAAAAGAACATTTTAAACAAACAAAGAAACACATGGTTTTACTTTTTTTACAACATTTGAATTACAAAATGGTATAATTTTATTATAGGCAGTAATTTTTTATTTGATAAAATTATTCTATTATATTTGGTTGCTCTTAACTCAGTTGTGAAACTAACTGGCTGAACATGCATGTAATAAAATGCTAGAACATCTGACAAAAAGGGAAGAGAGAGAAGTAGAGAAATTTAATATATATCTTTACTCTGAGAATAACATATTGTTATTACTTATTTGTCTTCATTTTCACAAAGACAAGAGCTATGTCTATCTTGCTTATCATCTTATAGCATTATCTATAGAGTATGGGACATAGAGTAAGGATTTAATAAATATATGTGGAATAAATGGATCTATAAAGGAATATAGTACAATTTATTCACCCAACCAATATAAATGTATTGAGCATTTACTGTGTGACAACTATTGCATTGGGAATATGGTGACAGAAAGTTAACAGAAGTCATGGTTTTGACTCACAAGAAATTTACATTCTTGGAAAGTTATCAACTAGTAAATAATTTAATACTTTGTGATAACTGTTGTAACTTAAAATTCACACTGGCTTCGGAAGCTTAGAGGATTATTCAGTAATTTTGCCTGAGATAACTGAGAAAAGCTTCAAATATAAACCACATTTTAGCTGGGGATATTGCTGAGTTAAGGATAATACCAGAAACTAAAGAATTCCATTCACAGAATTCAACATGTGCAAAGGTTGAGTAGTGTAAAGTAACATGTTGAATGTCAGGAAAAGTAAGTAGTTTTATGTAGCAGGAGCACATATGGAGGAAGAAATCATAGTTCAGTCCTGGAGACATAGACTGAGAATAATTATGATCAGAAAAGGGTTAAAGAAATCATCCTAGAGCCCCTGGTGAGTCAAAGGAGGGTTTTATTTAGGGAAGTGCTGTTCAGGTCACAGTGTGAAAGAAAAGAAGTTTCTCAGTGCCTAGGCGGAGAAATCAGTTAGTAGACGATTGCAGTTGTCTAGGCTGCAAATGTACACAAATACAAAGCAAGATCCCTAAAAGTAAATGGGATTTGATAAAGGAAATATTTTGCCTGACAGAAGGGTAAACTTTTAAATTTAGGTTAATCTGTATTTTGAAACATTATTCATTATTTCACAGATACTGTATAAAATTGCTTTGCTTTTCTATGTAGTTAAAAGACTACATAGAAAAATATGCTAAAATATTTTAGTATTTCTTTAAATATTTGAACATTCTGTAAAGAAAAAAATTATTAAGCAAGTGTGAACACTATCCCAAATCAAAATATAAATTGTGTGCAGATAATTCAAAATTCTGTTTTTATCAACATATCAATTCAAAATACTCCTTAGAATTAATTTTTTTTTCTTTTTTGAGATGGAGTCTTGCTCTGTCTCCCAGATTGGAATGCAGTGGCATGATCTCGGCTCACTGCAACCTACAACTTCTGGTTTCAAGCCATTCTCCTGCCTTAGCCTTCCCAGTAGTGGGATTACAGGCACATACCGCCATGCCCTGCTAATTTTTTGTATTTTTAGTAGGGACAGGGCTTCAACATCTTGGCCAGGCAGGTCTCGAACTCCTGACCTCATGTTCCACCTGCCTCGGCATCCCAAAGTGCTGGGATTACAGGCTTAAGCCACCGTGACCAGCCGAATTAAAGTTTTACTAGCACTTGGGGGTTAATACTTAACCCCAGAACCTATTTTCATATTGCGTATATTCCAGGCACCCTGGTCTCCCATCTGTTTTTACTTTACAGGAAAGCTAAGAGAGTGTGGTTATTTCATTTCCACTATTGGCAAGAGAATAATTTTCTTAAACAGAGTAGAAGGGAAGGAACAATTAGTGGTATTGAGCATTTTTTTACATGCTTGTTGTCCGCATGTATCTCTTCTTTTGAAAAGTGTCTGTTCATGTTCTGACACAAGTTTACCCTAAACTTGTACATGTATCCCTGAAACTAAAATAAAAGCTTAAAAAAGGAGGAATGAACGGTTTTAGCGTGACAAAGATTATTTAATTAAAATATGGATAATACAAATGCCTAATTTATGTTGTTTCATTTCTAAAAACATAATTTCAAATCTTCTTGAACACTTAGCCATTATATTTAGCTATTTGAAAGCAAGAACCATGTTTATTCATCTCTATTGTCCAGCACTTTTTCACTCCATGGGCTGTAAATAAATAAATCTCCTGGATGTTTCAAGCAATGAGAAAATGATTAATGGATAGCAGTAATAATATTCTTGGTGAGATCTTTATAAAATCTCCCTTACATCCTTTCAAAAGAATTTAAATAAATACTATAACATAGGGAAGGTGTTTGTTACCGACTTCTCACTTATTCTGAGTTCCTTCACAACCACAGGTAATTCAGATTGGATTATAACAAAGAAAGTGAATATTGTTGAGACCTCTTTGTCTGAAGATATCATAGAAGCATCTCTCTCATTGCTTTATAGGTACTGACTAAACAATGTAATTTATAAATTCAATGTTATTCCCATTAAACTACTATTGACATTCTTCACAGAATTAGAAAAAAACTATTTTAAAATTCATATGAAATCAAAAAAGAGCCCCAATAGCCAGGACAATCCTAGGCAAAAAGAACAAAGCTGGAGGCATCACGATACCAAAGTTCAAACTATACTACAAGACTACAGTAACTAAAACAGCATGGTACAGACACAAGATCAGACACTTAGACCAAAGGAACAGAATTGGGAACCCAGAAAGAAGACCACATATCTACAACTATCTGACCTTTGACAAACCTGACAAAGAAAAGCAATGGGGTAGGGATTCCCTATTTAATAAATGGTGAGGAGAGAGCTGGCTAGCTATATGTAGAAGATTGAAACTGGACCCCTTCCTTACACCACATACAAAAATCAATTAAAGATGAATTAAAAACTTAAACATGAAACCCAGAACTATAAAAATTCTAGAAGAAAATCTAAGTAATATAATTCATGGCATAGACATGGGCAAAGGTTTCATGCCAAAAATGCCAAAAGCAATTGCAAAAAAAGCCAAAATAGACAAATGGGATCTAATTAAACTAAAGAGCTTCTGCACAGCAAAAGACACTATCATCAGAGTGAACAGACAACCTACAAAATGGGAGAACATTTTTACAATCTATCAATCTCACCAAAGTCTAATATCCAGAGTCTGCAAGGAACTTAAGCAAATTTGCAAGAATAAAACAAGCGACCTCATTAAAAAGTGGGCAAAGGACATGAGCAGATACTTCTCAAAAAAAGACATGCATGCTTTCAACAAACATATGAAAAAAAGCTCAATATCATTGATCATTAGATAAATGCAAATCAAAACCACAATGAGATACCATCTCATGCCTGTCAAAATGACAATTATTAAAAAGTCAAAAAAACAAAAGATGCTGGCGAGGCTGTGTAGAAAAAGGAATGCTTTTACACTGTTGGTGGGGGTGTAAATTAGTTCAACCATTGCAGAAGACAGTGTGACAATTCCTCAAATACCTAGAGGCAGAAATACCATTTGACCCTGTAATCCCATTAGTGGGCATATATTCCAAAGGAATGTAAATCATTCTATTATAAAGATACAGGCATGCATATATTCATTGCAGCACTATTCACAATAGCAAAGACAAGGAACCAACCTAAATGTCCACCAATGATAGACTGGATAAAGAAAATGTGGTATATACATACAATGGAATGCTATGTAGCCATTAAAAGGAACAAGATCATTTCTTTGGCAGGGACATGGATGGAGTTAGAAGCCATTATCCTTAGCAAATTAACGCAGGAACAGAAAACCAAATGCTGCATGTTCTAACTTATAAGTCGAAGCTGAATGATGACAACACATGGACACATGGGGAGAACAACACACACTGTGGCATGTCAGAGAGGTTGGGGGAGTTGACAACATCAGGAAGAATAGCTAATGGGTTCCGCGGTTAATACTTGGTGATGGAATGATCTGTGCAGCAAACCATCATGGCACACATTTACCTTTGTAACAAACCTGCACATCCTGCATATAGACCCTTGAACAGGAAATAAAAGCTAAATAAAATAAAATAAAAATAAAGAAATTGATAACACATGATTTAACATTTAAGATTCCAGGATCTAGAAACTGAAAGATCTGGTTTTATATCCTGGCTCTCCATTTAGTATTTGTGTGAATTTAGAAATCTGTAAACTTTTCTAATTTTAGTTTCATTATCTGTAAAATTGGAGCTAAATTATAACCACATAACAGGGCTATTATCTGAATAAAATGAGAAATTAGAAGAAAAAAGGACCATAGGCCAGGGACGGTGGCTCACGCCTGTAATCTCAGCACTTTGGGAAGCTGAGGCGGGTGGATCACCTGAGGTCGGGAGTTCGAGACCAGCCTGACCAACATGGAGAAACCCTATCTCTATTAAAAATATGAAAATTAGCCGGGCACGGTGGTGCATACCTGTAATCCCAGCTACTTTGGAGGCTGAGGCAGGTGAGTCGCTTGAACCTGGGAGGTGGAGGTTGCGGTGAGCCGAGATGGTGCCATTGCACTCCAGCCTGGGCAACAAGAGTGAAACTCCATCTCAAACAAACAAACAAACAAAAAGAAATACCATAATACAGTTCCTGCCATGTGATAAGCCATTATTATTAATATTTTTACTATCACACATTTGGTTTTACAGTGGAGACAGTGCAGCCATTTTTGTAAAACATTACAAAAATGGATAAGGATAATAAAAGATAAATAATTTTGTAGGTTACCAAGTCTATTGTTAAAATCATTTCTGGGCCAGTTGTTGTTTGTGTGCACATTCACACATGCTGTAAATGCCATGTGCACTTTTTACTCGGGCGTGAATAGGATGGAAGGCCAAATTTATTATTCGAACCATCTTTGACTTCTCTGTGATCAAATATTTAAGTTCCTGCCAAGTATTTAGTCATTTAGGTTCAAACATAAAGTTTGGTGTTAATAAAGTTGAATCAGCTTCACCTGATCTCCCGTTCGCATCTGATCCTCCCCAATGGTAAACAAGCTCAACTTATTATTCATATTTGTGGTAGCATAAAGACTGCTCAAACATTTAAAGTTAAATTATTTGTTTGCAAATTAGATCTAGATATTTGACAGCTTAGCACTTCAGAATGATGTTTCAAGTCTTTCTTCATCTATATTTTGTTCACCAAGTATTTTTTCATAAAAATATTTTTTTCTAATATTTGTCTAGTTTTCCCAATGTTGGCACATTGAAGTGGTGAGCCAGTGACTCAGAAGCACTGTAAACCTATTGGATCCTATTACTGGGAGAATGGTTATCTGCAGGTACATACTGCATCAGCAAAAATTGAATATTGAAGAATTGTAGTTTGGAAGCCACTTCTGGATATATCACTGTCCTGCTGTAAAACAGGTCACTGTCTTTGCTTCCAGCTTAAGAGGTAGATTAGCTAAAAGTTTAATCCATTAATGTAATTTTGAGGATTAATGTTTTAACATCCCATTTTCTTTGCCCTGTGCTCATTCTGAAGCAGCTGTGATAAAAAGAATTTTCACTGTTCTTTGGGGAGATGTTAGTTTGTTATACTACATCTGTTGCTAAAACCCAGGGACTCTTAGTGGCAGCTGAGGCAGATAAATCCGTCAAAAAGATGTGCTCAAGGTTCCAGGGGCTCAAATGGTCTCCTTCTCCTAAGTCTGTATCAATAATGATTAAAATATTGATAAGAAGAAGTTGAAGTCACCTGCTCAAAACTCCCTTCCATAATAACTGTTCAGAATTAGATATCCATGATAACATTTTCTGTAACAATGAAAATTGTCAGTCTGCCAGCTTGATAAACTGTAGCTCCAACTGGCAGAGCCATTTGCTTTGTGGTAAGCACAAAATGACAGATCTTTTTTGAATACAAACTGTAATGCTTGCACCTCTCACAGCTGGTTTAGCTTGTAAACACAGCAGAAAAAGAAGACTGATAAAAATTGAAGGTTATGTACAAAACAAGCCCCATGACTAACTTTTTTTTTTCTAGTAAAAGGCTATTACCTCTGTTATTGCAACATGGCCCAAATGAGTACCCTAAGAAGAGTAGATGATGATGATTCAAAAGTTCCAGTGACATACTACACTGGATATTTCACAGGCATTTTGAACTAGTTTAATTTTCAACAGTTTGTTATTACTGTTTCCAAAATGGTCTCCTTTTATCTTTCATTACTTTCCACTCAGAACTTGAATATTTATCAGTACTTTTTATAAACACTGTGCCATTGCTCACACAGGTGTATCTCCAATACCAAGTAATTGTAATTATTTTATACAAATTACCACCCTGTATGTACTATCAAGAAATAGAGAGGTATGAAAATATTTCAAAACATTTTGAAGATGCTATTGTGTAAAACACCAGATTATTCTCTAAGTGTCCTTTTTCCATAGTTACTGAGTAGATATCATGATATCTGAGCTACAGTTACAAGGTAGATCCAGAAATTGATATAATCTTCCATTTTCAAACAGATCTAAAATTATAGGAATAGGTTTAATTCTTTCATCTGGAGAAAGGGATTATTGATTAATAGTTAAATTTAAGATATTGTCAACAATTACCTTAAAATTCTAGGTTAAAGCCAATATTCTAAAACCCATAAACTTCTAAATTACATGGGTGTTACATTACATTTTTATTGTGGCAAAACCCTTAACATGCAATTTACCCTGTTAACAAAAATTTCAAGTGCACAAAACACTATTGTTAATCATTGGCACAATTTTCTACATCAGATCTCTGAAGCTTATTCATTTTATATAACTGAAACTTTATACTTATGGAACAGCAACTTACTGTTTCTCCTTCTCCCAGCCATTGGAACCCAGCATCTTACTCTGTTTCTATTAATATAAGTCTGAGTATTTTAGATGCCTCTTGTAAGTGGAATTATGCAGTTATTTTTCCTGTGACTGGTTTATTTCACTTAGGGCAATGTACTACAGCATCATCTGTGTTGTTGCATATGATAGGATTTTCTGCCTTTTTAAGACTGAATGATATTCCATTGTATGCATATACTGCTTATTTTTATTCATTCATTGATCAATAGATATTTAACTTATTTTCATGTTCTGGCTTTGAGAATAACACTACAGTGAATATAGGATTATAGATACATTTTCTAGATCTAGATTTCAATTCTTTTGGCTACATACCGAGAAGCAGGATTGCAAGTCTATAACAAAACCAAATAACTCAATTAAAATGGGTAAAGCATTTCAATATACTTTCTTCCAAAGAAGACAATCTTTTGGAAAATAGACTTTCCCCCAAACACATATATATGGCCAACGTGCATATAAAAAGATGCTAAACGTCACTCATCAGCAGAATGGAACTCAAAACCACAATGAGACATCACTTACACCTGTGAGGATGACTAATTAAAACAAAAAACAAACAAACAAAAATAAGCCAAAATATATCTAGTCTTGGTGAAGATGTGGAGAAATTGGAATCCTTTAACAGTGTTGGTGGGACTATAACATGATACAGCCACTATAAAAATAAATATGGAAGTTCCTCAAAACAAACATAACACATTTTTTGTACCCATTGTTACTTTAATCACTTGCCTTCATTTCTAGTTATCACTGACCTTAATGAGTGTTAAATGAACTTAAAGAAAAGGTCTTGCCTATTATCACCCTGCCCCCTTATAATATTAGACTCAACTCCTTCATATATATTTTCACCTCTCTAGGCCTCAGGATTGTTGGACCATCAACAATTCTCCTTATAATTTTTAATATCTTCAAATCTCAACGATGACAAGGAGAAGAAAAATAATACTGTAGGAAAGTAAAACTATGGTTATCTCTTAAGACCCTGCTCTAATAACTTTTTGCTTTATCCAATAAAGATGAAAATATATTTTTCTTAATATGTTTTTGTACTTTATTTTGCATGTCAGTGTAAAATTAAATATGATTCAGATTTATTTGACCTAAAAGCCTTTTTAATTTTATTTTTATTTTTATTATTATACTTTGAGTTCTAGGGTACATGTGCATAACGTGCAGGTTTGTTACATATGTATACTTGTGCCATGTTGCTGTGCTGCAGCCATCAACTCGTCAGCACCCATCAACTCCTCATTTACATCAGGTATAACTCCCAATGCAATCCCTCCCCCCTCCACCCTCCCCATGATAGGCCCCAGTGTGTGATGTTCCCCTTCCCGAGTCCAAGTGATCTCATTGTTCAGTTCCCACCTATGAGTGAGAACATGCGGTGTTTGGTTTTCTGTTCTTGGGATAGTTTGCTAAGAATGATGGTTTCCAGCTGCATCCATGTCCCTACAAAGGACACAAACTCATCCTTTTTTATGGCTGCATAGTATTCCATGGTGTATATGTGCCACATTTTCTTAATCCAGTCTGTCACTGATGGACATTTGGGTTGATTCCAAGTCTTTGCTATTGTGAATAGTGCCGCAATAAACATACGTGTGCATGTGTCTTTATAGCAGCATGATTTATAATCCTTTGGGTATATACCCAGTAATGGGATGGCTGGGTCATATGGTACATCTGGATTAGAGACTTAAATGTTAGACCTAATACCATAAAAATCCTGGAGGAAAACCTAGGTAGTACCATTCAGGACATAGGCATGGGCAAAGACTTCATGTCTAAAACACCAAAAGCAACGGCAGCAAAAGCCAAAATTGACAAATGGGATCTCATTAAACTAAAGAGCTTCTGCACAGCAAAAGAAACTACCATCAGAGTGAACAGGCAACCTACAGAATGGGAGAAAATTTTTGCAATCTACTCATCTGACAAAGGGCTAAAATCCAGAACCTACAAAGAACTCAAACAAATTTACAAGAAAAAAACAAACAACCCCATCAAAAAGTGGGCAAAGGATATGAACAGACATGTCTCAAAAGCCATTTTTAAGTTAAAAAAAAAACAAGATTAAGTAAATCCAACAAGTCAGATAACAAAAGCAATATTTTTGAAATATGAGTACATATAGTAAAGTGCTCTAATCTTAATTGTGCAGGTTGATATATTTTTGAATATGCATATACTTTATCACCACCACGAAGTTTAAGATAAATAACGTTTTTAATATTCCATAGAGTTTGTTCATGCCCATTTTAAATCAATCTCGCCACCACAGGGACAACCACCATAAATTAAAGTTTTCATTTCTCTATTTTTTATTTATATCACATAAATTAAAGTAATCATACTGTATGTACTAATTTGTAAATAGTTAATATGTGGTTTCTGTCAAATAATGTAATGCTTGTGAAATTCATTGAGAGTGTTATATGTAGCCAATATTTTATTTTATTTGTTGTATAGTATCACATTGTATACATAGATCACATTTTCCTCACTCATTCTACACTTGATGGGCTTGTTTTAGGTCTGAGGATATCATAGATGCATTTGCTATTAATATTCCATTACGTGTTCTTCAGAGGATGTGTGCACACATTCACGCATTTCTCCCACAGTGAGATTGTTAAGTTGCAGCATAGATAGGAATATTATTATTCCTACTAGATATGCTTTATTAGATGCTGCCAGACAAGTTTTTAATATATCTCCGAAGTGGATGTTATCATTTTTTCACAACCCAAAGAACATGTGAGAGTTCTAGTTGTTCTGCATCTTTATGAAATCTGGAATCTTCAGCTTTATAAATCCTACCTATATTTGTGTGAATATGGCAATATCACATTTTATTTTTATTTGTGTTCTCCTAATGAGAAATGATGTTGATCACCTTCACATATTTGGAACCACTGGCCAACTGAATCTAATGAAAGCTATGACAAAGGCCAGGGACAGCTCAACCACAGAGCAGATTCCTATATTCTTCTACCATAACATCCAAAGAAGAAATGTGGCATTTACTTGAGGTAAGTATCATGTGCTTCAACCTTTAACGTTGTGTTACACAAAGTGTAAACAAAATGTGAGTGCTGTAAAATACAAAAAATTAAAAACCATGCAAATAATCCAACAAATGCAGCTCAAAATCAAGACTGAAATGTCAATCAAAGTAAGATTATAGACATTTTAATTAGCATCCAAGAACATTAAAATAGCTATGATAAATGTTAAATGGCCTATTGGGTAAAGTGGACAGCATGAATGCACAGATGGAGTATTTCACATAAGAAATGGAAAAAATAAACTAGAATAAAATGGAAAATGTTAAATGTAATGCTACAGCATTATAAATGAAGTATTCATTCAATGTGTTTAAAAACAGACAGGATAAAAAGAAAGTATCAGGAAAGTTGAAGACAGAATTTGAAAAGAGATCAACAAAATTTACTCCAATGTAAGTACAACATAGGGAAAAAAAATTAAGCATCTGAGTTGTGTGAGACTATTTCAAACTGCCTACCACTCATATCTTTGAGGTCCTGTAATGAGAGAGAGAATGAAGCAAAAGTAATCTATAAAGAAACAATTGTCAAGATTTTTTTAAAATTGCTGAAATTCCTCAATAACTGATTAAAAAATTTCAAAAATCGACAAATGAAGAGACCAACCTCTATGCACATTTTATTCAAGCTAATAAAAACCTAGAAAAAGATAGCATCTTAAAAGCATCCAAAGAAAAAAAGATTATACTCAGGGTAAAATTGCGAATGAAAACCTAATTTTCACTAGAAACAATGGAGGTCAGAAAACGATGAAAATAACTAATTAATGTGATAAAAGAGAATTTAAAATATTGTCCAGAATTTTTATCCGACAAAAATATCTTTTGTAAAAAAGAAAGTGAAATAAGGACAGCTTTAGACAAATATAGAAAGAATTATTTACTAGCAGACCTGCACTCGAAGACCTGTGAAAATAAATTCAACCATTTTGAAGATTTACAATACCAAGTAGAAATAAATAACAGCATGAAGGAAATAAGAACACAAAATATTAAATATATGGGTAAACAAGACAAATAAATTTTAAATGTCTATATATACTGTGTACAATCATTAAATAACAAAGGAAGACAGCAAGAGAGGAAGAGAGGAACAAAACAACTGTGAAAGAGAAAAAAATAAAAAATAGCAATAGCAAGTCATCACCTGTCAATAATTACTTTAAATGTAAATAAATTAAGTTCCCCAATCAAAATGCATGGAGTAGCTGAATGGATAAAAATAAACAAGTACCTGTGATATATGGCCTTCACTTAAATACTGTGCATTCAATAATGAATAGAACACACAAATAGAAAACCAATAAAGAAACAGCTGATTTGAACAAAACTATAGACCAAATGGACTTAACAGACATATACAGAACTTCTCACCCAACAAAATAAGAACATTTTCCTCAAACACATGATCATATGTTAAATCACAAAACAAGTCTTAACAAATTTAAGAAGATCAAAATCAGCACTCTTCTCTGGTAGGAGACCTGGGTTCAAGTCTACCACAGCTTGGAGCAAATGTTCCTCAGTGCCACTCCCACCTAGAGAGAGCAACGTTTTGAGGAAACCGACATAATTTGGACAGATCTAAGGAGAGAAAATGCCAAAAGTGGGTGACGTGACACAGATGCTGAGGCTAAGGGAGGAGGCTGGGAACCCTGCATGGGATTCTCAAATGCTGGGGCTAGTTCCCAGCCTGGAAAGGCTCCTGAGGAATGAATGAGTGAAGAAACTGTGGGATTGGCCACTGTCGCTGTGGATCTCTAGGATCCTGGCTACAGGGGTCCCCATGTCTCCTCATGTACATTTAAGCTGACAGGGAGATCTTCCCAGACAGCAGACAAAGAAGAGGCTTCAGCCAGCACAGAGCTGGGGGACTTTGTGCACCGCACACCTCCAGCAGAATACGGCTATAGGGAACTATCTTCCTGGACTACCCATGTTTCTCTGAGGAGCTCTAGCCTCATCTGACTACCGGGCCAGGAGAAAGTGGGGCCGAGTTCTCTGCAGCACTGGGCACTTCTGTTCTGCAGGCCCTCCTGACCTGTAGCTCCTCCCAGGTCCCCTGCCTGGCTGCCCTGTAAGAGTGTGTGCATAGCCCATCCTCTGCTGCTAAGCCTGAGTACTTTGCCTCACCTGCTTACATACATGGTGGCCAGGGAGCACTTCAGATCACCCAGTACACCAACAGTCCAGAGGAAGGAGCTGTTTGTCAATCCTGGCACACCAGGGCTTCAGTGGGCAACTCAGGAGTGCCAAGTCAAGATCTGTGTCTAGCACTTTAAGAAAGAGAGGTGCTCATACTCTCAGAACACTCAGAGGGGTGAGATGCATCGGCTTGTGGGCTGCAGTGGGAGCAGGGCATGCCTCCTTCTGCAGAGCTGGCCTGAAAAGGTGTGACTAATATCCCTGCCCCAGACTTGGCTTCGGTAGCCCCATGGCCTCGAAAACCTAACAAAAGAAATGAGGGCACAGTGCCAGTGAGTGGAAGGCGTTCCTCACTTGGTGAGGGGGTCACCCCGCCTGCACACACCACAGAGCACTGCTGCAAATGTGAGAAGATACAGAGGAGTTGCAGGGCTGAGTAGGAGCCTATTTACCGACCATTGTTCTTAAGTACCTTCTACTGGATCACAGCTGAAACTACAATACCAAAAAAATATTTTGTTAGATTTCACCACTGCTGCCCCACTCACACTGGTGCAAGGGCATGTGTGTGGACCCTATTGTGCTACCCCACTGGAGTACATGTGCAAGGAATCCATCACAAAGCTGCTGCACCACCACTGCTAATTTGGCTCCTGGCTTGACTGTTGTTGGTGTATAGGAATGCAAGTGATATTTGCACATTGATTTTTTATCCTGCGAGTTTGCTGAAGTTATTTATTAGCTTAACAAGTTTTTGGAATGAAACTATGGAATTTTCTAGACATAGAATTATGTCATCTGCAAACAAGGATATTTTGACATCCTATTCCTATTTGAATGCCCTCTATTTTTTTCTATCTTGCCTGATTGTCCCAGCCAGAAATTCCAATGCTATCTTGAATAGAAGTGATGAAGGTCATCCTTGACTTTTGTCAATTTTCAAAGGGAATTCTTCCAGTTTTTGCCCATACAGTATGATGTTGGCTGTGGGTTTTCATAGCTGGCTCTTATTATTTTGAGCTATTTTCCTTCAATACCTAGTTTATTGATAGTTTTAATATGAATGGATGCTAAATTTCATCGAAGGCCTTTTCTGAATCTATTGAGATAATCATGTGCTTTTTGTCTTTTATTCTGTTTACGTGATTAATCACATTCATTGATTTGCATATGTTGAAAAAACCTTATTTCCCAGGGAAAGCCTACTTGATCATGGTCAATAAGCTTTTTGATGTGCTGCTGGATTCAGTTTGCTAGTATTTTGTCGAGGAAAAAACGACTAACAGAGTAAACAGAAAACCTACAGAATGGGAGAAAATTTTGGTCAACCATGCATCCAACAAAGGTCTAATATCCAGCATCTATAGAGAATTTAAGCAAATTTACAAGAATAAAAACAAACGACTGCAAAATAAAGAGGGTAAAGGACATGAACAAACACATTTTTAAAAGAAGACATACGTGCATCCAACAATCCTATAAAAAAGTCAACATCACTGATCATTAGAGAAGTGTAAATCAAAACTACAATGAGATTGCATCTAACATAAGTCAGAATGGCTATTATTAAAAAGTTAAAAAGTGACAGATGCTGGCAAGATTGTGGCAAAAAAGGAATGTTTATACACTGTTGGTGAGAGTGTAAATTTGTTCAACCATTATGGAAGACAGTGTGGGGATTTCTCAAGGACCTATAGATGGAAATACCATTTGACCCAGCAATTACATTACTGAATATATAATCCAAAGATTATAATCTTTCTATTGTAAAGACACATGCACGAGTGTGTTCACTGCAGCACTAATCACAATAGCAAAGACATGGAATCAACCTAAGTGTTTATCAATGATTGACTGGATAAAGAAAATGTGGTATATATACCTCATGGAATACTATGCTGCCAAAAAGAAGAACAAGATTGTGTCCTTTGCAGGGACATTGATAGAGCTAGAGGCCACTATCCTTAGCAAATGAACATGGGAGCAGAAAACCAAATACTGCATGTTCTCACATATAAGTGGGAGCTAAATTATGAGAAAAACATGGACACATAGAAGGGAACAACACACACTGAGAACTTTCAAAGGGTAGAGTGTGGGAGAAGGGAGAGGATCAGGAAAAACAACTAATATGTACTAGGCTTAATACTTGGGTGATGAATTTATCTGTAAAACAAACCCCCATTACATAAGTTTACCTACGTAACAAACCTGCACATGTACCTCTGAACTTAAAATAAATGTTAAAAGAAAAAAATCCAAGAGTGTAACTACAAATGAACAGGTCTATCATTAATGTTGGTCTTTCAGACTCACTCAAATTCCAAGAAAAACTATTTACCAGTTAATCTCCGGTCTCCATTTCTCAAAAATTAAAGGCAGCTAGAGAGGAGACAGATTACCTACAAAGGGAACTGCATCAGGCTAACAGTAGAACTTTCAGCAGAAACCCTGAAAGCTGGAAGAGATTGGGGGCCTATATTCAGCATTCATAAAGAAAATTATTTCCAACAAAAAATTTCATATCTAGCTGATATAGTATGGCTGTGTCCCCACACAAATCTCACCTTGAATTGTAACTCCCACAATTCCCATGTCATGGGAGGGACCTGGTGGGAGGTAATTGAATCATGGGGGAGGGTCTTTCTAACACTATTCTCATGATAGTGAATAAGTCTCACAAGATCAGATGGTTTTATAAAGGGGAGCTCCCCTGAACAAGCTCTCTCTTGCTGGCCACCATGTAAGACGTCACTTGCTCTTCTGCCATGATTGTGAGGTCTCCCCAGTCATGTGGAGCTGTGAGCCAATTAAACCGCTTTCCTTTCTAAATTACCCTGTCTCCAGTATGTTTTTATTAGCAGCATGAGAACAGACTTATATAGTAAATGGGTACCAATAGAATGGGTTGCTGCTGTAAAGATACCTGAGAAAGTGAAAATGACTTTGGAACTGGGTAACAGGCAGAGGATAGAACATTTTGAAAGGCTCAGGAGAAGACAGGAAAATGTGGGAAAGTTTGGAACATTCTAGAGTCTTGTTGAGTGACTTTCACCAAATGCTGCTCATCTCAGATGGAGATGAAGAACTTGTTGGGAACTGGAATAAAGGTGACTCTTGCTAGGGTTTGGCAAAGAAACTGGTGGCATTTTGCCCCTGCCCTAGAGATCTCTGAAACTTTGAACTGGAGAGAGATGACTTAGGGTATCTAGTGGAAGAAATTTCTAAGCAGCAAGGCATTCATTAGGTGATTTGGGTGCTGTTAAAAGCATTCGGCTTTATGTAGTCACAGAGATATGGTTTAGAATTGGAACTTTTTAGAATTTAAAAGGGAAGCAAAGCATAAAAGTTTAGAAAATTTGCAGCCTGATAATGTGATAGAAAAGAAAAACCCATTTTCTGAGGAGAAATTCAAGTGGGTTGTAAAGTTTGCATAAGTAATGAGGAACCAAAAGTTAATTGCCAAGATAATGGGGAAAATATATCCAGGGCATGTCAGAGACTGTGGCAGCAGGCCCTCCTATCACAGGCCTGGAGGGCTAGGATATAAAATGGTTTTATCCGCCAGGCCCAGGGCCCTACTGCTCTGTGCAGCCTATAGACTTGGTGCCCTGTGACCCAGCTGCTCCGGGCATGATTAAAGGAGTCAAAGTACAGCTTGGGCCATGGCTTCAGAGGATACAATCCCCAAGCCTTGGCAGCTTCTATGTGATGTTGAGCCTGCGGGTGCACAGAAGTCAAGAATTGAGATTTGGGAACCTCTGCATGATTGTATATTGCAGTATGAGAAGGACATGAGATTTGGGAGGATTCAGGGGTAGAATGATACAGTTTGGATATTTATCCCTGTCCAAATCTCAAGTTGAATTATCATATCCGATTTGTAGGTGGTGCCTGGTGGAAGGCGTTTGGACCATGAGAGCAGTTCCCACATGGCTTGGTACTGTCTTTGTGACCGTGAGTTCTCGTGAGATCTGGTCATTTAAAAGTATGTGGAACTTTCCCCCTGCCATTGCTTTTGATGCTGCCATGTGGGATACCTGCTCTCCCTTTGCCTTCTGCCATGATTGTCAGCTTCCTGAGGCCTCCTCAGAAGCAGATACTAGTGCTATGCTTCTTGTATAGCCTGCAGAACCATCAGCCAAATATATTTCCTTTCTTATGATTACCCGGTGTCAGGTATTTTTTATAGCAATGCGAGAATGACATAATATACTAACATATGCATTTAATATTACATTTTTAATCAGATTTTATATGTAGCATTTTCATTATGGTTTAGTTTTAAATAATATAAATCTTTATTATTCCTTTTCCATTCTGTGATATATTGAGAGGAGCAAGTTAAAGTTTTGAATTTGGAAAATTTTGACTACATTTTTTTAACAGTTTATAATTTATTGCATTGTTTTGGAAGAACTTGGTGTTGTATAACTGTTAATAATTATTTCAGTTTGATTTGTTTTGCGGCCAGTTTTTTGGTCACTTATGTAAATGTTCTGTGAATTTTAAATAATCTGAATTATTTAATTGGTGGTTGCAGTTTCCACACACATGTATTAGATGAAACATATTTATTGTGTTATATTTTCTATAAATCTTGCTATTTTTGACTGTCTAATGAATCAATTATTGGAATGACAGTGTTAATTTTTTAGTTTTTTAATTTTGAGTTTTGTGAATTTTAAAATTTTCTTTCAAAATCAGTTTTATCATTATATGTTTAAGTCTCTTATACTGAGTATAAACAGAACCACAACTTTTACAGCTTATGTAGAAAGTATGCTTCTTAACAGTAAGTACTGACCACATACTTATTGCTGCTTCTTTTATGTTTATTTTATGCATATTAATATCAGGTTCATATCATTCTTTATTATTATAATTACTGATTATATATTTTCAATATTTATTTATTTCAAGATTTCTGTGACATACTTTATGTGGGTGTGTTTTAATAAATATTTAGTTTTAGTTTTAAAGTAGAAGTTTAACATTTTCTTTCCTTTAGTTGTTGAGTTTGAGCTACTGATATTCATTATGAATACTGGCTATTCCCAAGTATTTTACTTTATCCTCTCCTTTTGTCTACCATGTAATTAAGCTTTACTTTTTAAAATTTTACTTTATCTAGTTGGATATTCTCTATTCCGTTTCAAGTTTTGATTATTACTTTCGATTTTTTGGCAATGATACTTAGCTATCTCTAAATTTATTAATGGTATCTCCCATCTCTTACACAACAAAAAACAATGGAGTTTAACTTCAGGCTCCCTTCACCCTTATCTTATTAATTATTTTTTCTTCAACAGAGATTCCCAAAGTTAGGAGAAGCCAGAAGCAGTAAGAGTCCAAGAACCAGTTACCTTCTCATTACAAGAAGCCTCAACCAAAAACTAGAATGTGCCACACAGAAATTATTATCTTCTTGTTCAGTTAAGTTCAAAAATAATATAAATGTATGGTCTAGAATTTTATTTACACCACTTCATTAACCATCTAAACTTAGCCCTTATTATAATGCATTTGTATAGACAATGCACATTCAAATCTACTCATTGGTTTATTAATCTTTTGGCACACTACTTCTTACACTCTACAGTTTCTCGGTTTTATTTTCTTCCACTTGAAATACATCCCTTAATAGATCTTTTAGTGATGATTTATTAATCATAATTATCTCATTATTTGCCTGTAACATGTTTTCATTTGATTCTAGCTATTGTTTGATAGTATAGTTGCCTATAAAATTGTTGTTTTGCAGTTCTTTTTCCTCAAAACTTTGAAATCATAGTCCATTCTTTCTGTCACTTATTGCATATTTTTTATCTCACAATTTTGGTGGATTAAGAATTCAGGTGTGCGTAACTGTGTCCTCTGCTTTAGAGTATTTCACAAGGCTTCAATCAAGATATCAGCAGTGACTGAACTCTTATTTGAAGATATGACTGAGGAAAGATTCACTTCCAAGTTCACTCACATAGGCAACAAGATTCAGCTCTTCTAGTGCTGCTAAACTGAGAACCTCAGTTCCTCCCTGGCTGTTGGTTGAAGGCTTTCTTCAGTTGCTTTTCAAGTGTGTCTCTCCAAAATAATGGCTTACTTCATTAGAAGCACCAAATGAAAGAGTCTGCTAGTAAGATGTAAGTGACAAGTCATTTAATCTATTATTGGAAATAACATTCCCTCAATAGAATTGCCATATTCTGTTGGTGAGAAGTAAGTTGCACAAGGCCATGGATATCAGTATAAAGGGATTATATTGGACCTGTCTTGGACAATGCCTGCTACAGGTCTGGAATAAGGTTCTGGTTTTTCAGGTAATATACATTTTTACCTCACCACTGTACAACCAACACAGGTAAGATTTTTTTCTTTGCTGTCCTGATCTATATGGAGGGTTTATTTATGCTAGTCTTTAATATAAGCTTTTCGGGGAGTCTAAGCCTTATGCATAGTACACCAATTATATTTTCCAACTTAAATATGCCCAAGTATTTTTTATTCTCCAATGCCCTTTCATCTTCAAACAAATTTAAAAACAAAAGAGCAAATGATGATTTTAGCAATCTCTTAAATTCTATTTTCAGACTTGTAATGGTTTTGTACATTCTTAACAGTCAATCCACTTAATAATTTTAAAATAAATATCCAACATATTACAATTTATTTCATTGATATGGATATTAAGGATGCCTTGTTTTCAATGTTGTGAACACCATAGTCCCAAATGGAATATCTATCTAGATATCAATATTTACATCAAGATTTATATACAATTTGTTATTCTGTTTCTCTGGAAAACCCTAATACGTATTTTGGTTCTAATAGTGGTTACGGAAGAAAATAATTCTAAGGGTGACTTTTTCTTTATTGGCTCTGAGGTTTCTGGAACTGACTCTTTAATATGGTTAGATATAAAGACACTAATGATGCTATTTCCAGTAGTAAAGTGAGCTCTTGAGAGCTGTAACAATGGAGATATGCAAAATATCACCATTGGATTCTCCTAAACAACCACTTATAGCAAGCAAGGAACTGGGTGACTGTATGATATTTTCAAACATTTTTATCTACGGAGTGTAATGAGATTGGCTGTTGCTCCTAATGTCACTGAACCTTTAAAGTAGAGGAAAAAAGGATAATATGAGTAATTCACATAACCAATGCAAGCACCAGACAAATGATCTAAAAGCTTCTCTATGTGTTCTAAAGGTATCCTTTATATCCTGTAGCTGCCAGGCTGAGATTGCTGAATATCAAGTACAGAATATCATTTTGCAATTGTCTCAAATACAATAAAAATTGAATTCTCAGCCTCATATTATGTCTACAGTTAAACTTAGTGCATTGACTAGGAAGAGACCCTGGAAGTTAGAATGGGAATGTGTGGTAGGTCCCTGACGAAGCTGGGGACATTAAGTCCCTCAATTCTGATGAAATTTCTTTGCCAGTGGAAGAAACATCTCCATGTGAGGAGGAGCAGTCTCTCCATCATCAGTGGGAGTGGTCTTTCCACCTCCATCTGAAGGGATTAACTCTGCATTTTCTGAGTAAATTGCAATGCTACCCCTGCCCTCCCAGAGGCAATGTCTACGAAAGACAATACTGAGTCTCCTCAGAATCCATTGCTACTACCTCTCTTTGCTTTTAGACCTATAACTAGTCTGAAATCCCATCCAGTCCCTAAAAGTGAGTTACAAAGACTGACCCTTGAGATGCACTACACTCCAAAAGAACTACCTGTGTTTTATCATTTATATAGGCGGAAATTATAAAAACATGCATGGGAGTAAAAACTAAGGGTGTGCAGTAATGGTAAAGAAACATAAAGATAGACCATGACAAAGTTATTAATATGGGCTCACTAAACAGGGATTCTACAGTTTATGTTACAGGTTGGGGAGTTGGAAAGGGCTCTAGCAGTCTGTTTGCATCGTTGACTAAAATATGAACTGAAAGATGGACAACAGTGAATAAATTGGAAAGCTAGACCTACTCTGGTTTAATGTAGAAGAATCGATTTAATGGCTTAGGATGCTTGAAATGTGATAGAGGCTTTGTTATCTTAGACCTACTCATCCACAGTCAAAGAGTTTAAAGGACATATTTTTCACCACAACTGTTAGAAATAAATTTAAGGGAAGCTTCAGCATTCTTGAAGAGCTTGTGATTTCTCTATCTATAGGTCAAAACTTAGAGTGGAAACTGTAGTCATTGAATTGGCATTTGATCCCAGGGTGGCAGGGGCCAAGTGGTAACACTTAAACACCAAAGGTAAGATGGGGATGGTTATCATAACTGGCAGTGGAGTCAAAATCAGTGATCACAATAGTCTAACTTGTGCAGATTTATGACATAGTCTAGTTGATCATGGTGTTCCTAGAAGTGGAATAGATGGAAAGCCTACAGAATTCTTACTTAATACATATAAGCAGAACATTTCTAGCTCAGTGAACAAAAATATAACCTGCATCATAAAAACAGAGTTATAGCTCCTCGATCAATTTCCAGACTTCAGCCAGTTTACAAATCCAGAACCCCTTAAATGAAGAACAAGCTTGGTGCCCTTGAGGAAGGGCCCTAGTACACTGCCCAAAATCTGTACATTTAATCTTCCTCCTAATCTTCCCAAAAGGGACATATGTCCTTTTACCAGTGAAACTGCTCATTTGGGTAATAGAAAATAATCAAATCAGGTACTACTGGACCCTGGCTACGAACTGATGCAAATTCCAGGGGACCTAACATACCATGGTGGTCCACAAAGACAGTGCTTATGGGAATCAGGTGATCCATGGAGTTTTAACTTAGGTCCAACTCACAGTGGGTCCACAGTATCCCTCATGTACCCTGTAGTTATGTACTCGGTTCTGGAGTGCATATTTTGAATAAATATACTCATGCTGACAGAATCTCCATAATGGTTCCCTGACCTGTAGAGTGAGGTGTATTATGGTGGGTAATGGCAAATGGAAGCCAGTAGAAACACCTCTATCTAGGAAAATAGTAAAGCAAATGCAATATTTCATCTCCGTAGGGATTGCAGACATTAGTGCCACCATCAAGGGCTTGAAAAATGAACAGTGGTGATTCCCACCACATCTCCATTCAGCTTGTCTATCTGGCCTTGCAGAAGACAGATGGATCTTAGAGAATGACAGTGAATTATTACAAACTTAAGCGGGTGGTGACTCCAATTACAGCTGCTACACCAGATGCAGTTTCATTGCTTGAAAAAAACTAATACATCTCCTGGTACCTGGTATGCAACTATTGATCTGGCAAGTTCTTTTTCTTCATACGTGTCAATAACAGCCAGCACAGGCAATTTACCTTCAGCCAGCAAGGCTAGCAATACACTATCACTTTCCTACTTTCAGGGTGTATCTTCAGCCCTATGTCATAATCTAGTTCACAGGGACCTTGATTGCCTTTCCTGTTCACAAGATATCACATTGGTCCATTACACTGATGACATAGTAGTGACTGGATATAGTGAGCAAGAAATATCAACTATTCTTGACTTATTAGTAAAACATTTGCGTGTCAGAGGGTAGAAAATAAATCTGATAAGAGTTTAGAGGCTTTCTACCTCAGGAAAATTTCTAGAGGTCTGGTCATGTGGGGCATGTTGAGATACACTTTTTGTGGTGAAGAATAAGTTGCATCATCTGGCCCCTCCTATAACCAAAAAAAAATGGGTATAACACCTAGTAAACTTCCCTGTATTTTGAAGGCAACATATTCTTAATTTAGATGTGTTACTCTGGATCATTTTCTGAGTAATCTGAAAAGCTGCTAGTTTTGAGTAGGACCCAGAACAAAACAAGCCTCTGTAACAGATCCAGACTGCTATGCAAGCTGGTCTGGCACTTGAGTCATATGATCTAGCAGATCCTTGAAGAATCGTGGCATATAGGGATGCTCTTAGGTGTATCAGAGAGGCCCCTATAGTTGAATCAAAGCTTATGCTTTTAGTATTTTGGATCAAAGCCCTGCCATTCTCTGTGGTTAGCTACCCATTTTTTGAGAAAGAGCTGTTGGCCTGCTACTGGGCCTTCATAACAACTACATGCTTAACCATGTGGCACCAAGTTACCATGTGACTTGAGGGTACCATCATGAGCTGGGTTTTGTCTGACCCACAAATCTGATGTGCACTGCATTGTAGCACTTCATCGTCAAATGGATGTGCTATGTATGTGATTGGATCTGAGAAGTCTTGAAGGCAAAAAGGTATATGAAAAAGTGACCCAAAATCTCATGATCCCTACTCTGGTTACACTACATTCTCTGTTCCAGTTTGCACCTATGGCCTCATGGGGAGCTCCTTACAATGAGTTGACAGAGGAAGAGAAGACTTGAGGCCAGTTCACAGATGCTTCTGCATGATATACAGACTCCATCTAAAAATGGACACTTGTAGCAATGTTAGCCCCATTCTGAGATATCCCTGAAAGACAGTGGTGAAAGAAATTTCTTCTGGTGATGAAAAATTTGAGGGTTGCTCCTATATATTTATGAGCTGTGGCCAATGATTTGGCTATATGGTCAGGGACATAGAAGGAATATAACTGGAAAATTGGCAATAAGGAAATTTGAAGAAGACGTATGTGGTTAGACCTCTATGAATGGGCAAAACAAATGAAGGTATTTGTATCCTATGTTAATTTTTACCATAGCAGGATCTCAGTAGAGGAGGATTTTAATAATCATGTGGATATAGTTGCTCATTCGGTGCATACCAGTCAGGCTGTTTCTCCAGTTACCGGTGTCATCACCAATAAGCTCATGAACAAAACGGTCACGGTGGCAAGGATGAAGGTTATCCATAAGTTCAGAGACTTGAACTTCTACTTACCAAAGCAGACCTGGCTATGACCATAGTTGAGTATCCAGTGGACAGCAACAGAGACCAATACTGAATCCTGAGTATGACAACATTCCCATGGATGATCAGCCAGCTTGTGGGTGGTGGGTTATTATTACACTGGACCACTTCTATCATAGAAGAAGCAGTGTTTTGGCTTCACTGGCATAAATTCTACAAATAGATTTGCTTTTTCAGAACATAGTGCTTTGGACAAAATTACCATTGCAAACTTACATAATGCCTTATCCACCATCATGGTGTTATACAAAACACGATTCTGATCAAGGAAACCACTTCACAGCAAATGAAGAGTGGCAGTGGGCTCACGCTCATGATATTCACCGGTTTCACCATGATTCCCACCATTTTGAAGCACCTGGTTTGTTTGAAAAGAGGATGTACCTCTTGAGGACTGCTAAAGCACCAGATAGTTGGGAATCCATTGCAGGCCTGTAGCAAGGTTCTTCAGAGGCTGTGCATGTTCTGAATCAGCATCCAATACATAGTTCTGTTTCTTCTATAGCCAGGATTTATAGACTCAGGAATAAAGGAATGGAAATACAAATGCCATCACACACTATTACCCCTAGTGACCCACTGGAAAAAAAATGTTGCTTCCTTTTCTTGAAACCTTTTTATGGCTGCATAGTTCCTTTTTATGGCTGCATAGGATTCCATGATGTATATGTGCCACTTTTGTAAATTCATTCTATCCTTGATGAGTATTAGGGTTGATTCCATGTCTTTGCTATTGTGAGCAGTGCTACAATGAATGTATGCATGCATGTATCTTTATAACAGAATGATTTATATTCCTTTGGGTATATACACAGTAATGGGATTGCTGGGTCAAATGGTCTTTCTAGTTCTAGATATTTGAGGACTCACCACACTGTCTTCCACAATGGTTGAACTAATTTACATTCACACCAACAGTGTAAAAGTGCTCTTATTTCTCCACAGCCTCACCAGCATCTGTTGTTTCTTGACTTTTCAATAACCACCATTCTGACTGTCATGAGATGGTATCTTATTGTGGTTTTGCTTTGCATTTAAGAGACACAAAAATATTTCTATTGAACCAGAGATTAAAACTGGCCTCTGAATCAACAGGCCAAGAAGTGAGGTGTGGTGTTTTCTGAGGTGTTAATCCTGACTATAGGGGAAAATTGGACTTCTTCTTCACAAAGAAAGTTAAGGAAGAGTATGTCTGGAACACAGGAGTTCCCTTAGGGTGTCGAAATATTACCATGCCTGTAATTAAGGTCAGTGGAAAACTACAGCAACCTAATCCAGGCAGGACTACAAAATGCCCAGACCCTTTAGGAATGAAAGTTTGGGTCACTCTACCAGGTGAAGAACTGCAACTAGATGATTTGCTTATTGAAGGCAAAGGGAAGACAGTATGGACACTGATAGAAAGTAGTTATAATTACAAACCATAACAACATGCCTATTAACAGAAATGAAGACTATAATTATCATTACTTTGTTATGAATATTTGTTTGTATATATATTGGAGTGTGTGTATGTTTATGTGTGTCTAGTATATATCTTTGTTTTCTTTTTTATTCCCTTCCTTATTCCCTTATCATGTAACATAAATTGCATTGACTTTTTATTATAACATTAATTAGTGTTAATTTTATTCCATAATATTTAAGATATGGGCTAGCAAGGAAAATAGTAATCCTCACTGAAATATGTTACCTACTCTTTTGGTAAAGAGTTGTACATTCATGTTTGTATGCAGGATAGTTGTATTATGTTAGACTGAAGGAAGACCTTGTTATTTTTTGTATTCGGAGAGTAAGTATAGTTTAAGGAGATAAGTAAAAGTGTTACAGTTGGTAAGGTATGAACTTACGATAGTTAATTTAAAGTGTCAACTTGACTGAGCCACAGAGTGCCCTGTCATGTGGTCACATTATTCAGGGTTTGTCTGTGAAGGTGATTCTGGATGAGATTAATATTTGAATCACTAGATTAAGTAATGCACGTTGCCCTGCCTAAAGTGTTGGGCCTTTTATTAGTTCATTATAACACTGCTATGAAGAACTGCCTGAGACTGAGTAATTTATAAACAAATGAGATTTAATCAACTCGCAATTCTGCATGGCTACAGAGGCCTCAGGAAACTTACAATCCTGGCAGAAGGAGAAGGGGAAGCAAGGCATGTCTTACATGGTGGCAGGAGAGAGACAGGGAGTGAAGGGAAGAAGTGCTACAAATTTAAACTATCAGATCTCATGAGAACTCACTATCATGAGACCAGCATTGGGGAAACCACCCCCATTATCCAATCACCTCCCTCCAGGTCTCTCCCTTAACACGTGGGGGTTACAATTCTGCATGAGATTTGGGTTGGGACACGGAGTCAAACCATATTATTCTGCCCCTGGCCCCTCCCAAATCTCATGTCCTTCTCACATTGCAAAATACAATTATTCCTTCTCAACAGTTACCCAAAGTCTTAATTCATTCCAGCATTCCATAATTAACTCAAAAGTTCGATTCCAACGTCTCATCTGAGACAAGGCGAGTCCCTTCCACCTAGGAGTAACATCAAAAACAAATTATTTACTTCCAAAATACAATGGGGATACAGGCATTTCGTAAATGCTCCCATTTCACATGGGAAAAAAATGGCTAAAACAAAGGGGCTACAGGCACCATGTAAATATGAAAATCAGCAGGACAGTCATTAAATCTTAAAGTTCCATACTTATCTCCTTTGATTTCATCTCTCACATCTTTAAATAAATAAAATCAAAAGTGAAAAAGTGGACATTACAACTGATAACATAGAAATAAAACATCATAAAGGACTACTATGAATAAGTATATGGCAACAGATTGGGCAACTTATAAGAAATGAATACATTTCTAGAAACACACAACCTACAAAGATTGAATCAAGAAATAATAGAAAGACCACTGTATTAATCTGTTTTCCCGTTGCATAAGTAACAAAGAGCTAAAGGAGAAGCAAGTCATGTTTTATGTGGAGGCAGGAGAGAGCGAGTGAAGGGGAAAGTGTCACACTTTCAAACCATCAGATCTCATGAGAAGTCACTCACTACTACGAGAACAGCCTGAGGGAAACCGCCCCCATGATCCAATCACCTCCCACCACATACTTCCCCTGACACATGTAGATTACAATTTTACATGATATTTGGGTAGGGACACAGAACAAACCATATCAGGACTCATCCAATAAACTAAAGACCTGAATATAAGAAAAAAATAAGCTGAATAACAGGAAGCTCCTCTTGCATGACTGCTTGGACTAGGACATCAGTCTTTCCCCGCCTTCGGACTGACTGAAAAATCAGATTTGTTCAATCTTGAGCCTGTCAGACTTTGGACTAGAATTTACATAATCAGATTTCCTGTTTCTTATGTCTTCCGTTTGTGACTGAAACTACACCATCTTCGTTCTTTGCTCTCTAGCTTGCTGATTACACACCGTGGGACTTGTCAGAGCCTATAATCATGAGAGTCCATATCCATATACAGGTGAGAGTACCTGATTTTTTGTAATTTATTCACAAATTCTCATCTCAGTCATCGGTGTGGGTTGCTCCTTTGGAATGTTAATTTTCTAATATTATAGCATATGTTATATATGGGCAGAGGCATTTTTAGTCACCAGAAGAGCTTTCAGGCAAAATGCTACTGGTACTAGCTATAGGTAGTTGAGCCAGGATACAGAGAAATGCTAGTAGCTGAGGTGGTATAAGCAGCCAACTGAAATCACATGCTTCATAAAACAAATAAAATAAATATGTCTGCAGCTCAGTAGGTAATATTGGGCTACAGATGTGCATTTGCAAATCATAGTCTTATTTAAGTCATTATAATTGATTGTTTCTTTCAGGGTTGTTTTATATAATGATAAGAAGCCTAGGTCAGATTCTTAGAGAAACCCAGTATTTTAGTAATGCTAGAAGAGGAGAAACCAACAAAAGAGTCACAACATGGCCCAAAGAAGTAAAATGATACAAGACTGTGATGTCATGAAAGTCAAGGGACCAAAGTGATTTATCCCCAATACAGTGTGCTTGAGAACTTCAAATGCTGCCATGAAGGAAGATAAGATATGAAACATATTTTTTGGACTTAGTCACATAGAAAACACTTGTGATCTTGGCGAATTGTGGGCCACAGTATCAAATCCCAGTGTATGAAGGTGTGCTCAGTAGGATGCATGTTGTTTCAGAAGATTTTAATAGAGTAACAAAATTAAACTGAGATAAATTATTTTATTTGCTTGCTTGTACTCAAGGTGGGAAACATATAAGCGTGTTTATCAGTTGATGGTAGAGGAAGTAGAATGAGAGTGGTATAAGATAAAGAAAATGTAGAGAATAATCAGAAGTGTCATATTCCTGGAAGAAAGGAAATCATGAGACTCAGAACACAGATTGAGGAACAATAATTACACCTTTAACAAACGGAAATTATTACATTTGGAGAAGTTGCATTACAAAACGAGAACCATATGTATACATTGTTAGGCCTGAGTATTAAGAAAATGGTTAGATTGGGTTATAAATTGTTCATATTGTAGACTTGAAATGTGATATGGTTTAAGCAAGCAGTGAATGATATATAATGTTTCATAGATTCATTCTTTTTTTTTTTGTATGCATTAGTAGTTCGTTCTCTTTGATTAGGGTGGAGTATTTCATTCTATGGCTATAATACAGTTGGTTTAAACATTGACTGGTTGATGCACATTTGGATGAGGAATATTACAAATAAAGCTGGTATAAACACTGATGAGACATTCCCTTAATGAAACTTTAGTCTGGCTCCTCTGAGTCTCCTTTATTTACTAGTCCCAGTCCCTAGCAGGCATATCAAGAGTCCAGTTTTAGCAGGAATCCTGCAGTGTCAATTTAGAGACAATCCCCACCTTCAATATCTGATCATTCTCAGTAGTTAGCAAAATTCCATTTCTCCACTATTGGTAGCTGATTACCATGGCGTGCCATCTGCAAGAATCCTATCAAGTCTGTTTAGTCAGAATTGCCCCTTGTCTCCAATGCTTTCACTTAGTAATTTTCCATCCACTAAATCCCCACCCTTCTCCTTAGCTATAAATTTCCACTTGCCCATGCTTTGTTTGGAATTGAGCCTAGTTTTATATTGAGATCTCTTTTCTCCTATTGCAACAGTCCTGAATAAAGTTTATTTTTAATACTTTAGTTACTGTCTAGCTGTTTTCTTTTGACAGCATTCCTGTACATGTCTTTGGGCAGATATGTTTTTGTTTGTTTGGTTTATTTGTTTTTATTTGTTTTTATTTTTTATTTGTTGTTATTTGTGTCTCGCTCTTGTTGCCCAGGCTGGAGAGCAATAGCGCGATCTCCGCTCACTGCAACCTCCGCCTCGTGGGTTTATGCGATTCTCCTGCTGCAGCCTTTCCAGTAGATGTAATTACAGGCGCCCGCCACCACGCCTGGCTAATTTTTTGTATTTTTGGTAGAGACAGGGTTCTGCCATATTGGCCAGGCTGATCTGGAACTCCTGACCTTAGGCGATCCACCCGCCTCAGCCTCCCAAAGTGCTGGGATTACAGGCGTGAACCATCATGCCTGGCCCCTGCCCAGATATATTTTTATTGCTCTTTGTTAAATATCTAAGAGCTTTACAAGGAACTGCCAAACTGCAGCAGCAGTGACAGAATCATTATCATTTATGGAGGGCAACTTTATGTTAGTCACATGCTTCATGCTAGACACTTTACAAAATATCTCAATTAAATCGTTGAAACAAGTCTATCCAGTGTATATTTTTTTTTTCTATTTTACCAATGAGAAAATTGAGAATCAAAGAAACAAAGTTGTGTGCTCTAATTTACACCGCTAATAATTGTGAATTTAGGATTTAATTCCAGAGTGCTCTGATTCTAGAGTCTGTGTTGAATAAAGAACATTCAACTAGTGTCATTCCTGGCTTTAGCTTTTGAGGTTTTGAAGAAATATAAGTAAACCTCAATTTTCAATTTTCCTGGGTGGTTGCTGGTGAGAACCAGTCATTTGACCAGTTCCTGAGCTTAGAGGAAGTGCTATGACTTTGATTTTTTGCTTATTATCCCATTAGCAGGAACATTAATAAAGTAATTAAATAACAATAAATGCAACTCAGTATGCCATTCTTGTAGTTGATGTACATAAAAAGATAACTGTAGTCATAAAATTGAAGTTAAATAGTTAAACAATTAAAGAGGAAATTTGGATTTTGTAATGGCTTATAACTTTTCCATGAATGAGGCCATCCAGATGACCACATTGTGAAACTGTTTTAGTGAATGTTCAATCCAGTGCAAAAATTATTAATTAAAAAAAGATTGAGTTTGTATAGGCAATAGAAGCTCTTAATGGAAATATTCAGGAGAAAGGATCCTATGGAAAAATTATCATAATTATAAAGTTGATGAAGGCTCTAAGGTTGCTATCTAACTGATCTTTAATTTTTTGTCTCATTTTGTGAAAGAAATAATGTGCTATAAAGTTACTCAAAGATTAGAAATTTTTGAAGTTCCTTGAACAGATCCTTCATTATTTTCAGGTCTTTTTTTTTAACTTTTACTTTGATGGAATGAGTTACAATGAGTTACATAAAAATGCTTATGTGCCAGTCTTCTTTATTCTCCTCTGAGCTGTTTTAGGATTGAGATCCTACCTAATTGACTCTATTTCCCCAGCATTTAGCATAGTACCTGCTCCAAAATGTATGGTAAGGACTCAGATGTTTATTTAGTGACTGAATTAATATAGAAATAAATGAGATACTCAAAGGAGAGGCTTGGCTCAGTGGCAATCATAGGAAATCTCTGCGCAAGTTAAAAATACAAAATTTGGGAAAGAAGATTTGCAAAGTATTTTAGTCTTTACTAGAAAAGGTCATTGGTTTCCTAAACCAAAGAAGACACTTGTAAGAAACCTTTTTGGCTCTACGAATCTGAACCAAATAAAACACTAAAATTCTGCTTCTACCAAGATATGTTTTCACAAAAAAAAATAGGTCAAGATAAATGTGCTCTATGTTTCTGGAAATTCAAATGCACCATTTGAACATTTAACTCCAAAATGGTCGACTATAAAAGAGTAGGCAAAAATGTATTCATTCCAAGTTAATTAGAAAATGAAACATATTACATGTCATTGTTATATTTTCATTTGCTTTCTGGTTTGGTAATTCATTTATTTATTTAAACAAAATTGCATTTATTTATTATTAAATTAAAATTTATTAAAATATTTTTATTTATTATTAATACATTTTATGTATTTATTATTTAAATAAGGTAAACATTTATCATTTTGAAACTATATTTTTTCAGTAAAATGTGTTTTGAAATCCAGCAATAAAAGAGGGGAAGGGCCAATTTCAGACAGTACTCAACAAGTTCTCTTAGAATGAACCTGAATCCCTAAACTCACATGATGGGAAAATGACACAACCAAAGCAGGGAACTCAGATGCTGCTGATTTCACGAAGCACATCTCCAAATGTAAGACCGTATCTCAATCCCTGTGGGAAAGCCATGGTGTTTGAAGCTAACTCTGCTTATTAATATCTTCTTGCTTGGAACTTCCAACCTGCATTCTAACTAAGCACAAGCAGACTCTAACAATTTGTTTTTCTCACCCTGCTTAGTCAGATTATGATTGAATTCAACAAACTAAATTCTGCTACTTCAGCAACAGCCGACTCATAGGAATCTGCCACCATTTTTAAACGTTAGACTATATTAATAGGTACAAATATGACTCTGTCATCTTTAGAAATAGAGTTGCTGGTGTAGAACATCATTAAATGATCTTAATAATAATTTATTATTAAATATCTGCTGTGGAGAGTTCAAGGAGTGACCTGGCATTTTGCCTCAGAAACAAATATGTAATGCAGAATATTTATAATCTTCTTTTGAGTGCCAATAACTTAGTTAACTAGAATAAGAAGAATAGCACTGAGATCCAAAAAGTAATGACATCTATGTGATAGTTTTTCACAAAGTAAGATATGTGTGTATTGATTAAAATACAGAGAAGAAAAAAAGGTCACCTTGCTCTTAAGTCAATCATATACCTTGTCATTCACCAAAAGCATAGAGGTCATAAGGATATCTTTTGGTAAATCAAGAGAAAATTTGTCCTCACATTTAATTAACAGAGACTCTTAAGTAAAAAAGAGCTTTATAGTTTAATGACGTTTATCAATTCTTTACCGGGCTACAATTTTTCCAACTACAATTTTAACGTGTTAAGATAGAAAAGAATTTGGGTAATGAATGAAATATTATTAGTGCTGTTCTTTAAACTGTCCATTGCATTATCATTCTTGTATTTTAATGAGAAAGCAGTCACAAAGAAAATGCCACAACAAGACAATTTGCATTATTACTGAACTTTCAAGTCAAATAATCATAAGAGTTACTTTCTACCAAGCTTTATAATGTAATTAGTATGGGACACTGCCTGTTCTCCTCAGGCCTTGCTCACAATTTTGGAGTGCCTCAGACACCATGATAACAATTGCTGAATATAAATTAGTACTATTAGAGTGCTGAGAGATTTTTGTAAAATCATTGTTATCTAGTATATCCAAAAAGAATATTGTTATGATTATCTTTTAAAGTAAATGACCCAGTTGCACTACAGAAATTATCTCTGCACATGGCACTACTAAATAGTTGGCATGTTAGATTTAAGATGTGCTACTTGTAAATAGTTTAAAGGAAAAGAATAACCTATTTTTAAAATTCCATTCAGTATAATCATATAAACATTATAACTCTGCTTGTAGAAAAATGTTCTCCCAGAGGACAAACCTAAGGGGAAAATATTATATTTTATTAAACTATTCAATTGTCATAAAAACATTTATTAAAAACTATATTTTAGGCTTTATGCTAGAAAAAAATGGAAAATTATGAATGCTATAGAGAATCCCACTATCCAAAACAGATCAACATATACACCAAACTTTATTGTGATATTAAAATGAGGAAATGAATAAGAACAAATTTCTCAATAGGTTGAAAATTTGTATTGATTTGCCAGATACATTGAAGATAATAAAGTGTAATGCCTAAGTGCATGGAGGCAAAAGAGACTATGATTTATATAGAGAAGATCAGATATGAGATTGTGATGGTTAGAACACTGGGGATAAATCAGTGGGAAAATTATCAGACATAACGCTGATGTCCCAGGGCCATATCATATAGGATTTTGTTTATGTGTCAATAAAGAAGTCTTTATCCTGTAGCCAGTGTGAAGTCATTGAATAATTTTTAGTAGTATTAAATATAATTAAATGAGTAGCCATTTGGGATGGATTGGAGAGAGTGGAGTGAGGTAAAACTAGAGGTAGAGTGACTAATTAGTATTCTACAACACATGTTGAAAATCAGTCATAGGATGGACACACTGGAGTTGGAAGAAAGTCTTTGATATAAGAGATAAGAAAAAAATGTACAGATAAAAGTATGGTGTGCAGCTCTTCCTCTATAGGTACAAAGGGCAAAGAAGAAATGAATTTAAAATTTCCTGAGGCAGCAGTAGAGAAAAGCCCAATCTACGTGTGCATTAATTCCTTATTGCTAATGCAACAAACCACCGAATTAGTGGTTTAAACAAGACAAGTTTATTATTTTACGCTTCTGATGGTCACAAGTTAAAAAGGAGTTATATGGGACTAATATCAAATGCTGCATTTTTTTCTGGAGCCTCTAGGGTGAAACTGTCCTTTGCTTTTTGCAGATTCTAGAGGCTATCTGTGTTCCTTTGTGTCTGGCCACATCACTTCAATCTTTGTTTCTGTTGTTACATCTTTCTCTGCTTCTGTCATCACATCAGCTTCTATAACGCTCACTGTCCTGCCTCCCTTCTATAAAGTTACCTATTATTATATTGGGCCCACCTGGACAATGCAGAAAAATCTTCTTGTCTCAAGGTACTAAGCTTAGTTAAATCTGCAAAGTCCCTTTCACTAAGTAAAGTAACATGTTCGCAGGTTCTGGAAATTAGGATATGCATATAATTGGGGGGGGGGCATTATTATTCAGCCTACCGTAGTTTGTCACTAAATTAGAGGTATCTCTGATTGGTATAATGAAGATACGATAAGATCAATGTAACTAAGGAGTTACTTAGTTGAAACGCTACTCCTTGAGAAAATGATGGTAATCGGCAGAAGTAAGTAGAGGAATCCTGACACAATCTTATTTTTAGGCTCTAATTTTAAGTAGTGATTGTTAAAAGTTAGAGAAAGCTGTGAGTCAGACAGTGAGCTTTTTACTTTATATTATTTCACCTCTATAGATTAAATCATCAAAACATTCAAAGGCAATCACATTGGAATAACTTAGGAGGAGCAAATCTACAATCAACTAAAAGATGACTTTAATCAGGGCTCATTACTTCATGCACTGGAAAGCAGTGGCAATCACTAGGCCAGAAGCTGCCACTCCATGTAAGTAGTGATTGGATGAAAAATGAAGAAAAAACGAATTGAAAAAGGAAGGAAAGAAGGAAGTAAAGAAGGAATGGAGGAAGGAAGGAAACAAAGGAGAGAAACTAGTTTCACAATGGAAGCAAATATTTCCAAATATATATTTAAAAATAATCAGCTGAGATAAACTATCTCTGCTGGGAATTACTGACAAAGGTCTGTTCCGTTTTCATACTCTACTGAGGCTGCTAACCCCTTAGTTGATTATATAAAGTCACATCACTCGGGCTGTTATCTAAGTCTAAGAGGATTCAAAAGATTGAAAGCCAAACCTGAGAGTAACCAGTAAGAACATATTTTCAGAACAGGTTTACTGCAATAAACAAAAGACTATTTTATATACCATGAGAGCAATGAGTTCAATTTCTTTTTCACTTTCCAAAAACAGTACTCAAACAATTAAGATTTTAATTGTGTTCTATTTTGTGTTGATACTTGATTTTAATAATTATCTTCTTGTCTGACTTTTATTTTAAATAAAAAATTTAGCTTACACAGACAGTATTGAAATGCAATGCTGAATTCAGAGAAATCTTGATCATGAATTCACTATAATGTATTACTGAACAGCAAACTATTAAAACTGTGTAATGAGCAAAGCAATTCACAGACTACTTTAATAACTTAACTGAATAAAAGATGTTGGTGGATCTCACTTTTGTTGACGCATTTTTCTTCTTTTGAGAACAATCCCCTTTTGTGGAATCTACTCTAATTTCCAACATAATCATGTGGTTTCCAAAGGTGTTTCTGTGTTATTACATGACTTTCCTACCCAGCTCCCCCTAAAATAATGTATGTATGGATAGCTCACCCAATTCAGGACTGTAAGGAATATTTCCTGTTTATTTCAAATCAGAACTACTAAGAAAGTTGGCACTATTCCAGCAATGGAAGATCACTACACGTTCAAACTTAATCCATCGAGGAATCTATGAGTGAAATCAATTAATTTACTGATTTACCTATATACCTTTAATTTGGCTTCTGTTACATAAAAGTGCAAGAACCCTTACTTATGTAATGCATTTGTTTGAAAAATCAATTTATGGAACAATAGAAGAAAGCTAAAACATAATAAAGCAAATTATTATAAGGAATGAGAAATATACTAAAATTAATTCCAGAAAATAAATAAACTGAAATTAGAGTTAGAGAATTAAAATTACAGCTATTCAAGCATTAGAATAGTGAGGTGGAGTTCAAGCTTTAGAAGGTTAAACAAAATGCGTAATAAGACACAGTGAGAAATATGGTGATAAATTTATGAAAAATAGAATATAGAGAAGAGAAACACAAAATTCAGACAGCAGTTACTCCTCTAGAAGATATCAAAGAAATGAAACCGAAATATGAAATTGAGCTCCTAAGAGGAAACATATCTGAAGTAGAAAAGGTGAGGGCATATATGGTAATTTTTTCAATATATATTAATTAAATGTGAATTAATTAAAATCTCAGAGTTGAGGAGAACAATATCATCAAAAGTTGTGGGATATAGCTAAAGCTGCATTTAAAGCATATGAATTGCTCTAAAATAATTTAATCATTAAATTAGAATAAGTGAATACAAGTAAACATTCAACTATTCAAGCAAAATAAAAAACAGTTAATAAAATTAAAGTATAAAATTATAAAAGCAGCAATCAATGAATAAGAAAAAATAGAATATATTGATACATATAAAAGTTATTTTCCTTTCAAAACAGTAGATTTGAAAACAAATAAAATCCTACTCAAAAAAGCTAATGTTAAACAACATAGCTATGAAATAAGACCGATATAGCATAGTTTTGCTTTGTTTTGTTTAAGAATTAGTTAATGATGTTTACAAATATATGCTTATTTAAGTCGTAAAATTTCCAAGAAAGATGAAAATATGCAAAAGAATAGAACACCTTGATTGAACAAATAGAATTAATAATCCTTATAATGGCAATTTTGAAGAAGACTTGAAAAGACATGACATTAATGATTATATATAACTATATAATATATAATTTAATTTATAGCTATTGATATATAATCATTATATTTGTATATATACATACAAATGCTTTTGCCAAATGCAAAATTACAAAACAATGAGGGTATATTTTTTGTGGGCACATAGTAAGTGTATATATTTCTTGGGTATGTAAGATGTTTTGATACAGGCATATAATCTGAAATAAGCACATGGAGAATGGGGTATCCATCCATCAAGCATTTATCCTTTGTGTTACAAAAACTTCAGTTACAATCTTTTTTTTTTTTTTTAATGTAAAATTAAGTTATTATTGACTATAATCACCCTGTTGTGCTATCAAATTGTAGGTCTTATATATTCTTTCTATTTTTTATTGTACACTTTAGCCATCCCCAAGTCTGCACTCCCCCATCAACCTACTACCCTTCCCAGCCCCTAGTAACCATCCTTCTATTCTCTATATCCAAGAGTTCAATTATTTTGTATAGATACCAAATAAGTGGGATATGAAACATGAGATGTTTATCTTTCTGCGCCTGGATTATTTTACTTAACATAATAAACTCCAGTTCCTTCAATGTTGTTGCAAATAACTGGATTTCATTCATTTTTATGGCTGAATATTACTTCATTGTGTATATGTAGCACATTTTGTTTATTCATTCATCTGTTGATTGACACTTAGGTTGCTTCCAAATCTTAGCTGTTATAAACAGTGCTGCAGAATCATATGTGTACAGGTAACTCTTTGATACACTGATTTCCTTTCTTTTAGGTATATACCCAGCATTGGGATGGCGGGATCATGTGGTAGCTCAATTTTTATTTTTATTTTTTTGAGAAACCTCCAAATTGTCCTTCATACTGGTCGTACTAATTTAGATTCCTACCAACAGTATACAAGAGTTCCCTTTTCTCCACATCCTCTCCAGCACTTGTTATTGCCTTTCTTGTTATGATATAAGCCATTTAACTGGGATGAGGTGATGTCTTATTGTAGTTTTTATTTGTATTTCCCCAATGATCAGTTACGTGGAGCACCTTTTCATATGTCTGTTTGCCATTTGTATGTCTTGCTTTTAAAAATGCTTATTCAAATATTTTTCCCATTTTTTGATCAAATTATTAAAATATTTCCTATAGAGTTGCTTGAGCTCCTTAAATATTGTGGTTATTAATCCCTTCTTATGGGTATTTTGCAAATATTATCTCCCATTCTGTTGACTGTCTCTTCAATTTTTTGATTGTATCATTTACTGTGCAGAAGATTTTTAACTTGATGTGATCCCATTTATCCATGTTTGCTTTCACTGCCTGTGCTTGTGGGATCTTACTCAAGAGGTTTCTCCCCAGACCAATGTCTTGAAGATTTCCCCCGTTGTTTTTTTCTGTGGAGGTTTCATAGTTTGAGGTCTTAGATTAAGTACTTAATCCATTTTTATTCGATTTTTATATATGGCAGGAGACTAGGGTCTACATTCATTTTTCTAAATGTGGATATCCAATATACTCAAAATCTTGGGAGAAAAAGCAAGGAAATGAGATTCTTTGGAAAATAAGGACTTTGAAAAGGTTTCAATATTCCTAGAAATCTGGAAGACTATGGTACATGCCTAGGGCTGGATGCATGCTCATCAAATATTTGCAAAGGACCTAAAACTCCTACATATGGCTAACCTTCAGGCTTTATGCAAGCAGGTAGAGCAGGTTAAAAGTAATTAAATAACTAGAAATACTTTTACACAGTATGTTTCAGAAGTTCAGCTGAGTTGGAGAGAGCTGATGTGTCAGTTGTCAGAGTAACTGATTATAGCAACAAGCCAAAATGGAAGTAAAAGTGAAGCCTCTAATCATATTCTGTGGTGGTATAAGCGAGAGACAAAAATCTGAGAAGGCGCTGACTCCCCTCTGCTCTATGTACCAAATTAAACAGCACTCTGGTCAAGGGTCATGTGATCAGCAAAGATGCAGGTGTGGTTTCACTGTTGAAAGAGCCCCAATCAGAAAGCTTCTGTAGTTTTATGAATGCTGGGGATAAGGGAAGGAGTAGGGAGAGGGGTAGGCATGAAAAATTTCTGAATACTGAGTCAGAATGAGAAGTATTTAAACAATTTTACCTTCATTCTATGATAAGGAAGCCTTTGTAGAAGTGCCTGAAAAAGACCTCTGCCAAAGACCTCATATAAAGGAACTTAAGAATGAATGCTCTGGTTTAGAAATGCAAATATGCAAAGAATATGACTGGGCAGGTGGGCCTAAGTCCTTGACTGCAACTCCTCTCAGAGACATGAATGCATATACACCAAATCTGGTGTAGGGAGGGCAGCATTTACTCATAAAGTCTGCCAGTTAAAGGTTTCATAATTTGTTATGGTTTGGCCTGAAAATCACACAAAAGCCTTTGGCCAGGAGCTGGACTCCTCAGGATATTCAAGACTTATAAACTGAAACC
The DNA here is from genome assembly GCF_024542745.1 of Macaca thibetana thibetana. NCBI lineage: Eukaryota > Metazoa > Chordata > Mammalia > Primates > Cercopithecidae > Macaca > Macaca thibetana. Next base: position 122,692,940 of record NC_065598.1, read on the forward strand.
ATTGTTGAAATCAAATAAAGAAGATGTAAATAAGTAAAAAGACACTCCATGTTTATGGATTGAAATAAATAATATTATTAACATGGCAGTACTTACCAATTTCACCTATAGGTTCAATGAAATCCTTGTCAAAATTCCAACTGCAATGTTTACCTGAAATGAGAAGTTGATGCTAAAATTTACATCAAATTACAAAGTACCACAAATAACCAAAAGTTTTTAAAAAGAAGAATTAAGATGAAAAATGATCTGTTGTTTATTTTTAAATGTACTGCAAAGCAAAAATAATTAAAACAGTGAGGTACTGGCATAAAAATAGACATATAGATCAATGGAGTATAATTGAGAACCTAGAGAGAAAACTATGTGCCTATGGTCAATTTATTTTGAAAAAGGCGCCAAGATCATTAAGTGAAAGGAGAATAGCCTTTCCAACAAATGATGTTGGGGCAACTGGATAGCCAAATGCAAAACAGCATGTATTTATTTATTTAGTTAGTTAGTTTTGAGATGGAGTTTTTCTGTGTCACCCAGGCTGCAGTAGAGTGGCACAATCTTAGCTCACTATAAGCTCTGCCTCCTGATGTCAAGTGATCTCCTGCCTCAGTCACCTGAGTAGCTAGAATTACAGGCATGTGCCACCACACCCGGCTAATTTTTGTATTTTTAGTAGAGACGAGTTTTCACCATGTTGAATGGGCTGGTCTCAAACTCCTGGCCTCAAGTGATCCGCCTGCTTCGGCCTCCCAAGGTGCTGGGATTACAGGTGTGAGCCACCATGCCTGGCCTAAAATAATGAATTTGGATCCCTAAATTACATCCTATATAAATAGTATTTCAAAATGGATAAAAGTGTACATGAAGAGTTAAACCATAAAACTCATAGAAGAAAAATAGGTGAAAATCTTCATGATCTTTGAGGCAATGATTTTGTAAATATGACACCAAAAGCAGAAGCAAAAAGAATACATAAATTAGATTGCACCAAAATTAAAGACTTTTCTGTGTCAAAGTACCCTATTGGGAATATGAGAAAACAACCTCAAAATGGGATAGAAAATTTGCGGATCAAAGAAGGTAAAGCTCTTTCCAGCATATATAAAGAACTCTTTATAACTCAACAACAAAAACGAAGTAACCCTAATGAAAAAATTAAATGGGCAAAAGACTTGCATAGATATTTCTTCAAAGAAGATATACAAATGATCAGTAAGCACTCAAAACCACAATCAGATATTTCTTAATACAATCTAAGATGACTAAAATTAAAAATAATGATAATAACATAAAAATGGCTTGATGACAAGTATGAGAATAAATTGGAATCCAAGTCTGTTGTTTTTGGGTATATGAAAGTTTGTGGATGCTGTGGAAAGTTGTTTGATAGTTGCTTTAAAAGTTAAGTATAGTCCTAATCATAAACTGTAAACATTAAAAGTTAAACATAACCATATTATATATATGTATATATATGTGTGTATACTTATGTGTATATATATATGTGTGTGTGCATATATACATGACCCACAATTCTAATCCTAGCTGTATGCCAAAGAGAATAGAAAGTGTCTGTTTCCACAAAAATTTGTATATAAATGTTTATAGCAACATTATTCAAAATAGCCAGAAAAGTGAGAACAACCTACATGTTCATCAACTTATGAATGAATAATAAAAGGGTGTCATATCCATGCAATGAAATAGTAGCCATAAAAGAACAAAGTACTGATACCTGTCATGACACAGATAAACCTTGAAAACAACACGGTAAGAAAAAAAGCCAGACACAAAAGGCTACATATTTTATGATTCAATTTATATGAAATGTGAATGGATTATGCTCAAGAGTCACTGACTCTTGCGTTTTTACCGGGATAGAGTAAATCTTCTTAAATATGTATTTATTTGTTGTATGCCCTATGGACACTTTTTAGAAACTGCAAATGCTGCTGTATTACAATTTATACCAAATATCTCTTTGTCCTATGGTGTCTGAATCAGTAGAGCTCCTCAAGCCACCATACCAAAGGTGGATCAATTTACATATATGTATATACTCAGATTAAAATTCAGATGAATCATTTATTAAATAATTTAATTCCTGCTGTTTTCATATACTCCAACTTGCTTTGATTTATAGATAAGTTTATATAACCAACTAACTAGCATATCCTCACATATCAAAATATAAAACATTTAAACACATATCATAATATAAAATGTGTTCTTTATTAGAGAAAATAGAATGCTGATATTTGTGTACTTTTGAAGAACATAACATGACCAGGTAAATCTTAAAATACAGCTAAAATTACTTTACCTGGAGATGATAACAGCTGAATCAATCATCACCTAAAAATAATTATGTTATAGTTTCAAATGACTAAAATTTCTCATAGGTAAAATAAGACATTTTCATTCTTCAAATTTATCTCATAAAAGGAAAGTATGAGAATATGTATAAGTTTCCTCATAGGTGTAGGTTTCATTTTTCAGATTTATTTTTATGTCATAAATAATCTGATGCCCTTTGACTTTTTTGTGAGTGTGACCAGAAGGAAACTAATAATCTGTCATATACCATTTTCTATATAATGTAAAGAAGAGTAGTTACTGAAACTTTTGTTTTACTATTCATAGATCATAATGGACTTTCTTGCAGATATCTAGTAGATGTGTGGGAAAAACAGTAATAAAACATGTTTTCTGATCTTCACTATAGCTTTTCCTGCATAACACATACCACTCCTTAAATGCACAAAACTATATAATATGAAGATATTAAAACATTCAACAGAACTACAATTTTCTTTTTCTGATTTTTATTTGGTCATTTTATAATAGATTGTGAAGAATATATTTGATGTCAGTGAGCTAAATAAAGTCAACCTACTGGTCATGATATCAAGTTCTGCAAGAGCTGACTCATGGTAAGATTTCACTTGCTGTGGCTAAAAATATGAGCAAATATGACAAAGGTCACTTTCAGGCTGATGTTCAACTCTTCAGCCCAGCTGTTCCACTACTGCAGAAATTGTGAAGTATACGTTGAGGAGGTGCCTAGATTAGAATAAGTCCCTATGTGACTGCAATGAGCAAAAGACCTTGGCAATTCACACCAGTTATATATTACGAATGAAGAAATAATTTTTTATGGGTTTAAATAACTGAGACTTTGAGATCACTTATGATATGATTTGGGTCTGTGCCGCCACCCAAATCTCATGTCAAATTGTAATACCCAATATTGGAGATGGGGCCTGGTGGGAGGTGATTGGATCATGGCGGTGGATTTCTCCTGTAGTTCTACTCCTGTGGTAGTGAGTGAGAGCTCATGATATTTTGTTCTTTAAAAGTGTGTGGCATCTCCCCCATCTATCTATTCTTCCTTCTCTGGCCATATGAAGAAGTGCCTGCTTCTTCTTTGCCTTCCATCATGATTTTAAGTTTCCTGAGACCTTCCCAGCCATGCTTCCTGTACAGCCTAAAGAATCGTGAGCCAATTAATTGTCTTTTCTCTATAAATTATTCTGTCTCTGGTAGTTCTTTACAGCAGTATGAGAATGGACTAATACAATTTGTTAATGTAGCAAACCCTAACTCATTTACATATTTTGACTAGTCAAGTTGAGATTTATATATAACTAAAACTGCTGCTATCATATATATACATGTGTATATATATATATGTAGAGATATATATATGTGTGTGTGTATATATATGTATATATGATATACATGTATATATATATGTAGAGAGATATATATATGTGTGTGTGTATATATATGTAGAGAGAGAGAGACAGAGAGATGCACAATACAGGAACTATATATATATAATATTTATATAAAATATATATATAGTTAGATATATAATATGTATATAATTACATATAATATATAGCAAATATATAACTACAATTAAGTAGCTATGATTATATATGAATGCAAATTTTTTTTTTATGTTTTTCTATTTGAGTTGAATCTTACCATTTCTCAGTTTCCAGGTTAGATATCATTTCTTTCTGTAGATAATCATAACGACCTCCAATCTAGGCTTTCTTTTTAATGTGCGTATGCCTTTATTCCACTCTATCATGTGTACCTTGTATATTGTATTTGTTTACTTATATTTCACATACCATGTCCTCAGAGCTTGAGCTAAATGAGGATCATGGCTTTGTCTGTCTTTTGAAAATAGCAGAATGGCTAGTACGTATAAGGCTTTCAATACATTTTTTTTTTTTTTTTTTTTTGAGATGGAGTATTTGCTCTGTCACCCAAGCTGGAGTGCAGTGGCGCGATCTCGGCTCACTGCAAGCTCCGCCTCCTGGGTTCACGCCATTCTTCTGCCTCAGCCTCCCGAGTAACTGGCGCAGGCGCCCGCCACCTCGCCTGGCTAGTTTTTTTGTATTTTTTAGTAGAGACGGAGTTTCACCGTGTTAGCCAGGATGGTCTTGATCTCCTAACCTTGTGATCCGCCCGTCTCGGCCTCCCAAAGTGCTGGGATTACAGGCGTGAGCCACCGCGCCCGGCCTCAATACGTGCTTTTAAACTTAAAGTTTGAGATAAAAGTGTTGAATAATTGATGTAATTATCAATAGTAGGCATTAGTTCCATTAATTATTTCTAAAATCTAACATAAAATATAGATTTAGAAAATATTATTCCTTTAAAACACATATTTTTATCTGATTTTCTCTACAAATTTGACTTTTTTGTTATGCATAATTCAGTTTGAGCTTGTATAACAAAAGAAGATTTGAGAGAAACCCAAGTGGAATTATATAGATACTTCCTGAAATAATGTTAACCTAAATATTATTCAGCCTTTTTCTGAAGAATTTTAAGGCAGTGGCTTAACATATTTTAAGCTTTGTTTCTAAGATTTGGTAGTAGTTACACTGTGAAGAAGGATGTCATATGACATTCCACTATTATGGCACATGGTCTGATTAAGGTATTACATAATATGTAAGTGTACAGTAAAGTCAACACTTTGTACTGCACAGTGTTTCTAGGCAGCCGACATTAATTTGGGAAAATGTGTGTGGGTTTAATATTTATTGCTTTGTCAATTTCTCTCTAAAGTGATTCACAAGTTCCCACTTAAAGATTGCTTTTGATATTCACCTCTAGGAGAACTATCCTAATATGTCCTACTTCAGTTTTGAAGAGAAAGAGAATCTTACTAATGAAGATTACATTTTCAACCATGTGGTAATTACACAACCTGACTGAAAAACAGTAATTTATTTTGCTGATTTATTAGGGATATGTTTTGAAATTTTGCAAGTGGGGGCAGGGTGGGAAGTATGGGGAGAGGGTTTAATTTTCTGCTCAAGTGAGTATATGACACTAAAATATCAAGATAAAAGTGAAAAATTCAGTAAGCCAACCATGATGGCCTTCAGCTGACAGAAATGATACTCAGTATGCAGTTTTATTTCTCAATAAAATTATAAATTTAAATTGAAAAACTATAACTTCATTCTGAATGATTTCATGTATATTTTCCTTAGATTATTATATAGAATCATTGACTATTATAGCAGAAAGAAACCTTAAAGAGTTTCTGGAATTCCCCTTTCCATTTCTTCCACTCCAATTCTTTACTTACTATTTTATGTAAGCCTTTTAACCTAATTGTTCCTGCTATGCAGTCCCATATTATTTTGCATTTTTAAAATTCATTGTTACAACTCTAGTGACATTTTAAAGATTTAGTCATTTATTTGTTGATTTAAAAATATGTATTAAGGACTTACTGAGTGCCAGTTTTTATTATTGTGTAATTGTGATTACTTATTTCATTGTATTTCCAACTGGGTTATAAGATCTAGTAGAACATTGAGTGGGTTTTTTGTTTGTTTGTTTGTTTGTTTTAATACAAGCAGCCTATATGTGTTAGGTTTGGTTGACTGTGTATTCGTTTGCTGTGGATGCCATAACAAAAGTACCAAAGACTGAGTGGCTGAAACAATAGAGACTGATTTTCCCACAATTTCATAGGTTAGAAGTCTGACATTGATGAGTTGGTAAGGGAGCTTCTTTGGAGACCTCTTTCTTTGGCTTCTTAACAATCATTTCCTTCTTGTGTCCTCGCATGGTCTTTTCTCTGTACATGTCACAGTCCTCTTCTTATAAACACACTAGTCATATTTAATTAAGGCTCATCCTAACAACGTCATTTTAACTCACTTACGTCTTTAAACAGCCTGTCTTCAAATATCATCACATTCTGAGGTACTGGAGGTTAGGACTTCAACATACCAATTTTGAGGGGACTCAATTCAGCTAATAAAAATCTACATAAAAGGGAAATACACAAGAAACTAAGATATGGACTATAAATGTTAGGGGCTAACTTTTCTCTCACATAAAAGAAGAGTAGATGTAGAGAGTGAAGGAAAGATATCATTGTTCACCTCCTCCTAGTACACTTGTCCACCAAATTTGGGGTCTCTCCCCCTTCCATCAAGATCATTGGCAGTGCATAAATTCTCACATTCACATTATGGTCAGAAAGAAAAAGAAACTCAAAAATGAAAAGAACAGATGCTAACTAAGTATTCTTTATTGCAACAACTTCCACTCGTGCTATATTAGCTAGAAATGTGCCACATGGCCCAGACAACCTCCTTTGTGATGCTGAGTCAAACATACATTTTAAAAAATTGCGTTTGTCAGTATCTTAAAATATATAAGGATTTTATGAGTGGTTGTTGTGAAAGAATGAGTATTCATTAGGTATTAGGAATCTGTTTAATACATTTTACTCAATAAAATTTATTATATGAATGACAAGAATTAATGAATAATGTATGTCCTGTCCAGTAGTTTGTGTGGTTGCTGTTGTCATTGAATAGTTCATTTAAAAAGTTGGAAAAAAAACTATGTTTTTAGTATCCACTAGAGTCCCTCTACAGAATCTAAAGGCTATAAGGGCAAAATTTAAGAAAGTCACAGATCTAGTACATCCCCTTCATTTTATCGATTAAAAATAAACATTGTCTCATTTGAATCCCACAACAACACTTTAATAAAAGTAAAACTGGCATTCGGGAAGATAATGAACTGGATGCCCAGAGTTTTCAATAGCTTACCCAAAGTCAATGTTATCTAGCGTAGAAATTAGTAGGTCTCTTGGCTATTTCATATTGTTTCACAGTATTAGAACACTTAAATCAAATACAGAGGTAAAAGGTGTGAATTACAATCCATTTATTTTTCAATCTTAACAAATATTAAAAGTTTACTATGTTTAGTTAAATATTAACTTATATCTTGCCTTTATTAAAAGATGGTACTAACACTCCCTCCAAAAACTCATAATGCTAATACAGTGGTTCTCAGTGTTGTCCACAGATAAACAATATTAGCATTACATGGGAGCGTGTCGGAAATAAAAATTCGCAGGCCCTCCCAAACCTAATGAATCAGAACCTCTGTTGACAAAACCAAAAGTATGTGAATTAACAAACCCTCCAGGGGATGTGGATTCCCATGTACACCAAAGTTTGAGAATCCCACTTTCAGTAGAAAAATGATTATTGCTATGTTTTTGCCTTTTTCTCTATCTTTCCAAATCTTAACCATTTTTAAATACAAAAGTATATGGCACATTCTCCAAGAAAGCTGCTGGAAATATTTCAGCACACACCAAGAATTTGTTACTTTGAAATCTAGATGTCAATTTTCGTTAAGTACCCAAGTAGCAATAAAAACAGCCCCAAGAAATAAGAATACCTGGGACTAAATCACTGTGCAAATATGACTCAGCGTTATAGTCCCTAAACTAAGTTCTATCCCTAGTATAAATCGTTCCTTCCCTTTTTAGATCTTCCTTGTGTTCTGCTGTAACTAGCCTTTTCTAACTGCTATGGTGTCCCTCTATTCTGCTTCTCGGGCCAAAAAACTAAATATTTATGGGACCTGCTTATTCCTCCATATCGTGTTCTAACCCTGAAAGATGCTGACTGCTATCTCTATCCAATCTCAAATAAAACAGAGCAGTCATTCTATTGGTCAGATTCTCTGCTTCATATGTTTTTTGTTTGTTTGTTTGTTTGTTTTGTTTTTAAATTCATTGTAGTATGTGAAAGTCCTGGGTATAAAAATGCTTAAAAAGTCCTCTCTCACTTAGCCAGGTGTGGTGGTGGGCGTCTGTAATCCCAGCTACTTAGGAGGCTGAGGAGGGAGAATCGCTTGAACCCCGAAAGGTGGAGGTTGCAGTGAACTGAGGTAGTGCCATGGCACTCCAGCTTGGGCAACAAGAGCGAAACTCCATCTCAAAAAAAAAAGAAAATTCTCTCTCGCTCTCTCTCAAAACTCTCAAGAATGAGGAGGGGTAATAAACAGAGAGAGAACAAATCTGCCTTAAAGCAGGCTGAATTTCAATCAATGTAAACATTAATTTGTATATGAGAATGTACAAGTGATTTGCAAATATATTAGTTAGGTTCTAACTTGCATTTTATGGTAGGCAAGAAATAATTCTCTGCCTAAATGCTTTCATGATTCTGATAGAAAGTATTTTTGTAAGACAGGGTAAGAAAGACTTGTGAGAAAATATAACATATAAACAATCCACACATATTTATAAAATCCAAGCACATCGTATCCTACTCACAGGCAACAACAACTGCATTACATAGATAAGAAGAAATCAATTGTAGCAAATGTATTTTTAGTTGAAAATTGAATTGCAAACATGACCCACATTTATACTTTAATATAGATGTTCTATAATGTAAGTATGATCATATTACATTTTTTACCCTGCTTTATTTTTCTTCTTAGCAATTAAAATATTTATAGTGCATAATTTGTTTTTTGGTTTGTTTTGCTTTTATTTTCTAATTTTATTAAATTTTTATGGGTACATATTATATGCATATGTTTATGGAGTACATGAGATATTTTGATACAGGCATGCAATGTAATGTGAAATAAGCACATCATGGAGAAAGGGGTATCCATCCCCTCAAGCATTTATCCTTTGTATTACAAACAATCCAATTACAATATTTAGTTATTTTAAAAAGTACAGTTAAGTTTTTATTGATAATAGTCACCCTGTTGTGCTATCAAATTGTAGGTCTTATTTATTCTTTCTATTTTTTTGTACCAAGTAACCATCCTCACCTCCCCCTCCACAAACTCCCCACTAACCTTCGTATCCTCTGATAGCCACCCTTCTACTCTCTACATTCATAAGTTAAAATCTTTGGATTTCTGGATCAATTCTATTGATTTTTGATTCTTTTGATTTTTGGATCCCACAAATCCGAAAATCCAAACCCAAAGTGAGGCTTATTTCACTTAACATAATGATCTCCAATTTCATTCATGTTGTTGTAAATGACAGCATATCATTCTTTATTGTGGCTGAATAGTACTCCCTTGTGTATATGTACCACATTTTCTCTATCGGTGTATCTGTTGATGGACATTTAGATTGTTTCCAAATCTTAGCTATTTGTATATTATCTGCTTATCTGCTAAATTATAAGGTGTATGAGTGTAATGGATAGTTTTTGTTCAGTGCTTTATCCTCAATACCTAGAAAAATGCCTACATCATGGTTAGCATTCAATAAATACAAGTTTTGCATGAATGAAAGAAGAAGGAAAGAAGGTCGTTCTTGGAAATTAAAGTGCAAGTCATTTAAAACAAAATCTTTTTTTTTTAATTTATTTATTATTATTGTACCTTAAGTTGTAGGGTACATGTGCATAACGTGCAGGTTTGTTACATATGTATACTGGTGCCATGTTGGTGTGCTGCACCCATCAACTCATCATTTACATCAGGTATAACTCCCAATGCAATCCCTCCCCCCTCCCCCCTCCCCATGATAGGCCCCTGTGTGTGATGTTCCCCTTCCTGAGTCCAAGTGATGTCATTGTTCAGTTCCCACCTATGAGTGAGAACATGCGGTGTTTGGTTTTCTGTTCTTGTGATAGTTTGCTAAGAATGATGGTTTCCAGCTGCATCCATATCCCTACAAAAGACACAAACTCATCCTTTTTGATGGCTGCATAGTATTCCATGGTGTATATGTGCCACATTTTCTTAATCCAATCTGTCACTGATGGACATTTGGGTTGATTCCAAGTCTTTGCTATTGTGAATAGTGCTGCAATAAACATACGTGTGCATGTGCCTTTATAGCAGCATAATTTATAATCCTTTGGGTATATACCCAGTAATGGGATGGCTGGGTCATATGGTACATCTAGTTCTAGATCCTTGAGGAATCGCCATACTGTTTTCCATAATGGTTGAACTAGTTTACAATCCCACCAACAGTGTAAAAGTGTTCCTGTTTCTCCACATCCTCTCCAGCACCTGTTGTTTCCTGACTTTTTAATGATCGCCATTCTAACTGCTGTGAGATGGTATCTCATTGTGGTTTTGATTTGCATTTCTCTGATGGCCAGTGATGATGAGCATTTTTTCATGTGTCTGTTGGCTGTATGAATGTCTTCTTTTGAGAAATGTCTGTTCATATCCTTTGCCCACTTTTTGATGGGGTTGTTTGTTTTTTTCTTGTAAATTTGTTTGAGTTCTTTGTAGGTTCTGGATATTAGCCCTTTGTCAGATGAGTAGATTCCAAAAATTTTCTCCCATTCTGTAGGTTGCCTGTTCACTCTGATGGTAGTTTCTTTTGCTGTGCAGAAGCTCTTTAATTTAATGAGATCCCATTTGTCAATTTTGGCTTTTGCTGCCGTTGCTTTTGGTATTTTAGACATGAAGTCTTTGCCCATGCCTATGTCCTGAATGGTACTACCTAGGTTTTCCTCTAGGATTTTTATGGTATTAGGTCTAACATTTAAGTCTCTAATCCATCTTGAATTAATTTTCGTATAAGGAGTAAGGAAAGGATCCAGTTTCAGCTTTCTACTTATGGCTAGCCAATTTTCCCAGCACCATTTATTAAATAGGGAATCCTTTCCCCATTTCTTGTTTCTCTCAGGTTTGTCAAAGATCAGATGGCTGTAGATGTGTGGTATTATTTCTGAGGACTCTGTTCTGTTCCATTGGTCTATATCTCTGTTTTGGTACCAGTACCATGCTGTTTTGGTTACTGTAGCCTTGTAGTATAGTTTGAAGTCAGGTAGCGTGATGCCTCCAGCTTTGTTCTTTTGACTTAGGATTGTCTTGGAGATGCGGGCTCTTTTTTGGTTCCATATGAACTTTAAAGCAGTTTTTTCCAATTCTGTGAAGAAACTCATTGGTAGCTTCATGGGGATGGCATTGAATCTATAAATTACCTTGGGCAGTATGGCCATTTTCACGATATTGATTCTTCCTATCCATGAGCATGGTATGTTCTTCCATTTGTTTGTGTCCTCTTTTATTTCACTGAGCAGTGGTTTGTAGTTCTCTTTGAAGAGGTCCTTTACATCCCTTGTAAGTTGGATTCCTAGGTATTTTATTCTCTTTGAAGCTATTGTGAAGGGAAGTTCATTCCTGATTTGGCTCTCTGTTTGTCTGTTACTGGTGTATAAGAATGCTTGTGATTTTTGCACATTAATTTTGTATCCTGAGACTTTGCTGAAGTTGCTTATCAGCTTAAGGAGATTTTGCGCTGAGACAATGGGGTTTTCTAAATACACAATCATGTCATCTGCAAACAGGGACAGTTTGACTTCTTCTTTTCCTAACTGAATACCCTTGATTTCTTTCTCTTGCCTGATTGCCCTAGCCAGAACTTCCAACACTATGTTGAATAGGAGTGGTGAGAGAGGGCATCCCTGTCTTGTGCCAGTTTTCAAAGGGAATTTTTCCAGTTTTTGCCCATTCAGTATGATATTGGCTGTGGGTTTGTCATAAATAGCTCTTATTATTTTGAGGTACGTTCCATCAATACCGAATTTATTGAGCGTTTTTAGCATGAAGGGCTGTTGAATTTTATCAAAAGCCTTTTCTGCATCTATTGAGATAATCATGTGGTTCTTGTCTTTGGTTCTGTTTATATGCTGGATTATGTTTATTGATTTGCGAATGTTGAACCAGCCTTGCATCCCAGGGATGAAGCCCACTTGATCATGGTGGATAAGCTTTTTGATGTGTTGCTGAATCCGGTTTGCCAGTATTTTATTGAGGATTTTTGCATCGATGTTCATCAGGGATATTGGTCTAGAATTCTCTTTTTTTGTTGTGTCTCTGCCAGGCTTTGGTATCAGGATGATGCTGGCCTCATAAAATGAGTTAGGGAGGATTCCCTCTTTTTCTATTGATTGGAATAGTTTCAGAAGGAATGGTACCAACTCCTCCTTGTACCTCTGGGAGAATTCAGCTGTGAATCCATCTGGTCCTGGACTTTTTTTGGTTGGTAGGCTATTAATTATTGCCTCAATTTCAGAGCCTGCTATTGGTCTATTCAGGGATTCAACTTCTTCCTGGTTTAGTCTTGGAAGAGTGTAAGTGTCCAGGAAATTATCCATTTCTTCTAGATTTTCCAGTTTATTTGCATAGAGGTGTTTATAGTATTCTCTGATGGTAGTTTGTATTTCTGTGGGGTCGGTGGTGATATCCCCTTTATCATTTTTAATTGCGTCGATTTGATTCTTCTCTCTTTTCTTCTTTATTAGTCTTGCTAGTGGTCTGTCAATTTTGTTGATCTTTTCAAAACACCAACTCCTGGATTCATTGATTTTTTAGAGAGTTTTTTGTGTCTCTATCTCCTTCAGTTCTGCTCTGATCTTAGTCATTTCTAGCCTTCTGCTAGCTTTCGAATGTGTTTGCTCTTGCTTCTCTAGTTCTTTTAATTGTGATGTTAGAGTGTCAATTTTAGATCTTTCCTGCTTTCTCTTGTGGGCATTTAGTGCTATAAATTTCCCTCTACACACTGCTTTAAATGTGTCCCAGAGATTCTGGTATGTTGTATCTTTGTTCTCATTGGTTTCAAAGAACATCTTTATTTCTGCCTTCATTTCGTTATGTACCCAGTAGTCATTCAGGAGCAGGTTGTTCAGTTTCCATGTAGTTGAGCGGTTTTGAGTGAGTTTCTTAGTCCTGAGTTCTAGTTTGATTGCACTGTGGTCTGAGAGACAGTTTGTTATAATTTCTGTTCTTGTACATTTGCTGAGGAGTGCTTTACTTCCAATTATGTGGTTGATTTTGGAGTAAGTACGATGTGGTGCTGAGAAGAATGTATATTCTGTTGATTTAGGGTGGAGAGTTCTATAGATGTCTATTAGGTCTGCTTGCTGCAGAGATGAGTTCAATTCCTGGATATCCTTGTTAACTTTCTGTCTCGTTGATCTGTCTAATGTTGACAGTGGAGTGTTGAAGTCTCCCATTATTATTGTATGGGAGTCTAAGTCTCTTTGTAAGTCTCTAAGGACTTGCTTGATGAATCTGGGTGCTCCTGTATTGGGTGCATATATATTTAGGATAGTTAGCTCTTCCTGTTGAATTGATCCCTTTACCATTATGTAATGGCCTTCTTTGTCTCTTTTGATCTTTGATGGTTTAAAGTCTGTTTTATCAGAGACTAGTATTGCAACCCCCGCTTTTTTTTGTTCTCCATTTGCTTGGTAAATCTTCCTCCATCCCTTTATTTTGAGCCTATGTATGTCTCTGCGTGTGAGATGGGTCTCCTGAATACAGCAGACTGATGGGTCTTGACTCTTTATCCAGTTTGCCAGTCTGTGTCTTTTAATTGGAGCATTTAGTCCATTTACATTTAAGGTTAAGATTGTTATGTGTGAACTTGATCCTGCCATTATGATATTAACTGGTTATTTTGCTCGTTAGTTGATGCAGTTTCTTCCTAGCCTCAATGTCTTTACATTTTGGCATGTTTTTGCAATGGCTGGTACCGGTTGTTCCTTTCCATGTTTAGTGCTTCCTTCAGGGTCTCTTGTAAGGCAGGCCTAGTGGTGACAAAATCTCTAAGCATTTGCTTATCTGTAAAGGATTTTATTTCTCCTTCACTTATGAAACTTAGTTTGGCTGGATATGAAATTCTGGGTTTAAAATTCTTTTCTTTAAGAATGTTGAATATTGGCCCCCACTCTCTTCTGGCTTGGAGAGTTTCTGCCGAGAGATCTGCTGTTAGTCTGATGGGCTTCCCTTTGTGGGTAACCCGACCTTTCTCTCTGGCTGCCCTTAAGATTTTTTCCTTCATTGCAACTTTGGTGAATCTGGCAATTATGTGTCTTGGAGTTGCTCTTCTCGAGGAGTATCTTTGTAGCGTTCTCTGTATTTCCTGGATTTGAATGTTGGCCTGCCCTACTAGGTGGGGGAAGTTCTCCTGGATGATATCCTGAAGAGTGTTTTCCAACTTGGTTCCATTTTCCCCCTCACTTTCAGGCACCCCAATCAGACGTAGATTTGGTCTTTTTACATAATCCCATACTTCTTGCAGGCTTTGTTCATTTCTTTTTCTTCTTTTTTCTTTTGGTTTCTCTTCTCGCTTCATTTCATTCATTTGATCCTCAATCGCAGATACTCTTTCTTCCAGTTGATCGAGTCGGTTACTGAAGCTTGTGCATTTGTCACGTATTTCTCGTGTCATGGTTTTCATCTCTTTCATTTCGTTTATGACCTTCTCTGCATTAATTACTCTAGCCATCAATTCTTCCACTTTTTTTTCAAGATTTTTCGTTTCTTTGCGCTGGGTACGTAATTCCTCCTTTAGCTCTGAGAAATTTGATGGACTGAAGCCTTCTTCTCTCATCTCGTCAAAGTCATTCTCCGTCCAGCTTTGATCCGTTGCTGGCGATGAGCTGCGCTCCTTTGCCGGGGGAGATGCGCTCTTATTTTTGGAATTTCCAGCTTTTCTGCCCTGCTTTTTCCCCATCTTTGTGGTTTTATCTGCCTCTGGTCTTTGATGATGGTGATGTACTGATGGGGTTTTGGTGTAGGTGTCCTTCCTGTTTGATAGTTTTCCTTCTAACAGTCAGGACCCTCAGCTGTAGGTCTGTTGGAGATTGCTTGAGGTCCACTCCAGACCCTGTTTGCCTGGGTATCAGCAGCAGAGGCAGCAGAAGATAGAATATTTCTGAACAGCGAGTGTACCAGTCTGATTCTTGCTTTGGAAGCTTCCTCTCAGGGGTGTACTCCACCCTGTGAGGTGTGGGGTGTCAGACTGCCCCTAGTGGGGGATGTCTCCCAGTTAGGCTACTCAGGGGTCAGGGATCCACTTGAGCAGGGAGTCTGTCCCTTCTCAGATCTCAACCTCCGTGTTGGGAGATCCACTGCTCTCTTCAAAGCTGTCAGACAGAGTTGTTTGCGTCTGCAGAGGTTTCGGCTGTGTTTGTTATTGCCCTGTCCCCAGAGGTGGAGTCTACAGAGACAGGCAGGTTTCCTTGAGCTGCTGTGAGCTCCACCCAGTTCGAGCTTCCCAGCAGCTTTGTTTACCTACTTAAGCCTCGGCAATGGCGGGCGCCCCTCCCCCAGCCTGGCTGCTGCCTGGCCGGTAGATCACAGACTGCTGTGCTAGCAATGAGGGAGGCTCCGTGGGTGTGGGACCCTTCTGGCCAGGTGTGGGATATGATCTCCTGGTGTGCCTGTTTGCTTAAAGTGCAGTATTGGGGTGGGAGTTACCCGCTTTTCCAGGTGTTGTGTGTCTCAGTTCCCCTGGCTAGGAAAAGGGATTCCCTTCCCCCTTGCGCTTCCCAGGTGAGGCGATGCCTCGCCCTGCTTCAGCTCTCGCTGGTCGGGCTGCAGCAGCTGACCAGCAACGATCGTCCGGCACTCCCCAGTGAGATGAACCCAGTACCTCAGTTGAAAATGCAGAAATCACCGGTCTTCTGTGTCGCTCGCGCTGGGAGTTGGAGACTGGAGCTGTTCCTATTCGGCCATCTTGCTCCGCCCACTTAAAACAAAATCTTAATATACCTTCTGATAAGTTTTCTTCTATTATAAAAACACTGATCTGACACCAATGATAATTAAACCACAATATCCTCTTCATGACAAAGTGACAAACCACAAGATAGTTAATGAATCATCATGAAAACAAGTATGCATGCCTCTGAACCAGTATTTTTGGTGCTTTTGAAACGTTATTATGATTTAGATTAATTCAGGCTGACTTAATAAGTAACATTGAATGTATAATCTCACCTTCTAGTTTTATAAAGTAACAACAAAAATTGAAATACATATTTTTAATCACTTAGTATGGATTATAGAATAAAACATAAGTTTCAAATGTGGTTTTGGCTTTTTCTAAGGACTTTTTAAACAAGAGAATCCTTGAGAAGTTGACTAACAGCATGAAATCAATGTTTAATACTAAATGGTACAGTAGACCCATGAACAATGCAGGAGTTAGGTATGCTGACCCCTCACACAGTTAAAAATTCATGTATAGCTTTTGGCTCCCCTAAAACTTAACTATTAATATATCACTGTTGAGTAGAAGCCTTACTGAAAACATGGTCAATTAACACATTTGTATGTTATTTGTATTATACATTGTATTCTTACAATATTATAATAAAGCTAAAGAAAACAAAATGTTTTTTTTTTTTTTTTTTTTTTTGAGACGGAGTCTCGCGCTGTGTCACCCAGGCTGGAGTGCAGTGGCGCGATCTCGGCTCACTGCAAGCTCCGCCTCCCAGGTTCATGCCGTTCTCCTGCCTCAGCCTCCGAGTAGCTGGGACTACAGGCGCCCGCCACCACGCCCGGCTAGTTTTTTGTATTTTTAGTAGAGACGGGGTTTCACCATGTTAGCCAGGATGGTCTTGATCTCCTGACCTCGTGATCCACCCGCCTCGGCCTCCCAAAGTGCTGGGATTACAGGCTTGAGCCACCGTGCCCGGCCAACAAAATGTTTTAAAAACCTCAAAAGAAAGATAAAATATACTAACTATCCATTAAGTGGAAGTAGCTCATCACAAAATCTTCATCCTTGTCATTTTTGCATTGAGTAGGCTGAGGAGGAAGAGGAAAAGGAGTGTTTGGTCTTGCTGTCACAGGGGTAGCCAAGTGAGGAGAAAATCCACATATAGGTGGACCTGTACAGTTCAAGCCTGTGTTGTTCAAGGATAAACTGTATGTCTGCTTTGCTTAAACTTCAAACTCATATTAGAAATATCCTACAATAAAGATAAATCTGTGCAGAAGAAGTTGAAATTGTTGGTTGAAATCATGCATGTATTTTATTATATTACATCTTTATGTTTGCCTTTAAATCATGACCTTTTAATAACTCAGAGCCTTTTGACAGTTCCTGATGCCTATATGTTAAAACTGTTTAATATTTTGAGTTTTCATTTCTTAAAAATTAAAATGAAGCATTTACATCCCATTTGCATTTTAATTATCATTTTATTTTATTTTGATTGAATCTAATTACTTGGTTGGATTTTTGAAAATTCTGTTTTGGACTTATCCACTTGCAAAACTGTAAATATTTTACAGTTTTCTAATGACAGTGAAAGTATTATTTTGTTTTCAGTTATATTGTACATATTTTTTAAGTTATTGTTGAATTATTGCAAACAATATGATAATGATCATGTTTGTTAAGAAAGTCTTTTCCTGTTTTCGAAAACAATGAAAATAGGACCAGTGGTTCAAAAAGTATGAATATTTAAAGGCTCATGATACAGATTTTCATGATATTTTCAAAAAAAATTTAAATATTCATTAGGAGTGTGTGATCCCACCTCTTTCATATAAACTCCTTTTCACATACACATATACTATTAGTTTTGTCCCTCTGGAGAATTCTGACTAATCAAGATTTTGCTACTAGGACTGGTTCTAGAGAAACAGAATTTTAAGGATAGATTTATTTAGTTGGTTTTGGGGTCTCTGTCATTGGCTGTTTAATCTGATTACACCACAAAATGCTAAGGACTCTACTTCTGATACTAAGGACTGATAGTCCATGGCATGAATTATTTAGAGAGTTATACAAAATAAATGCATTTGATACTCCTGATTCATTGCTTGTGAGAGGCAAGGAGATTAGTGACTCAATATATGATCCTTTGAGCATTTGTGGAGAACCAAGGAATATAATGAAGTTGTTTGGTTGCTCCTAAATTCACTGGACAAAGTGATGAAGGAAAAAGATCAGCTCATGGATTCTATCTCCTGTTTCCAGAAGCACGTATTTACCTTCAAATCTTCTAATATTTCCATGGGTAAGAGTCTTATCTTCTGTAGACAAAGGGCTAAAATTACAGAAAATCAGACACAAGCACGTATAATGTGAGCGGCTGACGTGCCATGAACAGTGCATGCGCAACCTCACCAGGTGTCTGCTGTTAAAGTGAGGGTATTGACTGGAAAATAATTGGACCCTGTAACTTGGGATGGGGACGTGTGTGAGAACCCTAATGAAGCTGGACGCACTGAGCTCTTAAATTCGGATGAGCCTTTTTTTCTGACAGGGGAGATGGCCTCTCCACCCCAAGTGGTGGCAACATTTCTTCCCCCACCCAGGCTGCCATCAGCCTTTCCACCTTTGTCTGAGATTAACCATGCACTGCCAGCAGCAGCAGTGATGGCCTCCCCTGAGGCAGTTGCCAGGCAAAACTAGACTGATTCTCTTCAGAAACCGCTCCCACCACCCCTCTCTGCTTCCAGATCTATAACTAGATTCAAGTCCTGGCAGGCCCCTAGAGGTGAGGTTCACAGTGTGACCCATGAGAAGGTGTGCTACACTCCAAAAGAACTATTCGAGTTGTCTAATTCATATAAGCAGAAACCCAGAAAACAGGTATGGGAATGGAAACCAAGGGTGTGGGATAATGGTGGAAGGAACATAAAGTTGAATCAGGTTGAATTTATTGACATGAGCCCACTAAGCAGATATTGTTCATCTGATGGTGCTGCTAGAGGAGTTAAAATACAATTCTAATAGTTTATTTGCTTGGTAAGCTAAAACATGTATCAAAAAATGGCTCACTGTTAGTGAGCTAAAAATACCTGATCACAGAGACACAAAAAACCTTCCAAAAAATCAATGAATCCAGGAGCTGGTTTTTTGAAAAGATCAACAAAATTGATAGACCGCTAGCAAGACTAATAAAGAAAAGAGAGAAGAATCAAAAAGATGCAATAAAAAAATGATAAACGGGATATCACCACCGACCCCGCAGAAATACAAACTACCATCAGAGAATACTAAAAACACCTCTGCACAAATAAACTAGAAAATCTAGAAGAAATGGATAATTTCCTGGACACTTACACTCTCCGAAGACTAAACCAGGAAGAAGTTGAATCCCTGAATAGACCAATAGCAGGCTCTGAAATTGAGGCAATAATAAATAGTCTACCAACCAAAAAAAGTCCAGGACCACACAGATTCACAGCCGAATTCTACCAGAGGTACAAGGAGGAGTTGGTACCATTCCTTCTGAAACTATTCCAATCAATAGAAAAAGAGGGAATCCTCCCTAACTCATTTTCTGAGGCCAACATCATCCGGATACCAAAATCTGGCAGAGACACAACAAGAAAAGAGAATTTTAGACCAATATCCCTGATGAACATCGATGCAAAAATCCTCAATAAAATACTGGCAAATCGAATCCAGCAGCACATCAAAAAGCTTATCCACCATGATCAAGTTGGCTTCATCCCTGGGATGCAAGGCTGGTTCAACATATGCAAATCAATAAACATAATCTAGCATATAAACAGAACCACAGACAAAAACCACATGATTATCTCAATAGATGCAGAAAAGGCCTTTGACAAAATTCAACAGTCCTTCATCCTAAAAACTCTCAATAAATTCGGTATTGATGGAACGTACCTCAAAATAATAAGAGCTATTTATGACAAACCCACAGCCAATATCATACTGAATGGGCAAAAACTGGAAAAATTCCCTTTGAAAACTGGCACAAGACAGGGATGCCCTCTCTCACCACTCCTATTCAACATAGTGTTGGAAGTTCTGGCTAGGGCAATCAGGCAAGAGAAAGAAATCAAGGGTATTCAGTTAGGAAAAGAAGAAGTCAAACTGTCCCTGTTTGCAGATGACATGATTGTATATTTAGAAAACCCCATTGTCTCAGCCCAAAATCTCCGTAAGCTGATAAGCAACTTCAGCAAAGTCTCAGGATACAAAATTAATGTGCAAAAATCACAAGCATTCTTATACACCAGTAACAGACAAACAGAGAGCCAAATCAGGAATGAACTTCCATTCACAATAGCTTCAAAGAGAATAAAATAGCTAGGAATCCAACTTACAAGGGATGTAAAGGACCTCTTCAAGGAGAACTACAAACCACTGCTCAGTGAAATAAAAGAGGACACAAACAAATGGAAGAACATACCATGCTCATGGATAGGAAGAATCAATATCGTGAAAATGGCCATACTGCCCAAGGTAATTTATAGATTCAATGCCATCCCCATCAAGCTACCAATGAGTTTCTTCACAGAATTTGAAAAAAACTGCTTTAAAGTTCATATGGAACCAAAAAAGAGCCCGCATCTCCAAGACAATCCTAAGTCAAAAGAACAAAGCTGGAGGCATCACGCTACCTGACTTCAAACTATACTACAAGGCTACAGTAACCAAAACAGCATGGTACTGGTACCAAAACAGAGATATAGACCAATGGAACAGAACAGAGTCCTCAGAAATAATACCACACATCTACAGCCATCTGATCTTTGACAAACCTGAGAGAAACAAGAAATGGGGAAAGGATTCCCTATTTAACAAATGGTGCTGGGAAAATTGGCTAGCCATAAGTAGAAAGCTGAAACTGGATCCTTTCCTTACTCCTTATACGAAAATTAATTCAAGATGGATTAGAGACTTAAATGTTAGACCTAAAACCATAAAAACCCTAGAAGAAAACCTAGGTAATACCTTTCAAGACATAGGCAGGGGCAAGGACTTCATGTCTAAAACACCAAAAGCAATGGCAACAAAAGCCAAAATTGACAAATGGGATCTCATTAAACTAAAGAGCTTCTGCACAGCAAAAGAAACTACCATCAGAGTGAACAGGCAACCTACAGAATGGGAGAAAATTTTTGGAATCTACTCATCTGACAAAGGGCTAATATCCAGAACCTACAAAGAACTCAAACAAATTTACGGGAAAAAAACAAACGACCCCATCTAAAAGTGGGCAAAGGATATGAATAGACATTTCTCAAAAGAACGCATGCATACAGCCAACAGACACATGAAAAAATGCTCGTCATCACTGGCAATCAGAGAAATGCAAATCAAAACCACAATGAGATACCATCTCACACCAGTTAGAATGGCAATCATTAAAAAGTTAGGAAACAACAGGTGCTGGAGAGGATGTGGAGAAATAGGAACACTTTTACACTGTTGGTGGGACTATAAACTGATTCAACCATTGTGGAAAACAGTATGGCGATTCCTCAAGGATTTTTCTTTCTAATGTGAGAATGTCATCTTCTTTTAAAGTTTAGTGAGAGGTTTTAGGAGAATAGATTCTTCTTCTTAAGGTTATTTTTAAATATTCTGGAATGGGTATGCTAGCCATGAAAAAGAACATCAATATAAATGGAAATTTACCCATATAGAAGATATACTATTATGTTTTCCTTACCTGTAAGGTGCCTATAATCAAATGCATCAATTAACTCATATTTCTAAGATTAACCAAAAATATACATTAAAATATAATTTTTAATTTTTTTCTGAAAAATGATGGCTAATTTTTAAAGAATACTAAATCAATGCTGGTATTCTTTCTTAAAAGCTGAACACATTTCATATTTTATTAAGGCAAATTCTTGTCTATATGGAGTGCATTAATGTAAAACTACTAATTGAATAAAATTGTCATCTCAAATCAATAGCACAAAATTACTCTCTTGGCCTTAGTTCAAAAATAAAAAGTAACGATTTTAAACTTTCACTTTCTAATACACACAGCAAGAAGATTTAACAATATTGATATTCATTCAGATAGAGTTCCAGCACTGAGTCAAAAGCATTTAACTTGGATCTCAGATTTTCAAAGTATCACTTGTATGGTTAAAATAAAGAAATGCAGGCTTTCTCCAGCAGACAGTGATTCTGAGGTTCACTGCTCGCTTAAGTAGGATAAATTAATTCTCATTCAAAGGCAGAATACAAACACTGAAAGATGTGAGAGCCTAAAACAAGTACTAAATGACTCTGATCAAAGCTTGTTTAGACTCTTAAGATATATACCACTTTGTATCTAATACAAGTAACAACATCATTAGTATGTCTTTATATACTAGAATGAAAGAATCTCTGTTTATCTGTAATAGAAACATTGCCCTAAACTGATATTTCAGATTTAATAGAAGAAATAATTATTTTTTAAAATTTATTTTTCCTTTTGTTCTTGTTTCTGGCTCTGATTTAATAGACACATGATTAGACATATAGGAATTCATATATTTATGTAACTATATCTAGTCATTTATCATATATGTATACCATAAACACAAATGTATGATAGAGATATGCATATATGAATACATATATCTATACACACATAGATATACATAAAGATATGTACGTGTATTGCCATTTTATTCTTTTTCCCATCAACACAATCAGATTAATAGGTAAATGGAATATAATAAAAACAAACCGATTAACACATTATGTTACAAATTTGAAAGCCAAGTAAGTCAACACAAAAAGCACAATTATGTAGGTATAAAAAGGTATACTTCTTTAGTATATCTGTAATGCCTGGCACAGTGCTGAGTATATAGTAAATAGCTCCTAACACAAACAACATTGGCTATGCTTAACAACTTCTAACACTTGAATGTAAATCTTGGCGTATTTTATTTTAAATTCTAAAGCTCTACAACTCTTTCTAAATGGGCTAATTATTTTTTACCTTGGAATTTCAAAACAAACAAACAAAAAAGCCTGTTCCGTCTGGTCAAATCACTAATCAAGGGAAAGCTTAGAAGAGATTTAGTGGAGAGACATATTTAGTAGCAGCGGTGAGTCTATCAACCCAGAGGAGCAGCACTAGCAGAAACTGGGCTGGTCAAACCATCCCTTGCTTCACATCTACCTCAGCAGGTTTGTGTCTACTACAGCACCAGAGAGTACTTACGGGCCTCCCATCCCTTCACCAGCAGCAGAAGGTGGCCCATGATGAGTGTCTCTCAATTTTACACCCAATGGCAGAGAACTATCCAAACTCAACATCTCCCATCCCTCAACCCAGTGGCAGGTTAACTGGTTCAGGAGACTCCCAACCTTCCACCAATTGCATTTCTGTA
The DNA here is from genome assembly GCF_024542745.1 of Macaca thibetana thibetana. Lineage (NCBI taxonomy): Eukaryota > Metazoa > Chordata > Mammalia > Primates > Cercopithecidae > Macaca > Macaca thibetana. The sequence continues at coordinate 122,716,151 of NC_065598.1, forward strand.
ATTGCTATAAATGCAAATGGTCTAAATACACCAATTAAAGAAAAGTATCAGCAAAGTGAAAAAAACAAAACAAAACAAAAAAACTATGACTCAACTGAGGGCTATTTACAAGAAAATCACTCCAAACACAATAATATTTACAAATAAAAGGATAGAAGAAAAGTATTATGCTGACATTAATGTAAAAGCAGAAGTGGCTATTTTATTATTAGGTAAAGTAGATCTCAGATATAAATATAAATAAGAACAAAGAAGGTGATTACATACAAGAGTTGAAGTTTGGGAGCCTCTGCCTAGATTTCAGAGAATGTACAGAAATGCCTGAATGCCAGGCAGAAGTCAGCTGCTGGGATGGAGCCCTCGTGAAGAACCTCTACTAGGGCAATGTGAAGGGAAAATGTGAGGTTTTAGCCTCCACACAGAGTCTCCACTGGGGCACTGCCTAGTGGAGCTGTGAGAATTGGGCCACCATCCTCCAGAACCCAGAATGGTAGATCCACCAGCAGCTTGCACCATGAACTTGGAGAAGCCACAGGCACTCAACACTGGTCCATCAAAATGCCACGGAGACTGCATCCTTCAGTGCAACAGGGGCAGAGCTGCCCAAAGCATTGGAAGCCCACCCCTTGCATCACCATGCATTGGATGCAAAACATGGAGTCAAGGGAGATCATATCAGAGCTTTAAGATTTAATGACTGCCCTGCTGGGTTTTGAACTTGTATGGGGCCTGTAGCCTCTGTTTTGGCCAGTTTGTCCCATTTGGAACAGGAACAGTTACCCAATGCCTGTACATCCTGTACATCCATTGTATCTTGGAAGTAACTAACTTGCTTTTTTTTTTTTTTTTTTTTTTTTTTGGTACAGTCTCAATCTGTCACCCAGACTGGAGAGAAGTAGTTTAATCTTGGCTCACTGCAGCCTTTTCCTCCTGGGTTCAAGCAATTCTCCTGCCTCAGCCTCCCTAGTAGCTGGGATTACAGGTGTGCACCATGACATTTGGCAAATTTTTGTATTTTTAGTAAAGACAAGATTTCACCATGTTGGCCAGGCTGGTCTTGAACTCCTGATCTCCAGTGATCCATCCACCTTGGCCTCCAAAGATGTGGGATTATTAGGTGTGAGACACTGTGTCTGGTCCTAACTTGCTTTTAATTTTATAGGCTCATAGGCAGAAGGGACTTGCCTTGTCTCAGATGAGACTTTAAACTTGGACTTTTGGGTTAATGCTGGGATGAGTTTAGACTCCGGGAAACTGTTGGGAAGTCATGATTGTGTTTGAAATGTGAGAAGAACATGAGACTTGTGAGAGGTCAAGGACAGAATGATATGTTTTGTCTATGTTTCCCCACCCAAATCACATCAGAATTGTGATCCTCACATGTCAAGGGAGAGACCTGCTGGAAAGTGATTGTTTTTTTTTTTTTTTTTTTTTTTTAAATTTTTTTTTTTTTTTATTTTTTTTTTTTTTTTTATTTTTTTTTATTTTTTTTTTTTTTATTTTTTTTTTTTTTTTTTTTTTTTTTTTTTTTTTTTTTTTTTTTTTTTTTTTTTTTTTTTTTTTTTTTTTTTTTTTTTTTTTTTTTTTTTTTTTTTTTTTTTTTTTTTTTTATTTTTTTTTTTATTTTTTTTTTTTTTTTTTTTTTTTTTTTTTTTTATTTGATCATGGGATTGGTTTTCCCATCCTGTTCTCATGATAGTGAGTTCTTAGGAGATGTCATGGTTTAAAACTGTTTGACAGTCCCTCCCCCACTGCCAGGTAAGACATGCCTTGCTTCCCCTTCATCTTCTGCCATGATTGTAAGTTTCCTGAGGCCTCCCAAGCCATGTGGAATTGTGAATCTATTAAAATTGTTTTCTTTATAAATTACCCAGTCTCAGGTAGTTCTTTATAGCAGTGTAAAAATGAACTAACACACCACTCCCTAAATCAGTTCAGTACTGAGTAGAGTTAAGGCCTTCCCCCTTATGTCCTGGATTTTCAGGTTCCCAAGTGGGGGTGTATATCCTCTAGGCAGTCTCTCCCTCTGTCATACTCCAAATTTTCACCTGGCTCACAATGTAGGTTGCAATCTTTCTTTGAAAGATTCTGTGAATTCTTTCAGTTTTCCTGTTAATTTCCTGCATTGCCTTTTTAAAAAAGTTCACACTATATGTCTATTTTGTCTTTCCAAGAGGGAGAGGCACACTAACTCTGCCTCTGATTCCTGACCTTAGAAAAATGAAATCTAAGGGAAGAATTTATAAAGTTTTAATATTAACTAGTTTTTTTATTTTTTATTTTTTTTATTTTTTGTGACGGAGTCTTGCTCAATCTCGGCTCACTGCAACCTCCGCCTCCTGGGTTCAAGCGATTCTCCTGTCTCAGCCTCCTGAGTATCTGAGACTACAGGCACACCACCATGCCCGGCTAATTTTGTGTATTTTTATTAGAGACAGGGTTTCACCATGATGGTCTCGATCTCCTGACCTCGTGTCTGCCCACCTTGGCTCTCCAAAGTGCTGAGATTACAGGTGTGAGCCACTGTGCCCAGCTAGTAAACTGATATGTTCCAAATATTATACTTGAAATTTTTTTTTCCTAGCACAGAGTTTCGCTCTTGTTGCCCAGCCTGGAATGCAATGGCATAATTTCAGCTCACTGCAACCTCCGCCTCCCGGGTTCAGGAGATTCTCCCGCCTCAGCCTCCCGAGTAGCTGGGATGACAGGGGTGCACCACCATGCCTGGCTAATTTTGGCATTTTTAGTAGAGATGGGGTTTCACCATACTTGTCAGGCTGGTCTCGAATTCCTGACCTTAGACGATTCCCCCACCCAAGCCTCCCAAAGTCCTGGGATTACAGGCGTGAGCCACCATACCTGGTCTGCTATTTATTAAATGTTTAGTAGAAATAGCTAGTAATGCTATGTCATGGTTTGACTGTATCCCACCCAAATCTCATCTTGTATTGTAGTTCCCATAATCCCCACATATCATGAGAGGGACTTGGTGGGAGGTAATTGAATCATGGGAGCAGTTTCCCACATGTTGTTCTGTGATAGTAAGTTCTTAGCTCTGATGGTTCCATAAGGGGCTTCCCCCTTTGCTCGACTCTCATTCTCTCTCCTGTCGCCCTGTGAAGAGGTGCCTTTCACCATATTGTAAGTTTCCTTAGGCCTCCCCAGCCATGCATAACTGTAAGTCAATTAAACCTCTTTCCTCTATAAATTATCCAATCTTGGGTATTTCTTTATAGCAGTGTAAGAAGGAATACATGCCATCTGAGAGTGGATTTTGTTGCAAAATTTTTTTTAACATTATTAATAATTTAATCTCCATACTTTTATAAATTTATTCTGATTTATTCCTTTTTCAATTAGTTTTGATAGTTTTGGCCTCTCTAGAAATGTGTGCATTTCAAATATGGTACCTAATAAATTTGAATACAGTGGTTCATAATGTTTTGTTATAATTCTTTATTTCTGTAAGGTTGGTAGAAATATCCCCACTGTAATGCCTAACTTTAGTAATTTGAAATTTCTCTCATTTTTGCCTAGTGAATTTAACCAAAGGTGTGTCAATATACTCGATCTTTTCAAAGAAAACGGCAACTTTGAATTATGTGGATTTTTCCCTACTTGGAAAATTTAATCCATTGACATTTAACATAACCACTGACAAGATGGGCCTTATCTCTGCCATTCACTATTTGTTTTTTTTATGTCTTATATTTTTTACTCCTTAATCCCTTTTTAAATACAGTATTTTGTATTAAAGAGGTATTTTCTGGTGTGTCATTTTAATTTCCTTGTCATTTCTTCAATTACATATTTTTAATTATTTTCTTAGTGGTTTCCCTGGGAATCATAATAATCATATATAACTTCACATCGACATAGTTTGGATTAATACCAATTTAGTTTCAATAACATGTAAAACCTTTGTTTACAGCTTTGTCAACGACTATTCATGCTTTTTATGAAACAAGAAGCATCTTTATACATTGGGTATTTTATCAACCAAGATATTTAAGAATGTTTCATATGGTTGTCCTTTAAAATAGAAGAAAATGAAGTATAAACAAAAACTACATTTGTATTATCTATTTTTCCTAACTTTTATATTTACATTTACTGTATTTTTTCAAAAAAAATATTTTATGAAGATTTGAAAAAATGTCTTATTTCAGCCTGAAGGACTTTATCATTTCTCATAGGTCCTGTCATCTACTGACAAACGCACTAACATCATGTTTATACAGAGTGTCTTAATTACTCCTTCATGGTTTCTGATGAGAAATAAGCAATTTATTTTATTGAACATGCCTGGTACATAATGATTCAATTCTTCTTGTTTTTAAAATTCTTTGTTTTTGATAGTTGGCAGTGGGATTAAGTTGTGTCTAAATGTGTATCTGTTTTGGTTTATCCTTCTAGGAGTTTCTTATCTTCTTAAATGTGCAAGTGAGGGTGTTCAGAAAATGAATATTTTCAGCCATTACCTTTAAATATTTTTTGCTGTTTTATTTCCTCTGGTTTCCCACTATGCATGTGTTGGTACACTTAAGTTGTCCAACAGGATCCTTAGGCTCTGTTCATTTTTCTTCATTTTCTTTTCTGTACTACAGAGTGTATAATCCAAACTGCTGTATTGAAATACACTGCATATTTATTTTGCCTGTTTAAATCTGCTGTCTATTCTAGTGAACTTTTCAGTTCAGTTGTATTTTTCTACTCCAGAGTTTGTATCTGGCTTTTTAAAAATAATTTATATACTAAATTAATCTTTTTCTCAATTTTGTGATGGATTGGTCTTATATTTTTTCTTAATTCTGTAAATGTGGTTGCTTTTGGCTCTTTGAACATATTTATAATAGATTGTTTACATTTTTTCCTCAGTATGCTTGACATCTGGTTTTCTCCAGGCACAGTTTCTATTGACTGATTTTTATCTTGTATGTGATCACATTCTTATTTCTTTGTATACCTTGTAATACCTTGAATACTAGCCATTTTGGATATTATAATAAGACTACTCAGCAAATCAGATTCTCCTTTCTTCCTAGAGTTTGCTTTTGCTTTCATTTGTTGTAGTAGTTGTTACTAAAGTTACTTTTCTGAACTGAATCAATAAAGTCTGTAATCTTATTTAGCCATTGAAGTGTTTGATTAGTTAACATTTTAGTCAGCAAATGACTGGAGAGAGATTTTCTTAAACGACTGAAAGCAAAAACTCCCTAACTTTGTGGAGAAGTTTTGTATGTAAGTTTGGTCATTTCTTTAACACTCAACAGGGAAGTTTACAACTCTGCCTTAGCTGTAACTTCCTGCGTGTGCAGAGCTTCAACATCAGCCAGAAATTAAAGTTTAGAGACATGTCAGGTCTGTGCTCAGCAACTGCCCAGTCATGGGCATGCGCTTTTGCTTCTAGATTCCCAGGAACTTTTAAAATCCCTTATGTACATCTCATTTCTAAGCATTTTCTTCCATGTTTTTTAGGTCGTTTCTTGTTTCTCCCAACTGTTACACATTGCCTCAGGCATCAGTGATCAAATTATTGGCCTCTAAATGTTTTCATACACACCCCCACATAATGATTTAGCAGTGCATGAGTTCTGAGTGAGACCAAATAAGACAAGTATTTTCAGGTGTTCTTTCAGGGAGCTACCAGATGAAATAATGATCCTTTTTTGAGAATGAGATTTGTTTTTCTCCCTCCAGTACTAAGAATATGTGCTATTATTTTCAATGCTACTGCTGAGCCGGAGAGTGTAGGAAAGGGCTAGAGCAAGTTAAAATTCTCCAAAGCTCACTGTTCTTACTGAGAGCTATTTTTCTGAAAAACAGGTACTTGCAAGTTTTCGTGTGGCTGAAAGCTTTTGGATAACTTTTCAAAAAGTTGATTCTTACATTGCCTAATCTGTTTTTTCTATTGCTTTGAAGGACAAGTAGAATTTCAGATTTCCTTACTCTGCTATTTTCTCTGACATCTCCATATAACATTCTTAAAATACAATGCTGTAGAAATGGAAAACCAATTAGAAGTTGCCCGGTTTTAAGGTAGGTCGGGAAGAAGGATATTGTGTTGTTATGAAAGGTCAACATCAGGAATTCTTGGGATCATAAAACTATTTTGTATTGTATGTGTACATGTATCTGTTTTATTTTGCACAACTGTGTGTGAAAATATAATTATTGTAATATTTCAAAAAGTTTAAGTGAAAAAGAAACTAATAAAAGGGATTGATTATAGATACAATAGAACAAAAAAAGATAATTTTCTGTGGAAATCAGATTCCATCTCTTTTGAAAATGGTTAAATAAGTGCATTGTTTGTATCTATGTGCCCAATACTTAGACAACTAAATATCAACATTATTACATGTAGTGGAAGTTCTTTGTAAATGTCACAAATGGGAAACTTACAGTATATTTATAATCTTCCTTAATGCATATTTATTCATTCACTGAAATGAATAACAAAATAATAACAAAACTTTTAATATAGAAATATGTAGGAGGAAATGCAAGAAGGAAAAGAAAAAGAAAAATAATAGCTGATACCAGTTTAATGATATAAATATAGTATCTTAAATTGGTCAACACAAAGAGCAAATACTAAAATAATTTAGCGGTTTGCTTTGGTAACGTATATTAAGTTCCTTAAAATATTGCTCATTTATTATTGGCAACTTCCAATCCAAATTAGGTTTGTAGTATTAGGATTTGTTTTTATGTCTCAAGTGAAGAGTCCGACATACTCTCTGGACAATGTTCTTAGTCCTGTGGTTTCTACATATAGCTTTACTATTATTTTATTGGATAATTTCTACTAGTCATTACCATTGCAAGAATTTGCATTCTTGCAAATTTCTCTGGAAACTATGCTTTTATTAGTTTGAAAGTCCCCCATCTCTTACTGTGTGAAAATGATTCTTGCTGTGATTAAATGAGGAACAAAAAGTCACTCACAGCAGGTCTAGTGGCATTCACTCTTCTTTCATGCAGAGTAAATGGGACTGGTGAGCTTTCTATTGAAAATCATTTCTGGGATTTCTCGAAAAGAAGGCAGACTGTGTGAACCATACGTAGATGGGTTATTATGGCTTCTCAGACAATCAGGAAAGGAAAGTATCTCACCTTTGGTTGAAAAAGTTGAATACGTCTAGATTATTAGCATTAGTCACGTTTACAGATATCCCAGGTTCCTCTGTGTGTACTCAAGCACAGATATTTCTTTTTGTATGTTTTTCCAGTTGTGCCTTATGCTAAACCAAAGCAACTCGAAAATTGAAAGGAAGACTACTTGTAAGAGGAGGGAGCAATTAGAAATGAATAGTGGTTTAGTATAATGAGATCATCTCATCGGGCAGAAATTTATATAGTATGTCTTTCTTTGCCTGTGTACTGCAATATATGGTTACATGTTTACTAGCTGTATTTTAAAAATAAGAAGGAAATAGTGAAAGAGGAAAAAGTCAAAAATTGATCCACTCTTTGAGCAAAGTTTAATCTTTTTCAGAATTTTGTTAGTATTTATCATACAAACTAGTTTACATAGTTGTTTACAATGAAAATGATAAAAAATTATAAGCACACATTTTATGATTTTAAATTCAGATTATGAAAAATTCTATCTTATTTGTAAATAATATCTTTAACACCTGAGGGAGTTTACTTGCTCAGAAAGGAGTATGAGGTTTATTTCTACCTAAGGATTTGATACATTTCATTAGTACTGAAATGTTTTTAATAACTTCAGCACTTTCAAGCCTAGTTTGCCTGTCCACACTGGAAGTATAACCTCCTCTTTTCATTTGTTGTCAAATTGATGAAATAAAATTTTCAAGCATTTTTCCCTTTCTACCAATGATCTGAAATACTTACTACATGGCTCTAAGATGAATGTACATTTGCAGATGTTTGACTGGAAGTTCGGCAACTATTGCCTATGCCAATGAGTTTAGGTACACTGTCAACACATTTGACCTCCCATTCTTTTAATCTTGTCACTTGAACCTGCTGTTTTGCATCTTCTAGCACTCTTAATTTTGTTTCCCTATTTAGCAAGTCAAACATCTTCCCACTATAAATTTCAAAAAAGGTATCATATACTTGACATTCTAACTTTTTAGAGTTTGGCTTCCTTAGCATTAAACAAACAAACAAACAAACAAAAAAACATATAGAGCTGCTAACGCATACATTCCTTTAGAATAATCTTGATTTTTCCTAAAAAGTCACCACCTATCATTGTGAGTTTTTCTATACCCAGTCTGCCCATAAGCAACACATGTAGCCTAGTGGTATAGTGGTAAACCTTTCTTATTGGGTGGGTGTTTCCTTTTTTTCTTTTAATTTATTATACTTTAAGTTCTGGGATACATGTGCAGAATGTACAGGTTTGTTATATATGTATACATGTACCACAGTGGTTTGCTTCACCCATCAACCCATCATCTAGGTTTTAAGCCCTGCATGCATTAGGTATTCATCCAAATGTTCTCCCTCCCCTTGCCTCCTACCCCTGACGGGTCCCACTGTGTGATGCTCCCCTCCCTGTGTCCATGTGTTCTCATTGTTCAACTCCCAATTATGAGTGAGAACATGCAGTGTTTAGTTTTCTATTCCTGTGTCACTTTGCTGAGAATAATGGTTTCCAGCTTCATTCATGTCCTGGCAAAGGACAAGAACTCATTCTTTTTTTACGACTGCATAATATTGCATGGTGTGTATATGCCACATTTTCTTTATCCCATCTATCGTTGATGAGCATTTGGGTTGGTTCCAAATCTTTGCTATTGTGAATAGTGCTGCAATAAACATACCTGTGCATGTGTCTTTATAGTAGAATGATTTCTAATACTTTGGGTATATACTCAGTAATGGGATTGCTGGGTCAAATAGGATTTCTGGTTCCAGATCATTGAGGAATCACCACACTGTCTTTCACAATGTTGAACTAATTTACACACAAATACATATAACTATGCTCATTAATAGGATATTCTGTTGTTAGTGTCTATAATCCAAACTTCCTCTAAAGTCTCTGATTATATACATAATTTTATAATTTGGGTTTGTAGCATCAACATCCTGGGCTATTATTTTCTTTAAATTCTTGCTGCTTAAGTCATGTTTTTCTTATTTTCTTTTTAATTTTTCTACTTCTTTTACACAATTAGATTTTTTTTTGACAGGGTCTGACTCCTGGTGTGCAGTGACACAATCTTGGCTCACTGCACCCTCTACCTCCCAGGCTCAAGTGGTCCTCCCACCTCAGCCTCCCAAGTAGCTGGGACTACAGGCACGCACTATCACGTTCGGTCATTTTTTTTTTTTTTTGTATTTTTAGTAGAGACGGAGTTTCGCCATGTTGCCCAGCTGGTCTGGAATTCCTGAGCTCAAGCTATCCACTCAACTCAGCCTCCCAAAGTGCTGTTATTACAGGCAAGAGCCACCACGCCCTGCCTGCAATTAGATTTTCTATGTGTCTTCTGTTGTGCAGAGAAAAACTGTTCAGGAAGTTGACTAGGAGTGCATGAGTAGAATCAATGATTCTTTTCTCTGTGTGGAGAGTCATTGTTAATAGAAGCCACGACATTCCATTAATTATTTACAATCTTGTTTAACTTGCCTGAAGATGTTAGAGATGAGGGTGTTTCTATACTGGGTTAATTTTTTTCTGTCAGTTACAAGGTCAGGGTTAAGGGAAAGATGCTGATCAGGTCCATATCTTTGTATTTTGTAGCTCCATTTTCTATACATTTAACAGTTATACCATCTTTATCTGTTTTTGAAGATTTTACCATTGCTTAATGCATTTGGCTATTGCTCCAATTGATCTGCACATAAATCCTAATCTGAATCTTGCCAATGTTGGCCACTCATAGTGAATTTTAAAAGATGGATATAAAGTCATATATATCTTCCTCACCTAAATTAGGTACACTACGTTATGACATATTATGTTAAAATACATTCTATTGGCAGCTGAAAAAGGTTATAAAGCTTTCAACATGTTTTAGAAATACAACCAAGTAAAATACTTAAAAATATGTTTTTTTATAATGAAGGTATGGCATGATGTATCAATGAACCTATTGCTTTAGACATATTAATATTCATGTTTATCCATTCAATTTTTAACTACCTTTCCAAAACTACCACATGAACTGGTTGTTCTAAAGTTGTTTCTAAATACACAAATTTGTCTTTTCTAAGTAAAAAATTAAAAACAAAAACCTAGAAAACTAGATTGAAACTAAATGTGTGAAACATATTACTCAAAAGGTACAAATCAGAAACTAATAGATTTAAGAACTGTTAGATACATTAATTAGTAATATTTCTAATAACTAGAAAAACAAACATATTTGGGGTTTGCTTTTTACCTTTAACGATACTGTATAACTGGTGACCTTTCTATTATAAAATAGTTATTTATCATCTATGTTAAATGATAAAAATTGAAGATAAAGAGGTTTATATTGGTGAATCATTATTCTGCGATAGTTTGAACTATTTACTGACTAGCATTTCTTCCATCCCTTTTCTAGCCATTTTCCTCTGCCTTGTTGGCTTTGTTCTTGGCCATGTTATTTTGCTGCATATAAACATATGTTTTAAATGTAATTTTTGTGTGCTATAGCCCTCTTGCTCTGACTCTTCATCATTAAAATAGTATGTTTTAGATAATGAATGCATTCCTTCAGTGTAGATTCTGAAATGAGAAGACTTGTGGAGCCATGTTTAACCAAATCTAGCTGAGCCTAGAATATACAGGCCCCATAGAGTCTAGTGAACCCAGCATAAAACAGCAAAGCCAAGGGAGCCCAATAGAGCTACAGTGTACTTAAGACCGTAAAGTAACATAAGAGATAAATATTTGTTTTTTGAAGCCTCTGAGAATACATGGCTGTTAGTTAAACCACAAAACCTTGTGAAATCTTATCACTATACTTATCTAACACTGACTTAAGGAGCTTTGAATTAAAATAGCCACTCTTGGTATTTGTAGATTCAATTGAGTCAGATTGGTTAACTCTTTAGTGTAATCAATTGCTACATTATTGATCATCAAAATAGAAGGAAACCCATAATTCATGTGCTCATAGTTTTGTTACACCACACTTACAGAACGTCTAGAGAATTGGGCAATCAGTGAGAGCAGAATAATACATATAATAATGATAGCAGTTTGGACCTTACTTGTAATCAACAAACTTGATTACAAATAAAATTTTAATAAAAAAGTAAGAAAAATAAAATCCTTTAACAAAGCTTTTATTTGATCTTTACTGTAGGTTGTAGATTAGAACATTGTTATTAATGTAGAAGACATATTCATCTTAAGGAGTTACAGACCAAGTTGATTTCATTTATAAAGAACAATTTTGTACTTATAGTCTGAGAGAGATGATGATCATCACTAGAATTTGAGACAGAATTTATCAAAATTGATTTGTCATATAATCATAGTTTGTAAAATTGTTTATACTTACCATGAGGCATTCAATTTGTGCAAGAAAGGGGCATTTTTATTTACAAAATAGAATGATTATTCCAGTTTATAATAGCAAAAACTGCAATTACTTTTACACCAACCTAATACCTCTTTTCTTATGTCTTTAATACATGCCATGTAGAATGTCCAGAAGTCATTGTAAATAAACAGCATAAAGAGTCACAAACGTAGGGGAAACAAACAATCATATGAGCAAATTACAATGATAACAAAAAGGTCAGGATTTGGAAAGGTTACTAAAGAGAAGCTTGACTGAAGTTTTGGCATCTAACTGTGCCCAGAATCACAATGCTAATCTCTATCAGTGTGTAGCATTCTGGACTTCTAAAGGGAGAGATGAATGCACTCTCAGCAAGCAATGGAAGGCCTATTGGGTTACCTGAAACCCATCGGTGTCACATAACAATAACCTTTATTTTGGTATTCATCTTTAAATCTATCTCATACTGCTTCCCATTGTTGTCTTTGCATTTATTTATTTTTTTAAGAAACCAAATCCAGCTGAGATTGCGGCCAACACTGACGGTTACAGATAATTGTGCTTAAAAGCACAACTATAGGTGGAGATATTTCCAACTCTTATTATTGATGCTGACCCACATAATGGTAAAATGCTGTTTCAAAAGAATATTTAGAGCGTTATTTACACTGAATGAATCTGCTATAATTCCAGTACAAATAAGTGAAGACATTTGAACCAAATCACAAAATCACAAAAACACCAAGTAACAAACTTATCATATATTTCCAGGAATCATCTATTCATTTAATGGTTAATCACGGATCGCCTGCTGGGTGCTAGTCACTATTATATGTCAAAAGGATACAGTAGTCAGGAAGCATACAAGTTCACGCTTTCCTAAGATATTCTTCATTTTCTAGTTAGAGAGACAGACAAAAGAGGTAAATGGTTATAGTTAGAGAGACAGACAAAAGAGGTAAATGGTTATAACATACATTAAACAAACAATACAAGTGATTTGGGAAGTGAGAGTGATACATGAAGATAAAATAAACAAGATTTTAATACCCAGTTTCTAGTTTGGCATGTAAGGAGCTTGGAAGTCATTACTCCACCTTAACAACAAGTATAAAGCTAAACAAACTTCAAACCAAAAACTCTTTGTGGAGAATTACACCTGACCAGAGCAGAGACCCTCAAACAGAAACCTTAAGTGAGAGCCAGTAACAGAGTAAGAAAACTGAAACTGTAACTGACAAATAGCAGGAGGCTCATTGTAGACAAGTATGAGAATTAAAAACTCCAGGGAATCCAGTAGTAGGGGGCATGTCCACATTTTGTGAGTTTTGCTTTACCTAGTTTTTGCAGTACAGAGCTTAGAATAGCTTCTTTGTGCCTCTGGAAGAGGGGAGGAAAAAGTAACCCTCTGAAATATCTCAAAGTCTTGTATTTGTTTTAATAAGGCCTGCCCTTAAGAGAAACTATTTTACCACATCTCACCACCACATTTCAAAAGGCTCATTTATTGTAGTTCATTTTATCCAGTATATTGTGTCAAGTTTTCAACTAAAAATTGCAAAACATACTAAGGAAACAAACAGAGTTTCAAGAGAAAGAGAAGGCATCAGAATCAGACACAGATACAAAAGGAGTGCTGAGATTATGAGATAAGCAATGTAAAATAACTATAATGAATACAGCAAGGGCTGTAATGGAAAAATTAGATGAAATGGAAAAAATAGATGGGTAATATAATCAAAGAGAAGAAAATGTGAAGAAAAAATAAAAATAAATGTTAACTCTGTGACCAAAATAAAAAGAATGCCTTTGATGAGCTCATTAGTAGACTATATACAGCTGAGGAAACAATATCTGAACTTGAATACATGTCAATAGAATATTCCACAACTAAAATATCAAAAAAATAAAAAGACTGAAAAAATAAAATGGAAAATCCAAGAGGTATGAGACAAATAGAAATAGTAGAAGGGGAGAAAAATAGGCAGAGAAATATTTGAAGTAATAATGACTGTGTATGTCTTCAACTTAATTTTTTGACATGAGACCACCGATCTATCAAGCAGAATACATTTAAAACACACACATTCAAAACACAAAGCCTACATCCAGGCATATTATATTAAAACTGTAAAAAGTCAGATACAAAGAAAAAAACCTTGAAAGAAGCCAGAGGGTGAAAAACAGCTTACTTATACAAAAGCAAAGATAAGAATTACCTTTGACTTATCAGAAATCATGCAAGCAATAGAGTGCTGTGAATATTTAAAGCCTTGATTAGTGAGAGAGGGTGGGAGACAGAACCAGCCTTGAATTCTATACCTGCAAACTTATCCTTTAAAAGTGAAAGAGCATACTTTCTCAGATAGACAAATATTGAAGACATTTGTTGCTGGTACACTTAGCTTGCAAAAAATGTTAAAATAAGTTCTTCATAGAGAAAAGAAATGATAGCGATCAAAGAATAGATCTACAAAAAGAAAGGAAGAGCACTAAAGACAGAATAGTTGAAGATAAAATATTTTATTATTTATATGATAGATTACAGTTTGTTAAAACCAATAATGACTATGTAGTTGATGTATATTGTTTATGTATTATTGAAAAAATGATGATATTAGTACAGGGATAGAAGAGAGTAATTAAAATACAGATGCTTTTTGACATATAATGGGACATATATGTCCCAATAAACCCATCATAAATTGAAAATATTGTAAGTCAAAAATACATTTAATACACTTAATCTAGTGAACACGGTAACTTAGCCTAGCCTACTTGAAGTGTACTCAAAACACTTCCATTAGCCTAGTTTTGTAAAACCACCTAGCACAAAGCCTATTTTATTTAAAAAGTTGAGTATTTCATATAATTTATTAAATACATGAAAACAGAATGCTAATATGAAAACTTGATGTATGTGTTCTACTGAATGTATATCACATTCATACCATCAAAAAGTCAAAAAATGGTAAGTCAAACCATTGTAAGTCAGAGACCATTTGCGTTATGTAACTATAAAGTACTTACACTATTTTAAATAATGTTATTTTAAAGTAGATGTGAGTAGTTGTAAATGTAGCAAACTCTTGGCAACCACTAAAAAAAGTAAAAAGAAAAAGAATTATAATTGATGTGCTATGAAGCAAAGCAAATAAAATCATACAGACAAACTGCTTAATAAGAACTACAAAATACAGAAAAAGAGTGGAAAAATAGAGATAAAAGGGCAACAAATAGAAAACAGTAATAAATAGTGTAGATATTAATCCAAATATATCAATAATCACTTTATATGTCACTGTTTTACAAACACCAATTAAAATACACATTGAAGGGAACAAAAAACATGACATAACTATATGTTGGCTACATGAAACCCGCTCTAAATATAAAGAGACATTTAGATTGTAAGTAGAGAAATGGAGACAGCTATAACATGCTAACACCAACCCAAAAGAAATTGGGATAGAAATAGTAACTTGGATATAGCAGACTTCAGAGCAAGACAAATTATCAGGGATAAAGTGAAGCATTACTTAATAATGAGTGGATTCCTCAGGAAATCACAACAATCCTTAAAGTATATGGACCTAACAACAGAGCATCAAAATACATGGGGCAAAAACAGATAGAACTACAAGGAGAAAAATATGCAATTAATATTATAATTGGAGACTTTAACACCCTTCTCTCTATCAGAAACAAACAGATTCATCAGGTAGAAAATCAACAATTACATAATTCAACCCTATAACGCTATCAAACAACTAGATATACTTGACATCTATAGGCTAATTCATCCAACAATAGCAAAATACATATTCTTCTTTAGCTCACATGGAAAATTCACCAAGATAGAACACATTCTGGGTCATAAAACACACCTTGCCAAATTTAAAAGGATAGATATCATAATGTATTCTCTCTGACCACAATTACTCAAACCAGAATTCAATACCAAGAAGATAGCTATAAAACCCCAAAGCACATGGAGATTAAAGAACATACTTCTAAATAACAAATGGGTCAAAGAGGAAATATGAGGAGGAATTTTTAAATATTTCAAAGTAAGTAAAAATGAATATACACAACTTATTAAAATTTGTAGGATGCAGTGAAAACAGTGGAGGGGAATTTCTGCTATTGAATATTAGAATAAAACAAATATCTAAAACCTACAATCTAAGCTTCCACTTTGTAAAACCAGAAAAGGTAGAGCCAATAATATTCAAAGTAAAAAGAAGAAAAAAATGATAACATTTAGAGCAGAAATCAATGAAATTGAAAGCAGCCAGTCAATAGAGAAAATCTATGAAAACGAAAGCTGGTTGTTTAAAGAATAAAATTGATAAAATTATAGTCAAGCTAACTAATAAATAAAAGAGAGAAGACACAAATATCAGAAATAAAATGGGAACATCCTTAGAGATTCCATGGGCAATATAGAGAAAATAAAGGAATACTGCAAACAAATCTATACTGACAAATTTGATAAACTAGATAAAATGAACTCTTTTATTGAAAGACACAATCCATGGAATCTCGCCAAAGAAGAAATAGACAATTAGAATAGGCCTATACTATAAAAGAAATTGAATACATAATTAACAGCCATCCAAAACAGAAAACACTTGGCCCAGATGAGTTTGCTGCCGAATTCTACCAACACTTAAGGAAAAAAAAAATTTATCCATTACCTACAATCACTTGTAGAGGACAGAAAAAGAGATAATACTTTCCAACTAATTTTATGAGGCCGGCATTTTCCTAACAAAACGAGACAAAGACAGTACAAGAAAATAAAACTGCAAACCAATATCTCTTATGTACTTATACGCAACGTCATAAGTGGAATATTAGCAAATTGAATATAACAATTTGTAAAAATTATTATACATCATGACAAAGTGGAATTTATTCCAGACAGCAAAGCTGTCTCAATTCTCAAAAATCAATTGAAGCAATCTGTTATGGTCTGAATGTTTGTGTCTCTCCCAAAAAAATCTGTATTTTAAAATCTAAACTCCCAACGTAATGGTATATGAAGGTGAGTTTTTTGGGAAGATGGTCAGGCCATGAGGGTAGAGAACTCATGAGTTATTAGTATCTTTGTGAAAGAACCTCCATAGAGCTCCCTTGCTCCTTCTATCACGTGAGGACACAGAAGTGAGCCATCTATAAACCAGAAAGGGGGCCCTCGCCAGACACTGAATCTGTAAGCCCTTGATCTAAGACATCATACTTTTTTAACTGTGAAAAATAAATGTTTGTTGTTTATGTCTGTCTAGAGTATTTTCATTATAATGAAAATATAATGAAAAGCATTCTAATGAAAATGATCCATCAGATCAACAGTCTACAGAATAATCACATGGTCTGATCAATAGATGCAAGAAAAAATTGACAAAATTCAGTGCCCATTCATAAGAAAAACAGTCACCAAACTTGGAAGAGAGGAAATTTCTTCAATTGGACAAAGATCATGTACAAAAACCCTATAGCTATCATCATACTTATTGGGAATAATGTGAATTTTTCTCACTAAGATCAATAAAAGGCAAGGATGACCCCTCTCAACTCTGCTTTTCATCGTCATACTAGAAGTCCTAGTTAATGCATTAAGACAAGAGAAGTAAATGAAAGAATATAGAAACTGGGAAGGAATAAATAAAATTGCATTTCTCTGTTGATGATATGATTGTGTATTAAAAAAACAAAGTATCAATAACAAACCTCATGTAACTAAAAAGCAAATATAGAAAGGCTTTAGGATACAAGTTATACATAAAATTTAATCACTTTCCTACACATAAGCAATGAATGAGTAGAATTTGAAATTAAAACACAATACCATATATATTAGCACTACAAATGATAAAATACTTAGACATAAATCTAACAAAATAAACAGAAGATGTATATGAGAAAAACTATAAAATGGTGAAATAAGAAACCAAATAACTAAATAAGTGCAGAGATATTACATGTTTATGGGTAGGAAGACACAATATCGTCAAGATGTTAGTTCTACCCAACTTGATTTACACATTCAATGAAATCCAAATCAAATTCCTTACAAGTTAATATTTAGGATATTGGTAAACTCATTCAAAATTTATATGGAGAGTCAAAAGACCAGGAAAACCACATAACACTGAAAGACAACACATTTTGAAAATGACATTACCTGACTTCATGACTTATTATAAAACTATAGTAATCAATACAGTGTGGTCTTGGTGAAAGAATGAACAAATAAATTAAGGGAAAAAATAAAGCATAAAGAAAGAGATCCATACAAATATAGTCAACTAAACTTTCAGAAAAAAATAAAAATAATACGATAGAAAAAAATAGTTTTTCAAACAAATGGTTTAACTGAATATCTAATACAAAAAAATCTAGACACAGAATATACACCCTTTACAAAAATTATCCCAAATGTATCATACACCTAAATGTAAAAATGTAAAATTATAAATCTCCTAAAAGATAAGAGAAATCTAGGTGACCCTGGTTTGGTGATTAGTCTTCAGATACAATACCAAAGGCACAGTCCAAGAAATAAATACATGATAATCTGTACTTAATTAAAATTAAAAGCCTCTCTTTGGCAAAAGATACTGACAAGAGAATGAAAGACAAGCCACAGACTGAGAAAAAAATATTTGCAAAAAACATATCTGATAAAGGACTCTTAGCTAGAATGTATACAAAATTCTTTAACTCAACAATAATAAAATGAGCAGCCCTATTTTAAAATGGACAAAAGATCTGAGCAGAACCTGCATAAAAGAAGATATATAGATAGCAAATAAGCATATGAAAAGATGCTCAACATCACACATCATTAAACAAACTTTAACAGAAATGTGATACAACTACACACCTATTAACATAGAATCTCAAACACTGACAATACCAAATGCTGGTGAGGATATGGACAATGGAAAGCCACATTCATTGCTGATGGGATTACAAAGCAGTAGAGCCATGAGAGAAGACAGTTTAGTGGTTTCTTAAAAACTAAACACACTCATTACATGATCCACCAATCACACTCCTTGGTATTTACCCAAAGGAAATGAAAACTTATGTCTACACAAAAACCTGCACACAGATATTTATAGCAGCTTCATAATTTCCCTAAGTTGGAAGCAACCAAAGTGTTTTTCAGTACATAAATAGATAAATAAATAGTGGTACATTCAGACAATTGAATATTGTTCAGTGCTAGTGAAAAACGAGCTATCAAGCCATGAAAAAACACGGAGGAAACTTAAAAAACACATTACCAAGTAAAAAAAGTCAATCTGGTAAAGGCTATACACTATATTGTTTCAGGTATTAAATTACAAAAAAGGCAAAAATTATAGCAACAGTAAAAGTATCAGTGGTTGCCAGGGTTTAGGGAGGAGGGAGAGACGAAGAAGCTGAACACAAGGTTTCCAGGTCACTTTAAATGTTCTGTATGATACTACAGTGGTAGATCCATGTCATTATACATTTGTCAAGAGCCACAAAATATAAAATGCCAAGAGTGAATCCCAATATAAAGTACAGATTTAGGATGACAATATGTCAGTGAAAGTTCATTGAATGTAACAAATGTATTACCCTGGTATGGGAGGTTGATAGTGGAGGAGACTGTGGGTGTGTGGTGTCAAGAGTATATGGGATCTCTCTGTACTTTCTGCTCTATTTTGCTTTCATCATGATCCTGCCCTAAAAATAAAATATGTATTTAAAAAATTAATAAGGAAGCATTTCAGGCAGAGAAAAAACATCAAGAAAAATATTCTCTGAGTTTGTATAGGTTTAGTATGTTCAAGGAATCTAAAGAAAGGCTATGCAGCTACCACTCAAGAATGTGGAGTCTATTCATGGGTCAAAAAGATAGAAGGTCCATTTCAAACAGAGCCATTTATAATACCAGTTGGTATTGCAAAGTAGACTCAAAACTCATAATTGATCTGAGTCTACAAACATAAATATAGCAATTGGAAAGTTCATTTTACTTGGTTTTGTCATTGTATTTTGAATCCCTACTAAATATAAAACACTTTTCTGGATCTATGAATGAATTAAAAACATGAGGAAGACACTGTTCCTACTCTAATGGAGCTACAAATCTAGTATGATATAGAAGATATAATTAAAACAGAAAGTAATACATAACAGCTCATAAAAGATAAAAATTGAATACTCTAAGGACTGAGTGGAATAACTTACATATTCTTTTTTTTTTTTTTTTTTTTTTTTTCCGAGACGGAGTCTTGCTCTGTCTCCCAGGCTGGAGTGCAGTGGCGCCATCTCAGCTCACTGCCACCTCCGCCTTCCGGGTTCACGCCATTCTCCAGCCTCAGCCTCCCGAATGGCTGGGACTACAGGCGCCGCCACCACGTTCGGCTAATTTTTTAGTATTCTTAGTAGAGAGGGGGCTTCACCATGTTAGGAACCATGGTTTCGATCTCCTGACCTCATGATCCGCCAGCCTCTGCCTCCCAAAGTGCAGGGATTACAGGCTTGAGCCACTGCACCCAGCCTACATACTCATTTTTAATGAAAGTATTTCTTGAGGAATTATCGTGTGCCACACATTGTTCTAGGCAATAAGGATGATCATTAAACAACATAAACAAAAATATCTGCCCTCACAGAGAGTATATTTTCATCAGCCGTGACAGACAGCATACAATAAATTTAATAAATAAATGAAGTATATAGAATGTTAGAAGTTGACAAGTGTTATGGAAATAAATAGAGAAGTTCAGGAGATTAGAAGGTCTGATGCCAGGTGTGAGGTGGGAATGAGTCCAATATTAAATAGGGTGATTGGGGAAGAGTAACCACAAAGGGAATATATTCACACTTACTTGAAATAAGTGATGGATTTAGCTATTAAATTGTGTTGGAAGAATATGCAGGGAAAAGAAAACAGCATCTGACTTAATAGGATAATAATATCAGTGTCCATGTTACTGTTAGAAACAAGACAGAAATGTCCTTTCTCTCTACCACTATTTGATATTATGTTGAAGGAATTAGTCAATACAATTAGACAAGGGAAGACTATTAAAAGAATACAAACTGGAAAGGAAAAGTTAGTCTAGCTTAATTTGTGAATAACACGGCTATACATCTAAACAACCTAAAAGAATTCACTGAAAAAGTGCTACATCAAACAAGATAATTTAATACATTCTCAGGTAATGCAATTAATGTATAAAATTAATAGCATTATGAATAAAAATCAATACCAATTTTAAGAGATAAGAGGAGATAAGGAGGAGAATATTTCATTTACATAATAAATTTAAAATTTGGTTATAGTGAGTAATTCCAGGATTGGGGAAATAAATATACAAGATGATCTTAGGGTATTTTGTAGTGCAACAAAGTAAAGTAATGCTCAAAAAGCCAAACTAAACAAGAAACCTACAATGATTTGAATGTGTCACAAGCTAACTAAAAACAGCTTCCATTGACCAAAAACTGGAAGAGATAGAACATCTTAAGTAATGTTGGATAATAATAAAAATATAAAATAATCTTGCATCTGTACTGGTATAAATATATAATTAAATAGGCTCAGGAGAAAGAACAAATCTCCTATGCAGAATTTCAAATAAATTATTGAGATTACACCCCCCAGAGGAGGTGAAGCACAAATCTCCACTGCTTAAGTGTGGGATGCATTTATTGGCTTTCCTTCAAAGAGTACAAAGATTGCATTGGGAGTTATACCTGATGTAAATGACGAGTTGATGGGTGCTGACGAGTTGATGGGTGCAGCACACCAACATGGCACAAGTATACATATGTAACAAACCTGCACGTTATGCACATGTACCCAAGAACTTAAAGTATAATAATAATAATAATAATAATAATAGAGACCTTTACAGTAAAGAAACCTGATGAACACTGCCACAGTCATATGATCAAGCTATCATTAGTGATAAGTCAGTCTTATTGACAGCATAATATGATGTGATGAAAATCGCACTTTGCCTCTATGGTTTATCTATAAAAACACATAATCCCAGTCTAATAATGAGAAATACATCAAACACATCACAATTGAGTGATATTATAAATATACTTGAAGAGTACACCCAAAATTTGTCAAGGTCATTTAAAAAAAAAAGGAAAATCTAAGACACTGTAACAGCGAAGAGAAGTTTAAAAAGACACAATGACTAAATATAATGTGGTATTGTGGATGGGATACTAGACCAGAAGAATAATTGGGTGAAAAAGCTAATGTAAATAAGTGATGGAGATTAGCTAATAATAATGTGTTAGTATTTAATTATTAATTAGAGCAAATATATAAAACTAACGTAAGAGATAGGTTAAACTGGGTGTGGGGGATATGAAACTTTTGTAATGCCTTCACATGTTTTTCCAGTAAATCTAGAACTAATCTAAAAAATGTTTTTTAAATATTAGACATGAACTTAACAAGAAATGTATAAAGCTTGTATGAGAAAGATATAACACTCTGCAAACATGCTGAAGTGAACATAAAAAGAGGAAAAAAAATAGTATAAGGTTTTAGAAAAGAAGATTTAATTTCATAAATTTCAGTAATTCTAACAAAGTTATCTGGTTCTTGTTCCCCTAGAACTAGAAGAGTTTATAATATACACACTTGGAAGAACAAACTTACCAAAATCAGGAAAAAATGAATTAAAAGAACAATTGGAGTAACCATATCTGATATTAAAAGAGCCTGTAAAGGCAATATACTTAAAATATTTTAAATTGTTATTAATAAGCAGAATTGTGTAACAGAAGGAAAGTTTACGAACTCCCCTCCCAACTCCCACCCTTCCTAGTCTGTAATTTCTATTATTTCACACTCTATGTCTATATATACACAGTTTTTCTCCCACTTATAAGTGAAAATATACAGTACTTGTCTTTCTGTGTGTGACGTGTTGCACTTAAATTAATGGCTTTCAGTTTCATTCATGTTACTGTAAAAAACATGACTGCATTCTTTCTTATGGCTGAGTAGTACTCTCTTATGCATGAAGACCACATTTTCTTTATCCAGTGTTTCACTGATAGACACTTAGGTTGATTCATATCTTTACTATTGTGAATAGTGCTGTGAAAAACATACAGGTGTAGGTATCTTATTCATAAATGATTCCTTTTCCTTTGAGTAGATACCTAGTTGTTGGATTGCTGGATCAAATGGTAGTTCTATTTTTAGTTCTCTGAGAATCTCCAGATTTCTTACAGATTTGGAGGCTGTGATGTCTAAGATCAAGGTGCTCGTAGGTTTTGTCTCTTGTGAGGGCTGTTCTCTGCTTCCAAGGTGATTCCTTGTTGATGCATCCTGTGAAAGGGAACTAGTGCTGTACTCCCACAGGATAGGAGTAATGGAAGGGCAAGAGGGGAGAATGCTGTGTCCCCAAATGCCAGAAGAGTGAAAGAGCAAATGGGGAAGCCTAAGCTATTTCCCTCCAGCCCTTTTATAACGATTAATCCATTCGTAAGTGGGGAGCCCTCATGACTTAATGACTTCCCTAAAGGCCCCTTATTTGAATACCACCACAATAGGGATTATTTTAACCCCTGAATTTTTGAGGATATTAAGACCATAGCAGGTTATTTTTTTTTAATGGTCATAAACGTAACAGGAAATATGTTAAGATCCTACTCCTTCCCTTCCCTTCCCACAGCTCAGTTTAAAGTAAGTTCTGCTTTGGGTGGGTGTGGCTAAAATGGAATTCTCTCATTCTTCATCCTCCAATTAAGGGTTACTCTCCATAATTAGCAATAAAGCCAGCATTTCTCATCCTCTGTGCCTCAAAACTGAAGACGTAAAATATGGCTGATTAGTGTGGCTGAAATATTTGGTACTTCTTTCCTCCATTGAGCCTCTACGAGACAGAGGCTGTATCCCAGATGCAGCAGGCTGAAAATACTAGGACCTGATAGGCTATTTAAAAGAGTAAAATAGCAATAGCATTTGGTAATAAATTGAAGAGTTGGCATAGGGTAGCACTTGAATAAAGGCTCTGAAACAAGATTGCTTACATATATAACTCTGTTTCACCACTTACTAACTGTGTAACTTTGGGTAAGTTATTTAATACTTTAGGTCTCAGTTTCATAATCTGTAAAAAAGTAGACAATAATAATCCTTACTCCTTGGGCTGTTGTGAAGGTTAAGGGAGATAACCCACATAAAGCTCTAGGAATCATGTTTGGCACATAGTAAATTTTCAAATGTTAGTTATTTTAATAAATGAGAAATATGTGATACATATGAGGAAATATGGATGTTGAATGCTGAAAGAATCAGGAAAGAATCTTTTGATTGAGCCAGTACCTCACTATCTAATCTCTCAATCAAGCGGCTGAAAAATACTCAATCATCTTTAATAATACTATTTTGATCACAGCCTAAGCCTTCATGTCCAAGTTCATTGATCCAGGCATAGTCACCTAACTACAGGGAAGCTTTTAGCTTTTACTTTGCAAGTGCAGATAGATAAAATTAAACAGAATTATGCTAAACCGTGGTTGAAATATCATTCTTTGCCTACTTCCCAATGGACAGAATGATAAAATGTTCAGAAGATGAGAAAAGCACTAGTATAATTACTTTTTATTTAACAAGACTTCTGCTTCCTTTAAATATCCCTTTCCCTTTATGATAAAACGAAGTTATCGCTTATTCGTTTTCTGATTAAGCAAGCATTTCCATGGCAACTAAAGATGATTTCTCTACCAGGGCAGACGATTTAAAAAGTAAAAAATATAATGGGTTATTTAAAATTGTTGGAACAATACCTACATTCCCTATTTGATTCCAGTCAGTCACTGGGATACTGTGAAATATAACTCATACATTGACATATGTAAATAATAGTTCTAAATTACTGCCCTCTCCTTATGAGCAGGTAGCCATAAGTAATGTGTGAATATGAGAGTGGTTAAGTTGTTTTCCAAATATATGAGACTTTTATTTTTAAAATATTTTAAATAAAAGTACCTGTGCAATATAAAATATCAGACGGAACTCTTGGATTTAATTTTAACCTAAAATTTATCTCACAGATAAAATATAAAACTACAGTCACAATGTCAAGTAATTTTTAATATGAGAAAAATGTCTGTTGTCACACTCAAGAAACTATTGTTTTCTTAGAAAGTCAATTTTCTACATAGTAACTGTAGCACATATGTTAAATTTAGTATTATCTGTCCTGATATTAGTTTAACCAGCAATTTTTTCATATAGACAGCTTGCTTATTCCATTTATAAGATTATTCTCAAAAAGAAGGCCTATATAATGCTATTTCCCCAAAACATTGTTTATAAACTTACTAATGAATAATCATGTAATCCTGTACTCAAATTTGTATTTGAAAATACATTTCATTAAAATTATTTGTAATTATTAGAATAATGTGTCTTTTACTTTAAGACAAAATAAATGACACATGGAAAAAAAAAAAAACTTTGCTTCAAAAGCCATTAGAACAATTAGTTAAAGTAACTTTTAACCATATTCAGATTTTCTTCCAACCACTTTGATAAGGATGAAAATAATGAATTCTTCAAAATTACTAGTGATTAGCTGGCACTTTCTTTCCAATGTAAATTTCACTCATTTAATTTACCTGCCAGAAAATTGTGTGCTTTACTTTATGGAATAAAATTATTATCTTCATTTTATTTATTTATTTATTTTATTATTATACTTTAAGTTCTAGGGTACATGTGCATAACATGCAGGTTACATATGTATACTTGTGCCATGTTGGTTTGCTGTACCCATCAACTCATCAGCACCCATCAACTCGTCATTTATATCAGGTATAACTCCCAATGCAATCCCTCTTCCCTCCACCCTCCCCGTGATAGGCCCTGGTGTGTGATGTTCCCCTTCTCAAGTCCAAGTGATCTCATTGTTCAGTTCCCACCTATGAGTGAGAACATGCGGTGTTTGGTTTCCTGTTCTTGTGATAGTTTGCTAAGAATGATGGTTTCCAGCTGCATCCATGTCCCTACAAAGGACACAAACTCATCCTTTTTGATGGCTGCGTAGTATTCCATGGTGTATATGTGCCACATTTTCTTACTCCAGTCTGTCACTGATGGACATTTGGGTTGATTCCAAGTCTTTGCTATTGTGAATAGTGCCACAATAAACATGCGTGTGCATGTGTCTTTATAGCAGCATGATTTATAATCCTTTGGGTATATACCCAGTAATGGGATGGCTGGGTCATATGGTACTTCTAGTTCTAGATCCTTGAGGAATCGCCATACTGTTTTCCATAATGGTTGAACTAGTTTACAATCCCACCAACAGTGTAAAAGTGTTCCTATTTCTCCACATCCTCTCCAGCACCTGTTGTTTCCTGACTTTTTAATGATCGCCATTCTAACTGGTGTGAGATGGTATCTCATTGTGGTTTTGATTTGCATTTCTCTGATGGCCAGTGATGATGAGCATTTTTTCATGTGTCTGTTGGCTGTATGAATGTCTTCTTTTGAGAAATGTCTGTTCATATCCTTTGCCCACTTTTTGATGGGGTTGTTTGTTATTTTCTTGTAAATTTGTTTGAGTTCTTTGTAGGTTCAGGATATTAGCCCTTTGTCAGATGAGTAGATTGCAAAAATTTTCTCGCATTCTGTAGGTTGCCTGTTCACTCTGATGGTAGTTTCTTTTGCTGTGCAGAAGCTCTTTAGTTTAATTAGATCCCATTTGTCAATTTTGGCTTTTGTTGCCATTGCTTTTGGTGTTTTAGACATGAAGTCCTTGCCCATGCCTATGTCCTGAATGGTATTACCTAGGTTTTCTTCTAGGGTTTTTATGGTATTAGGTCTAACATTTAAGTCTCTAATCCATCTTGAATTAATTTTCGTATAAGGAGTAAGGAAAGGATCCAGTTTCAACTTTCTACTTATGGCTAGCCAATTTTCCCAGCACCATTTATTAAATAGGGAATACTTTCTGAACTTCCATTCACAATTGCTTCAAAGAGAATAAAATACCTAGGAATCCAACTTACAAGGGATGTCAAGGACCTCTTCAAGGAGAACTACAAACCACTGCTCAGTGAAATCAAAGAGGACACAAACAAATGGAAGAATATACCATGCTCATGGATAGGAAGAATCAATATTGTGAAAATGGCCATAATGCCCAAGGTAATTTATAGATTCAATGCCATCCCCATCAAGCTACCAATGAGTTTCTTCACAGAATTGGAAAAAACTGCTTTAAAGTTCATATGGAACCAAAAAAGAGCCTGCATTTCCAAGACAATACTAAGTCAAAAGAACAAAGCTAGAGGCATCATGCTACCTGACTTCAAACTATACTACAAGGCTACAGTAACCAAAACAACATGGTACTGGTACCAAAACAGAGATATAGACCAATGGAACAGAACAGTGTCCTCAGAAATAATACCACACATCTACAGCCATCTGATCTTTGATAAACCTGAGAAAAACAAGAAATGGGGAAAGTATTATCTTCATTTTAGAAATGAGAAAATTCGGGTGCATTTAGACATTGAAATGTTTGTCAAATGATTACAACCTGCTAAGGATTGACTTGTTTTCAACCAAAATTAATATACTGAAGCCCTAATGCCCAATGTAATTGTATTTGGAGATGGGGCTTTTTGGAGATAATTCGGTTCAGATGAGGTCAGGAGGGTGGAGCTTTTGTGGTAGGATTAATAACTAATATGGTTTCACTATGTCCCCAAACAAAACCATAATAATCCTCAGGGGTCAAGGGTGGGGCCGGGTGGAGATAATTGAATCATGGGGACGGATTCCCCCATACCGTTCCCATGGTAGTGAATAAGTCTCACAACATCTGATGGTTTTATAAATGAGAGTTCACCTACACAAGCTCTCTTGCCTGCCACCATGTACGATGTGACTTTGCTCCTCATTCACCTTCCACCATGATTGTGAGGCCTCCCCAGCCATGTGGAACTGTGAGTCAATTAAACCTCTTTCCTTTATAAATTACCCAGTTTTGGGTATGTCTTTATTAGCAGTATGAGAACAGACTAATACATTAACCTTATAAGAAGAAACACTAGAGCATACTCTCACATTCTCTCTCTCTCTCTCTCTCTCTCTCTCTCTGTCTCTCTCTCTCTGCCTCTCTCTTTCTCTCTCATGCTCTCTTGCCGGCTCTTCATCATGTGAGAACATAGCAAGAAGGTGTCCGTCTGTAAGTCAAGAGGAGGGCCCTCACCAGGGAATAGGATCAGTGTAAAACTTGATTGTGGATATCCCAGTCTCTGTAACTGTGAGAAATAAATTCCTCTTGTTTAAACCACCCAGTTTATGGTATTTTTTTTAACTTCTAATGTTAGTGGGTACATAGTAGGTATATATATTTATGGGATATATGATATATCTTGATAGAGGCATATGATGCATAATAATTACCTCAGGGTAAATAGAGTATCCATCATCTCAAGCATTTATTCTTTCTTTGTGTTGCAAACAATCCAATTATACTCTTAGTTATTTTTTAATGTGCAATAAAATATTGTTGACTATAGTCACCCTATTATGTGGTCAAATACTAAATATTATTCATTTTATCTAACTATATTTTTGTACTATTTAACCATCCCCACTTTCCATTTCGTTATGGCAGTGCCAACTTACTAATACACATTCTTTTCCAATTTAATGGTAAACAGATGAGACTTCTGCAAGGAGACACAAAGAATATTATCAAACAAATTTAGTTGGCAAAGTGTTTTGGGCTTCAATTCTTTGTTTACAGTAGGAATATTTGAGATACATTAAATGCAAATTATCCTTGCTTCTACATCTTTTTTTAACCCTGGTTTTACTTAAAGATAGATCACATGGACTTTTTTCTAGATGCTAATTTTACTTAATGATTATTGGTACGACATTTTAAAAGTCCATATATGACTTGCGGAAAATTATCTGAAAAGATTACCAAAATTTCATATTCGTATATCTCAGTAGAATCTTACTGAATCACAATTTATGAGATAGATTTTTGGGATCTACACTCTACAATTGTAAGCATTTCCATTTTATTCAAGGTACCCTAAAGTTGATATACAGCAATTTGGAGAGCTAAATCATATAAACAGATAATTAGAAAAATTAGAAAACAAAATATCTTAGCAATCATTCTTTGGTAGAGGTCTGTTTTAACTCACAGAAAAACTAAAGGATCTGCTAATTCATTAATCACTGTGGTTGATTAAAGACCCTGATGACTATGGCCTAATGCCAGTATTCCTATATATTTATTCTCTTCTTTTAAATTTTAACCATTTCATGGATAAATTCGTAAGAACCCAAACAAGACAATCTTTACCTACATCTAAGCCTTTGTTCATACTGTTCCACTTTTCATCCATTTACTAATTGTTAACAACTTATTTAGTATGTGGCTGTTTTAGGCAGTAGGGATAAAACAGTTCTAAGCAATATGGATAAAACCATTAATTACAGAGCCAAGGGCCTGAACTTATGCAACTTATACTTTATTGGGAGGGAAACAGAAACTCAAGACATAATCAAATAAGCAATTAAATATATGATAAAAACTATGATGAAAATAAAATAGAGTACATTATAGAAAGTGATTAAATGGATGGATGGTGGGGGGTACATTAGCTGTGATCAATGGGAAAGTTCTCCCTGTTGCAGTGAGTGTTTTACTTGGAGCTATAAAGAATTAAAAGGTCTAGGGAAAAAGCCTTCTAGGAAGAGGACACAGTTAGTGCAAAGGTCCTGAGATAGAACAAGCCTGGGGTATTTCAGATCAGAAAGAAATCCTGTCAATCCCATACCTGGGTATGTACTCAAAGGCAAATAAATCATTCTACCAAAAAGATACATGCATTCATATGGTCATTGCAGTAAGTATAGTTCAAAATACATTAATCAATAAATATGATAAATCACATTAACAGAATGAAGAAAATAAATCATATGGCCATCTCAACAGATGCGAAAAAAAGCATGTGACAAAACACAGCATCCTTTTATAATACAAACTCTCAACAAATTAGGTATAGAAGGAATGTACCTCAACACAATAAGGGACACATATGCCAATTCCCCATCCATCTTCAAACCCAGCAGTGAAAAGTTATAAGCTTTTACTCTAAGATCTGAAACTAGATATAAATGCCAGGACTTATGAGAAACATGATTAGAAAGTGAGAGACACAATAATGACTCCACTGAACTAGAAGTTAACACTGCCATCCGGCCACTTCAGACTTCTCATACCTCTGAATCAACAGGCCAATGAGGGTATTATTGTACCAGCTGGAGTGACTAATCCTGACAATCAAGGGGAATTGGACTGGTACAAGTGATATGGAAGAGTATGTCTGGAATATAGGAGATCCTTTAGGGTATCTCTGATTATTAACATGACCGGTGATTAATATCAACGGAAAACAAGAAAAATCCAATCTAAGGACGGTGTCTAATGACCATAATTCATTAGTAATGAAAGGCTGATCATTTGAACAGATAAAGATCCACAACCAGAGGAAGTATCTACTGAAGGCAAAGGAAATAAGGATTGGATAGTGGATGAAAGTAGTTATAAATGGCAGCTACAGCCACATGACCAGTTATTGAAATAAGGACTATAATTTTCAGGAGTTATGAATATTGTATTTCCTTTTTATTTTGTTATGAATATGTCCGTTTATACACACGAATACACTGTACATTTTTTAACATATTTTTTATTCTCTCTTATTTCCTTATTATGTGACATAAATATACATTGACATTTTATTATATTATTTACATATAGTTAAATTTGCATCGTAGTGTTACATTATAGGATTCAAATTGTTGGATCAAAAAAGTGAGTGCATATCACTCAAGTATTTCACATCATCTTCTGGGGAAGCGGTTAGTGCCTTTTTAGTTATACACAGTTTAGTTACATCATGTTAGATGAAATCGTGGCTTAGTTATTGTTTTTATTTGGAGATTAAATATGGTTTAAGGACATGCATTATGGGGGCCAAGGTGACAAGGATTGGCCTTGTGATGGTCAATTTTATATGTCAACTTGACAAGGTAATGGGGTACCCAGACATGTGGTTAAATATTATTCTGGGTGTGTCTGTGAAGATGTTTCTGGAGCTGGGCACTGTGGCTCACACCTGTAATCCCAGCACTTTGGGAGGCCGAGGCAGATGGATTACCTGAGGTCAGGAGTTCAGGACCAGCCTGTCTAACATGGTGAAATCCCATCTCTACTAAAAAAAAATACAAAAATTAACCAGGTGTGGTGCCGGGTGCCTGTAATCCTGGCTACTTGGGAGGCTGAGACAGGAGAGTTGCTTGAACCCAGGAGGCGGAGGTTGCAGTGAGCTGAGATTGTGCCATTGCACTCCAGCCTGGGTGACAAGAGCGAAACTCCATCTCAAAAAAAAAAAAAAAAAAAGGTTTCTGGAGATTAACACTTGAATCAGTAGACTCACTAAAGCTGATTGCCCTTCTCAGCGTGCCAATGCGGGTGGGCCTCATCCAATGTACTGAAGAACTTAATAGAACACAAAGGTTCAGCAAGGGAGAATTAGTTCTCTGTCTTTTTTCTGGGATATGGGTCTACACCTGTTTTCAGACTCAAACTGGAACTAAACCTTTGGCTCTCATGGGTCACCAGCTTGCTACCTGCAGCTCTTTCTCAACCTCCATAATCATGTGAGCCAATTCCTTCTGACACACACACACACACACATATATTTATGATATATAATACACACATATTACATATAGAGTCATTTGTCACTTAATGATGGGTGTGCCCACTGAGAAATGCATCACTAGGTGATTTTGTCATTGTGCGAACATCATATACTTGCACAAACCTATGTGGTATACCCTAGCACACACCTAGGCTTTAGGGTATAGCCTATTGCTGCTAGGCTACACGCCTGTACAAGATGACACTGTAGTGAATACTCTAGGCAACTGTAACACAGGGGAAGTATTTGTGTGTTTAAACTTATCTAAATCTCTAAATGGTGCAGTAAAAGATACGGTATGAAAGATTAAAATTAGAATACAAAAGAGTATTATGAATGGATCTTGCAGGATTGAAAACTGCTCTGGGTGAATGAGTGAGTGAGTAGGTGGTGAGTGAATGTCAAGGCCTAGGGCACTTTTGTAGACCAAAGTCTGCTTTTGTAGACTTTAGAAACATGGTACACTTAGGCTATGCTAAATTTATTTAAAATACTTTCTTTCCTCAATAATAAACGTTAGCTTATTGTAACTTGTTTATACATTTTTATTTTTCTCATAACTTTTTGACTCTTTTATATTTACATTTAGCTTAAAGCACAAATACATTGTTCAGCTGTACAAAAGTATTTTCTTTCCTTATGTCCTTATTCTGTGAACTTTTTTCTATTTAATGTTGTTTTTTGTTTGTTTTTGTTTTTTTTAGTTTTTAAACTTTTTTGTTAAAAGGAAAAACAAAAACAAACATATTAACCTAGGCCTACACAGTCCAGAATTGTCAATATCACTGTCTTTCACATCCAGCTCCACATACGGTCCCACTGGAAGGCCTTTAGGGGCAATAACATGCACGAAGCTGTCATTTCCTATAACCATGATTTCTTCTGGAATACCTCCTGAAAGATCTGCCTGAAGCTAATTTATGGTGAATTTTTTAAATGTATATAAGTAGAAAAAGTACACTCTAAAACAATGATAAAAAGTATAGTATAGTTAATACATAAACCAGTAACATGGTCATTTATCTTCATTATCAAGTATGATGGACTATACATAACTGTATGTGCAATACCTGTACAACGGACATCACAGTAGGTTTGTTTACATTAGCATCACCACAAACACATGTGTAATACATTCTGCTATGACATTATGATAGCTATGACATCACTAGATGAGAGGAATTTTTTAGATCCATATATACACTGTGGCATATGCAGTCTGTCATTAACTAAAACGTCATTATATGGCATGTAACTTTGAATTTGCTAAAATGTGCAAGTAGGGAATGAGAAAATAACAAAGACTGATTGTATAATATGCATACTGATCTTTTTCATTCCAATGTTATTTTTCATATCTGTAGGTGTATATATGATACTTAATTTGTGCATAGTTTTTCATGATTTTGAACGCTGTTACAAGAAACAACTTTCCTCCATTTCTGATTGCTTTCATTTCCATAAAATAAAATCCTGAAACGAAAATGAAATTTCTTGTTCGAAATTTGAAATATTGGTCAAACAGTGTAACTACTCAGCATTTTAGCAAACTTGCTCTCCAACAAGTTCCCACCAATTTATACTTTGGTTAGCAGCATAGGAGAATGCCTGTTTCTCCATACCTTCAGCATTACTGGTTATTGCCATGTTCTTAAATTATTGTCACTATATTGCTTGAATAAATGAGAGTTGTTTTAATTTTTCATTCACTTATTAGATATATTTTCTTTTTATTTTCCATTTGAATTTACGTTTTTGTAACTTTCTTGTTTACATCTCAACATGAGTGTCATAAGCTACTCCAAACTTTAAAAGTCCATGATTTACTTTTCCAACTAGAAAATGACAGATCTAAATTAATTCTAAAGGTAGAGTTGGTAGAAAG
The DNA here is from genome assembly GCF_024542745.1 of Macaca thibetana thibetana. Lineage (NCBI taxonomy): Eukaryota > Metazoa > Chordata > Mammalia > Primates > Cercopithecidae > Macaca > Macaca thibetana. The sequence goes on from NC_065598.1 coordinate 122,749,310, forward strand.
TTTTATTACCTCTCTCCACTTCACTGTACACCTTTAGATTCATAGAAAGAAACCACTCCCCACTTCATTCACTTCATTGTACACTTGTAGATTAATAGAAACAAACCAAGCTCTTATATAATATGTGCTTCCTGAAATGTCCAAAATGTTAAATATAAATATTTAAGTAAAACTAATTCAAATAAAAATGTTTATTGTTTCCACTATTGTGAATAGTGCCACAGTAAACACACATGTGCATGTGTCTTTATAGAATTATTTATAATCCTTGGGGTATATACCCAGTAGTGGGATTGCTGTGTCAAATGGTATTCCTAGTTCTAGATCCTCGAGGAATCGCCACTTTGTTAGCATTTGGCATATGGTGGGTGTTCTATAAATAGTGCTCAATAAATACATATTGAATGAATAAATGACTCCAGTTTTCATTTAGTTTCGTTTAACTGGATTAATAATTGTGTCATTTACTGAGAAAGGGTATATTGGAAGAAGGTAAAGTTATTCTTTATTATACTTTAAGTTCTGGGGTACCTGTGCAGAACATGCAGTTTTGTTACATAAGTGTACATGTGCCATGATGGTTTGCTGCATCCATCAACCCGTCATCCACATTAGGTATTTCTCCTAATGCTATCCCTCCTCTAGCCCCGCACCCACCAACAGGTCCCTGTGTATGATGTTCTGCTTCCTGTGTCCATGTGTTCTCATTGTTCAACTCCTACTTATGAGTGAGAACATGTAGTGTTTGATTTTCTGTTCTTGTGTTAGTGTGCTGAGAATAATGGTTTCCAGCTTCATCCATGTCCCTGCAAAGGACATGAACTCATTCTTTTTTATGGCTGCCTAGTATTCCATGGTGTATATGTGCCACATTTTCTTTATCCAGTCTTTCATTGATGGACATTAGGGTTGGTTCTGAGTCTTTGCTATTGTGAATAGTGCTGCAATAAACATACGTGTGCATGTGTCTTTATAGTACAATGATTTATAATCCTTGGGGTATGTACCCAGTAGTGGGATTGCTGGGTCAAATGGTATTTCTAGTTCTAGATCCTTCGGGAATTGCCACACTGTCTTCCACAATGGTTGAACTAATTTACACTCCCACCAGCAGTGTAAAAGCGTTCTTATTTCTTCACATCCTCCCAAGTATCTGTCATTTCCCGACGTTTTAATGATCGCCATTCTAACTGGCGTGAGATGGTATCTCATTGTGGTTTTGATTTGCATTTCTCTAACGACTGGTGATGATGAGCATTTTTTCATGTTTGTTGGCTGCATAAATGTCTTCATTCAAGAAGTGTCTGTTCATATCCTTGAAGAAGTCAAAGATTTAAGGATAAAACTTTTGTTCTGTTTTGAATGTGTTGAGACAGTTTAATAAATATAAAAATAAGCAATAGGATATATAGGTCTGGAACTCAGAAAAGACATCTCACCTGGAGATATAATTTTCAAAATAATCTGTGTGTAAGTGGTAATGAGACTATTCATATGAATGAGATTATATTTTCTATAAGTACAAAACAGAACAAAAAGAACCCTATATTGTATTTTGAGTAACTCCCATATTGAACGCTGAACTTTCTATAGCGACTTAAAAGAGATAGAATCACAATAGAAATCCTAAGAACATTTGAATAGAACAAGAAGAATGAGTGTTGTGAAGAATTATTTACGATCCTGATTTTATGTTTTTGTGAGTTTATTTTTCTTGTGCTTTTTACATTAATATTTATCAAATTTATATATCATTTTATTATTTCATAAAATTAAATACACTAAACAGAAAAAAATACTATACCCTCATTATATTAGTTTCCTATTATCCCTATAACAAATTACCACAAATTTAGTGGCTTAAAACAAAACAAATTCCTTATTTTACAGGTCTAGAGGTCAGAAATCTAAAATGAGTCTTCAAAGGTTAAAATCAAGGAGTTGGCAGGGCGGGTTCTTTTGGAAGTCTTAAGTGGAAAATCAATGTCCTTGCCTTTTCCAACTTTTAAAGGCCAACCATATTGTTTAGCTTTTGGCCTCTTCCTCTCTTTTCAAATACAATAACACAGCATCTTATCTCTTATCTACTTCCTCTCTTCTATAAAGATCTTTGTGATTATATTAGGCTTACGTGGATGATTCGAGATAATTTCCCTAACCAATATCTTTAACTTAGTCACATCTGCAAAGCCCATTTTACCATGCAAGGCAACATATTCACAGTTTCTAGAGATTAGAATGTGGAACACTGTGGGGTCATTATTCAGCCTGCCAAAATAATTTTTGTTTCAGAAAATATATTCAACTCAATGTTCATGTAAAATATACATCAGATACAACAATAGCATGGGTGACGTAGTCAACTTGTGGAGGGCTCGAACATTACTTCTTTGCCTGTGAGTCATGAATTTACCAGGAAATAGAGAAATAACTGTAAGGAAATTATATACATAGTTATTACTGCATATCATGGAGATGAGAAATATCAGACATTAGACCCTTGAAGGTGGGTTAGAAGTCCTTGAAATAGAAAAACCTTGAAATAACAAGGACTTGAATTTATGTAACACTTGAAGAAAGGGATTTAAGATAATTAATAGGAAGGACCTAATTGAATCTGACAACTGATTATACTGGGACAGAAAAAGTAGATTTTATTATTTCAAAACCACTGCAAGAAAGAGTAGGTTTGGGATATAAGAGGATATATTCTGGTTTTGGCATGCTGAGTTGAAAGTGCTAGCAGAATATGAACATAACCTTGTTCATCATAATACTGCAAATAGTGATTTGGATCTCAGGAATTATTGCCAAAAAGATATTTAAGTCTTGCACTTAGAGGTTATAATTGAAGCCATAGGATGCATAAAATCATTAAGGAAGTGAGAGAACAAAAGTTGTGTGTATACATATAGATACACACACACACACACACACACACACACAAAAATACCTGTTTATATGCCATTGTGAAAAATATTTACAATTTAGCTTATATAGAATTTATGTGTCTTAATAGATAATACTACCCGAAAATGTGGTATGAACCTAAATCTAAGACTTACTGCAAAACCTTTGTAAAACAAGCAAAGAAAGTTTCTGATATTAAGAAGACATACAAGAAAATATCATCCACAAAATAACAGCCATCTTTACTGTGAAGGAGAATTAATATATTTGTTCATTGCTTTTCACTTCTGCAAATATAAGCCAGTTAACTTTTAATCTAGGACACATATAAATATCCATGGAGACTACAGTTACACAAATAACTTTTCCTATTCTACAGTGATTGAGATCTTAAAATTAGTGGCACTCAGCTGCTATAGCTCTCTAGGCATATGTATTTCTGTCTTCATCAATCAGCTCTCTGCTAGGAACAAATGTATGGTTACACTTTACACAGATTGCTCCATTGTTTAAAAAAAAGCTATTTAAATAACTTAATGTTCAGTTTCACCACTTCAGGGTATATTTTGAGCTAGGTACATAACTATGTTAGTATATTATTTTGTGTAACTTTTCTCTGGGGAGCATTTTTCCAATCATTCTTTTCTTTACACAGAATTTAGAAGAAATTTGGTCACTCTGTAGAGAATGAAATGAGAACCAGTGTTATTCATGTCACCCGTTTTCACTCCAACTATTTTAGCTGCTGCTAAAAAAAGATTAAGTGATTAGGACCTTGGAATATACAAAAAATTAATTTGAAGAAAGACAACTTCTATTTATTTTTTCCATTGTAAAAAACATACATGCTTATAACTAAAATTTTAATTGAACAAAATATTTGAAATAGATTGTGTTATTTAACACAAATTTTAATGCTGGTGGATTTTTTAACATTACAGATATTTCTCAAGCACAAATTTGTAATACAAGCACACATATCTATACAAATACATAGTTAATTTCTCTTTAATATTTACATTTCTGACAACTATAGTTCATGGAACTCAGGTTAACAAAACAGTTATAGAGAGAATGCATTTTGCATTTTTCTAAACTTACATACTTGCACATCATTCTTTCTTGAAAACTGTTCACTTCTGCAGTATCATAGCACTGAAATATTGGGTAGTAAATTAAAAAAAAATGTTTGAATGCATAGCTCACTAGTAATATGGCTTTGCCTTGTGTTGTGATTTTCCTACTTGACACCTAAATAATTCACAACTGTCAATCTTTTCCCAGCTGTGACTTCAGGCAATGTAGGTATCACTACGCTCATTAATAAAGAAAAGAGCTGTCACCTGGAAAGGTTCAGGTATTTATGAAACACATCTAGGTTTTTGATAACTGAGCCAGGAATATAGACCTAACAGCAGGAATAAGGACAGAATATCTGCTCCCACAACTTTCATTAAACACTATCATCATTGTCTTAGCCAGTGAAATAAGGCCAAAAATTAATGAAAATAACAACTGAAAATAAGAAATAAAATTATCTTTTTTGTGGATAACATTATTCACTGCACAGAAAATGCCAAGGGATCTACAGAAGCTATTAGAACTAATAATTAAATTAAACAATGTCACAGAATACAAGATGGATATAAAAGTGCAATTGTATTTCTATATACTAACAATGAAGAAATAGAAACAGTATTTAAAATACAAAGATAAAATGTATAACGAGAGAAGTATAAAATCTAAATTAATTTTAAAACTAAGAAAACATTGCATGGGGATATTTTTAAGTCAATGCAGAGGTAAACTATATACTTGGAAGGGAAGTCACAGTATTAAGATTGCAGTTTCACCAAAATTGACTAATAGATTCAGGCAACACAACTTTTTTTTGGAAGAAATTAACAAGCTTATTTGTAGAACTTATATTAAAATGTCATTGACCTAGAATAAGCAATCAAAAAATAGAATAAAATTTTGGAGGACTTACACCACCCATTATAGAAGGCTAATGTATGTTTTTACTTCCAGCATTACAGTATGAGGCGCTTTGCATACCCACTTCATAGTAAGGATGTTGAAAATTATTTTTAAAAAACTATTTGAAGTCCCTAAGCTTCCTTTGAAGATTGATATCATGCTGATGGCAGAGAAGGAGATATTGGTCTTCATTCTCCCACACACACAAATAAAACAATATACACAGCTATCCACAAACCAAAATAACCCTGTGAGTGCTCAAGGGCCAGTTTAAGAATCTGAAGGCACAGAGTAGTGCAAAAAACAAGCAAACAAACAAACAAAAAATGAAAAGGAGAATATTCACACTGAAAGTATCACTGGTGATAGCATACCTGAGAGGCCAGAAGATGGCTAGATACAAAGAAGAAAGTGGCACAGACTATTTGTGTCAGCAACATGGTAGGAACCACTATGGTCCTCAGGAGCCTGCTCTGCAGAAGACCTAGCATCTTTTGTCACTAAGGTAAAAAAGAGTCATTCCCAATGAGAAGGCCCAGAGAGAGAAGTGCAGTTTCACACACTCCCCACTTAAGAGGCAGCAACAGTGGTGCTACTCTTAGACTGGAGCCATATGCTTTTCCAGTCCTATTCATGGCCTTACCTCACCACCTCCTGCCCACTGAGCCATGGCTGTTCCACAAGTGCCAAGATGCCAGACCTCAGTTTTGCAACTATACTGTTCCTTCCCATTTCTCAGACACCAAAGCCATAGTGTGTAACAAGCCAGTTTGCATCTTGTGCCCTGAAGCCAAGGTCTCTCTCTGGGTACCAGCACTCCAGTCACCAGCTCAGCTTTTATAAACAGATCACATGGGCACCAACACCAGAGCTTCTGAAGCAACATGCACTTCTGTGCTCCAGATTCTGGCTCCGAGTTTGTGCTGTATGCCCTCACACCTGCCCCTTAGAAACTAGAGCCACTGACATAGCAAGCTAGCCCACAGCCTGGACCCTGGAGTCAACGTTTCTCTGAGTGTGTCCACATTCCATTCTCGAGCTCAACCACTATAGAAGGCTAGGCCCAGCCCCAGACTCTAGAGCCACTGTAGCTCTGTGCACACCTGTGCTCCCATCCTCAGTCCTATAGCTGCATCAAAGGTACCTGCACCTCACATGCTGTTACCAATGTGGCAGGAGTAAGAGCCCATACTCTAGCTACTGACACCAACACCACCCTGGATCAAAGAGCTACAATCCTCCATGTATGCCTGTGCTTCAGGCTTTGGCTCTATGGCTGCTCCATGGGTATGACTCATAGGATAGTGGCGTAAATCATTAGACACAAGTGCCACTGCCACTGTAAGCATGCTCATAAGCCAGAGGCAGTAGTAAGGGATATACCCTTAGCCTCAACTTCCCATGTGGAGAAAAAGATTTCAGGAGGATCCTAACAGACACCACCACTAAAGACTTCAACAGCTCTCACAGCTTCTGAGGACGTTCACAGCATTGGGCACTAAGGATTTCTGCAATCAAAATTAACCTCAGCAGGAAGAGCTCCACAGAGAATACATGGCTGCACCTTTACAAGTGAGAGAACCATTTCCCCACTGAGCCAGCACCCTCATATAGTTCCATAGAGAAAGGCTTTTTGCCTACTGAAGCCACACTATAAAGTCTAGAGGCGGTGATATTACACCAAATGCACAGACATCCATGTAAGGCAACAAGAAGCAAGAAAAACTAAGGACAAATATCACCGAAAGAATATAATCATTTCCTAGTTGCTTCCCCCAAAGAGATCTATAAAATGCCTGTCAAATTATTCAAAATAAATTGTTTCAAGGAAGTTTAGTTAACTTTAAAAAACACAGAGAAACGATTCAATAAATTCAAGAAAAAACTAAGTGGACAAAAGGAGAAATTTAACACAGAGATAGAAATAATAAAAAAAAAAAACAAATTCTGGAACTGAGTACAATGCATAAAATTAAAAATTTAATGAAAAAGTCAACAGGTGACTAATCAAGCAGGAGAAATAATCTGTTAACTTGAAGACAGATTATTTAAAAGATAGATTTATGGGAACAAAGAGAATAAAACAATGAAAAGAAATAAAGAAATCTTACAAATTGATGAGACAGCATCAATAGACCTAAATTCAGACTATAAGAATTGAAAAAGAACATAGAGAAAAAGGGGCAGAAAGCTTATTCAAAGAAATGATAGTTAAAATTTTTCCAAATATGGAGAAAGATATAAATATTCAGCTGCTGAAAAGTCGAAGTTCTCCAATTGATTCAATGTAAACGTGACTACACCAAGATATATTATACTTAAACCATCAAAAACCAAAGACAAAGAGTAGATCTTGAAAGCAGCAGAAGAAAAGAAGCAAACCACCTATAAGGGAGTTTCAACAAGGCTTGCCATAGACTTTTCAACACAAACCCTACAGGCTAGCAGAGAGTAGGATCATATACTCAAAGTGCTGAAGGAAAACAAAAAGTTCCAAACAAAATATGTTACCTGGCAAAGCTTTCCTTCAGAAATGAAAAAGACATAAAGACATTCCAAGACAAAACAAAGCTAAGGGAGTTCATTATCACTGCACTGGGCTTGCAAGTAAAGCTAAGGGGAGTTTTTCAAACTGAAACACAAGGGTGCTAATTAATAACATGAAAACGTGAGAGTATAAAACTCAGTGGTAAAAGTAAGAACAAAGTCAACTTTATAATACTCTAATATTGTAATGGCAGCATGTAAATCACTTATATAGTTAGCATAAAGATTAAAAGACAAAAATATTAAAACAATAGCTATAACAATTTAAGGCATACACAATACAAAAAGGTGTAAATTGTAAATCAAACATATAAAATGTGTCTTTACATGGGTGGAATAAAAGTGTAGAGTGGTCTAAATTAAGAAGTTATAAGTTTAAAATAGTTTGTTATAAACGCAAACGTTTTATGTAAGCTTCATGGTAACCATGAGACAAATAACTATAGTAGGTACACAAAAGATTGAAAAGTAAAGAATTAAACAATTCCACTAAAAAAATCATGTACTCACAAAGGAATAGAAGAAAAAAAGAAACACAGGATGTACAATGCAGACAGAAAACAACTGCTAAAATGACACCAGTACGTCCTTACTTATTAATAATTACGTTGAATATACATGGGCGAACTTATTCAATGAAAAGACAGAGTGGCTGAAGAGATTAAAAGAAAACAGCGCTTGCCAATATGCTGCATACAAAAGATTCATTTCATCTTTAAGGACCCACACAGATTGAAAGTGAAGAGATGTAAATATATATCATGCAAATGGAAACTAAAAGAAAGCAGTGATAGCTATACTTGTATCATATAAAACAGACTTTAAATAAAAACTATAAAAGGAGACAAAGGGTGTCACTATATAATAATAAAGGAGTCAATACATCAAGAGGATATAATAATTGCAAAAATATATACACCCAGAATCAGTACACCTAGATATATAAAGCAAATATTAATAGTTCTGAAGGAAGACATATACTACAATGCAATGAAAATAGGTGTCTTCAATACTACAGTTTCAACAATAGACTGATCATTTAAAAGAAAATCAGTAAGAACACACTGGACTTGTTATGCTTTAGAATAAATGAATTTAACAGGCAGACACAAAACATCACCTCTGATAACAGCAAAATAAGCACTCTTCTCAAGTCTACATGGAACATTATCCAGGATCAATCATATGTTAGGCCAAAAGCTACTTTTAAAAGATGCAATATTGAAATTATATCAAGTGTCTTTTCTGGTCACGGTGGTATGAAACTGCAAATTAATAGCAGTAGGAATGTAAGAAAAATCATAGATACATGGAAATAAAGTAATGTGTTCCTGAACCACTAATGAATCAAAGAAGAGATTAATAGCAAATTAAAAATTATCTTGAGAATAAGAAAAATAGCAACAGAACATACCAAACTTATGAAATGCAGTAGAAGCAGTTCTAAAAATGAATGTGATATCAAAAAAAAAAAAAAATCCTCTTACTAGGTTCTTTATCTCAAATTAAGTAAATGTATATAGATTTATATTAATCTCAAATAAACAATATAATACTACACCTCACAAAACTAGGAAAAGAACAAACTAAGCCCAAAGTTAGTAGAAGGAAGGAAATAATAAAGGTTAGAGCAGAAATAATTGAAATCGAGATGAGAAAAGCAATGGAAAATATCAACAAACCTAAGATGTGCTTTTTGAAAAGATAAAACGAACTTTTAGCTAGACAGAAAAAAGAAGACTCAAGTAAATAAAATCAGAAATGGAGGTGACATTAAAACTGATGCCATAAAAAATACAAAGGATTATAAGGCACTACTCTGAACAATAATATACCAACAAATTGGTAACCTAGAAGAAATGGATAGATGCCTAGACACATAACAATCTACCAAGTCTGAGTTAGAAGATTAGAAAAACTGTACAGGCCAATAACAAGTATTGAGATTAAATCAGTAATAAAAATCTTTCCTCAAAGAAAAGCCTAGGACCTAATGGTGTCACTGCTGAATTCTACCAAGCATTCATAGCAGAACATTTGGTTACTGAACTTCCAAATAATTGAAGAAGAGGGAATACCTCCAAACTCATCTTGCAAAGCCAGCATTATAGTGATACCAGAGTCAGACAAAGACACTACAGAAAAATAAAATAACAGGTCAACATCTATGATGAACATAAATGAAAGAAAACCCCTCAATGAAATACTGGCAAACAAAATTCAACAGTTTATTAAAAGCATCTTTCACCATGATCAAGTGTAATTTATCCCTGAGATGGAAGAATGATTCAACATATTCAAATCTATAAACATAATACATCACGTTAATGAAATGAAGTACAAAACTACATGATCATCTCAATAGACGCAGAAAAAAGCATCTGACAAAATATAGCATTCTTTTATGATTAAAAACTGTTAACAAATTAAATCAAGAAGGGATTTACCTCAATACAATGAAAGCCGTATATGACATGTCTACAGATAACTTCACACGTCACAGTAAAAGTAAAACGCATTTCCTCTAAAATCAGGAACAAGAAATGGATGCCCATTCCTGCCACTTCCATTCAACATAGTGTCAGAAGTCCTCACCCGAGCAATTAAACAAGATAAAGAAATAAAAAGGCATCTAAATTGGAAAGGAATAAGTTAAATTGTCTCTCTGTGCAGATGACATGATCGTCTATACAGAAAACCCTAAAGGTTCCATCAAGAAAACTGTTAAGCTTAAAAAACAAATTTTGTAATGTTGGAGAATATGAAGTCAACATACAAAAATCAGTTGCAATTCTATATACTAACAATGAATTATCCAAAAAAGAAATTTTAAAAAATCCCATTTACAATAGCTACCAAAAAAATAATGAAATATATAAAAATATATTTAACCAAGGAAGTGGATAAATCTGTAAACTAAAAAAACATAAAACATGGATGAATGAAGATAAAACTAAATGGAAAGATATTCTCTGTTCATGGATTGGAGTAATTAATATTGTAAAATGCCTGTATTACCCAAAGTGATCTACAGATTTCATACAATCACCATTAAGGTTTCAAAAATAAAAATATCTAAAATTTGTTTAGAACCACCAAAGATCCCAAATAGATAAATTATTATTGAACAAAAAGAACAAAGCTGGAGGCATCATACTACCTGACTTCAAATATACTACAAAGCTACAGTAATCCAAAGTGTATAGTGTTGCCATAGAAAGAAACACATAGACCAATGGAACAGAATAGGGGGCCCAGAAACAAATCCATGAATTTATGGTTAATTTATTTTTCACAAAGATTCCAGAAACACCAAACAGTGAAAGGACAGTCTCTTCAAAAGTCTGGGGGAAAACTGGATATCCACATGGAGAATAAAATTTAACCCTTATCTCACTTCATATACAAAAATCAACTTGAAATGGATTAATGATTTTAAACATAAGACTTAAAACTCTAAAACTACTAGACAATAACATTCGTGAAAAGTTCCTTGACAGTAGCCTGGGCAATATCTTTTTTAATATGACCATGACAACATGGACAACAAAAGCAAAAATAGAGAAATAGTATTATATTAAATTAGAAAGCTTCACAGCCAAGTAAATAATTAAGGCAACCCACAGAATAGGTCAAAATATTTGCAAATTATACATCTGATAAGAGGTTAACACCCAAAATACATAAGGAACTCATTTGAACAGCAAGTAAGCAAATACAATGTTTAAAAATGGGCAAAGAGGCCGGGTGTGGTGGCTCACGCCTGTAATCCCAGCACTTTGGAAGGCGGAGGTGGGCGGATCACCTGAGGTCAGGAGTTCGAGACCAGCCTGACCGACATGGAGAAAATCCATCTCTACTAAAAATACAAAATTAGCCAGGCATGGTGGTGAATGCCTGTAATCCCAGCTACTCTGGAGCCTGAGGCAGGAGGATTGCTTGAACCGGGGAGGTGGAAGTTGCAGTGAGCAGAGATCGCACCAGTGCACTCCAGCCTGGGCAACAAGAGCAAAACTCTGTCTCAAAAAAAAAAAAAAAAAAAAGTGGGCAAAGGACTTGAATAGATATTTCTCAAAAGATCTCATACACACTCCCAATAGGAGTTTGAAAAAAACGCTCAAAATCACTAATCTTCAGGAAAAAAATGCAAGTCAAAACCACAGTGAGATACACCTCACACCTGTGAGAATGGCTGCTATCAAAAAGATAAGGATAGTGGCCAGGTGCGGTGGCTCATGTCTGTAAGTCCAGCACTTTGGGAGGCTGAGGCAGGAGGATCACTTGAGGTCAGAAGGTCAAGACCAACCTGGCCAATATGGTGAAAGTCCATCTCTACTAAAAATATAAAAATTAGCCAGGTGTGGTGGTGGGCGCCTGTAATCTCAGCTACTCAGGAGGCTGAGGCAGGAGAATCACTTGAACCTGGGAGCTGAAGGTTGCAGTGAGCCGAGATCATACCACTGCATTCCAGCCTGAGCAACAGAGACTCCATCTCAAAACAAAACAAAACAAAAAAGATAAAGAGAGCAAGTGTTGGCAAAGATATGAAGAAAAGGGAACCCTCGTGTTACATTCTTGGTGAGAATGTAAATTGGTACAGTCATTATGAAAAGTAGTATGGGAGTTTTTCAAAAAAAATTAACATAAAACTATATGATCCAGCAATTCCTCTACCAGGAATATTTCCAAAGAAAATGAAATAAGTATGTCGAAAAGATATCTGCATTCCCATGTTCACATCAGCCTTATTCAAAATAGCCAAGTTATGAAATAAAACTAAGTGTCCATGAGATGATTGAATAACAAATGTTTTACATATATATATAAATACTATTCAGCCTTTATAAAGAAGGAAATCTATTTCTAGATAAAATAAACACCGAGGCATTTTAAAAAGCTATTTTTGAACATGACTTTGCTATAAGGTTGGTTGACAAACAGACTACTCAAAACATACTCAGTATAACTCTCAGTTTACTCGGAGTTTTCATTTATGAGACTCTTCATTGTATACTCCCGGATAAATGAGCAACATTACTCTAGCCTACATTATTTCTGCATAAACCCAAGTCATTTGTGAATTTTTGCATAAAACACATCATTAATTTAGTAATTTCTCTTTAAGTGACTCAAGTAAAAGTAGATTTAGGGAATAGCAATGACTGTCCCTATTCTATGAGCCTATAACTTCCATTGTGAATTATTAGGCCAGACATGCATATCTTTATCGTCGGCCCCCAAGTCATAGATAAACAGATAATAGTTGTAGAGGGCATTAAACCATGTTCAAGAAGAACTGCTGCTATTTGAAGCATGCAACAACATTTTACACCTACACCTATCACTTCACAGTTTTACTGTTTGAAAAGTAATCCAAAGAGCAGAGTGAAAAGTACATAAGGTAAATAAAGTTGATTACTTAATGTTAAGTATTACCACACTTAACTATTTTCTCTTATCACCTCTTTTTTCTCCTGACCTCCAATGTAGAGAAATAAATGAAAAAGTAAATAAATATTTATGTATTTATTTCCCGATCTTCCCCTTTCTAGCTACCTCCATTCTTTATCCTTACCTCAGGCCATAATTTCCAGAATAAACGTCTCTGACGTAGCCCAATCCTGAAAAAAAAAAAAAACTGTATACCAGGAAAAGCTTATTTTCAATGCCTTTCCAACTTTCTACTTCTGACTTCCCACACAATCCTTAACTTTTTGATGTCCTTCTACCACCTGAATTTTTTTTTTTTTTTTTTTTTTTTTTTTTTTTTTTGAGACGGAGTCTCGCTTTGTCTCCCAGGCTGGAGTGCAGTGGCCGGATCTCAGCTCACTGCAAGCTCCGCCTCCCAGGTTCACGCCATTCTCCTGCCTCAGCCTCCCGAGTAGTTGGGACTACAGGTGCTGGCCACCTCGCCTGGCTAGTTTTTTGTATTTTTTAGAAGAGATGGGGTTTCACCGTGTTTGCCAGGATGGTCTCGATCTCCTGACCTCGTGATCCACCCATTTCGGCCTCCCAAAGTGCTGGGATTACAGGCTTGAGCCACCGCGCCCGGCCCACCACCTGATTTTTAACAAGTCTCTAGCATTATCTATCTTCTCTGGATAAAAGTTCGTATTTCAAGCTTTTTATCCCGTTAAAAAATAATATTCAATGTGCCAGTGCTTTAAGGTCTTCCACTTAAAAATTGGGTGAAAAAATTATGTTGGCGTCTGTGCTGGAATGTTATGGGGTGATTTCTACTGAAACACATTTGTAGTTTAACTAAGAAAACACCTTTTCCCAGGGGTTGTTATTTGGGGTAAACAGATCTCCTGTATGATTTAGGGTATCCATAAACTTGGGAGGGAAAAAGTGAAACTCTCTTTCCTCTAACATGAAAATAAAATTCAGATTTTCCTCTTATTATATAGGTCAAAAAACAATCAACATATTATTAGGAGTATCCGTGATTGTCTGAGTGACAGAAAGATGGATATTCAGACCCATTTCACCCATTGCTGATGCATCCTATTGGTGCTAATAACTTCTTCAAAATTATGATAGCAGACTCACTGCTGTATGTTTTTAAGTGAGTTACTTGATAAGTACATATATTACCATATCACATTTTTATTGTTTTAATAATTATATCAATATTTTTTCTTTGAAATTTTATATACTTTATGATATGCATTTAAAATCATTATTCTCAGAGAGAATCCATTGGCTTCACCAGATTGACAAAGTGGCTCATTGTTAAGAAAGGGCTATGATCCCTGATTTACTCTAAATAGTGCACCTCTTTGGTGACAGTTAAAATATCACAGATTGTATGAGAAAAGGACAACACATTCTAGAGACTCCTTTTCTCTGTCTATAGAATAGACATTAGATTTACCTGGGGTTCATAAAGAAATACTGATGCAGAAATCTCACTCTATAGATTCACATTTAATTTATCTGAGAGGCAGCTTAGACATGAGAATTTTTAATAGCTTCCAAGCATTTTTAAAGCGCAACAAAGGTTGATAAAAATCAACCTAAAGGAAACAGTGATGCCAAATATTGCACACCAGCAAATGCTTCCTTATTATGATAGGTGAGGCAATGGATATATATATTTTAAGGGGTATAGTTGTAAGTGTTAATAAGAGCAGTAGAAGATTAAGTTGGAAACCATAAGAAGTATATTATATCATTCTCCACTTACCTTTAAATGCTCTTAAACTTCCAAAGGCTTTGTTAGTGGCAAAATAAAATTTTAAGGTAAAGCTTACCTATGTGTATACTTAGAGCTAAGCTTATCAATTTTTCTAAATAATTTTTAATTCTATGTGAAAATAAAATATATTTTTAAAGATAAAAATATATGAAACAGTTAAATTTTATTTAATGGAAAGAGAGTCATCTCCTGACAACTTGATTCTCATCCATTAAATTTTACAAGTTTCTAAGGGGAGATAATACCATTAAAGGGTATAAATAGATGGCTGGATAGTTAGAAGGATGGGTGGACATAACAGAATGATAGCTAGTTAGCTAGCTACCTAGATATTTGTATCACATGTTTAGCAGGTATCTTACAATAGATGTTTTCATAAAACTGCAACCAAATTAATAAATGAACACTTTTTATTGATATTTATTGTAATTAGACACCAGTAACAGCTATGACAAAAGTTATCTGAGTTTTGATGAACACTGTGATTATGCAAATAGCAAACAGCTTGATGAAAGAATTAGATCTTTTTGGAAGTTGAGATATTCTCTAGAATGGGAGCAGAGCTTCTCTTTTCAAGGGTGAGGGAAAAATATTGCATTGACTAATACAAGGTACATGATGTAATGCCTTCTAATGATAGGCATTCAAAAGGTACAGAATATGTGCTTCAGTGCTATGGAAAAAATTATGTTTTGCCTTAAAGTTTCTTATATGCTGGCTCCATGAATTTGGGAAAATTAGAATTCAGTTGTAGTTTGTAATATTTAGAGGAATATTTCAAGAAGAAAATTTAAAAATAAGGGGAAGAATCTTAGAAAAGACTAGGAGGCACTGAGAAGTGAAATAAATGATTATTGAATAAGCAGGTATGTTTTAAATATGAACATTACTTTCTATAATTTAATGTAAAAATCAATAAAATGGGAAATTTTGATAACAGAAAGAATACTGTAAGTTCCACATTCAGGATATGACATCGTACCAAATCAATGTTCAGTTCAGGGTTAAAAATAAATTCACAAGTAAGGATTTTCATGAGTGTTTTATTTTGTAAAATTTCCTATTTAACGGAAATTTTATCTGAATTCATAACAAATCATTTCCATAATAAAGAGAAACACCAGTTAAATCTTCACATAAGAAAATTTTGTCTAAATCACCACAATGTTCTTATTTATATACATTTTCTTGTAGATAAGAAAAACTAATCTGTGACAGAAAGACCATAGGTTGACTTTTGCAAATGAAAATGCTACATATAATGTTTCATTTGACATTTCTCCTATGGCTTAGTTCATTCTGAATTTTACTTTCAAAAGTCCATGCTGTTCCTTTGAATTTGCTCTTGGATTATGTGCCTGCATTATATATGTCACCTTTGCTATGTGCCACTATGACACTCCTTTCTAGTGGAAGCTATTCTATTCAAAACCTGTGATGGTAGATAATCATAATGTATGTGCCTCTGCTACACTTATGCCACTTTGGCCAGAACTAATTGGATTTGGAAGGGGCTATTGACCCAAGAGCTGTAAAATTCCTTTAGAAGTCTGGCTCAATAAGAGGAACTGAAAAAAATTACACAGTCAATTTTGAAAATTTGCACTAAGAGATATAGAAGGAATGTGCTAGTTCATATTAAAAATAACTAAATAGCTATAAGGGAACATGAAAATGGAGAACTACAAGGTAGACTTCAAAGAGAGAAGGAAATACAAATTATCAAGAATCATAGAAGGTCAATTGGTAGTGTAAAATAGTCATGTAGGTAGAATATTGTTGAAAAAGATTATTAATGGAACATCACAGCAAAGCTCCCCAATTTTTGCTGCAAAACTTCCTAAAACTACATTAATTTGGAACAAGATCCTATCTCCTTTCTGGAAAGCAATCTGGAAGCCCAATAATAAAAAGGCTTATTATCTTGGATTTTTATAAACAGTTTTCATAACAACTCTCTATTTCTATCAGTTTTAGTAGATTTACATTCTTTACAATGAAGAGAGACAATGAAATAGACTAAAGCACTCTTTTTCCCATTTGCAGGATTTCAGGTGTGAAAAGACTACTATCAACATACACACACACATACACACACAGAATATGGCATAATAACTTTTAACGTGTTTATTGCACATATTTTTGGGAAATAACGAAGCAACAAAATATTGGACAAGTTAGAGGATGCTTCGCTTGAGGTTAGCTTGGCCTCTGGTGGTGACACTATTCAGACACCTCACCAGATCTGAGCGGCTATACCACTGTGATATTCTTTTGTACTCTGGGGTTAAATAAATGGATTGAGAAATTAAATTACATTTCATTATTTAAAATTTAGAAAACAAATTTTAAATATTTTTGTGATAAACTTTGTAAAACTAAAATTTCAAGTAAAATTTTGTAATCTAACAGATGTTAACTACCAAAAATCTATACAGCTTAACTACCAAAAAACTATAGCAAAGTTTACTGTTAGTATAAATCACAGAAGCATTTCTTTACATAACAAAAAAACAGGAACTTAAATTTTGGCTTGTGAAAACTTCTAAACCAAACTGAAAAATGAGGCCAGCTGCAGTGTCTCAAGCCTGTAATCCCAGCAGTTTGGGAGGCCAACATGGGAGGATTGCTTGAGTCTGGGAGGTTGAGGTGGCAGTGAGCCATGATTGAATCACCACACTCCCACCTGGGTGACAGAGGAAGACTCTGTCTCAAAAACTAAATACATAAATAAAATAAAAAACTAGAGCTAAATTTTACTCCATAGAAAGTGCTAATCATCTGTTGTGGGAAGTCAGGGACTCCAAATGGAGGGACCAGCTGGAGCCACAGGAGAGGAACATAAATTGTGAAGATTTCATGGACAGTTATCAGTTCACAAAATTAATACTTTTATAATTTCTTACACCTATCTTTACTGCAATCTCTGAACATAAATTGTGAAGACTTCATGGACATTTATCAGTTCCCAAATAATACTCATAATTTCTTATGCCTGTCTTTACTTTAATCTCTTAATCCTGTTATCTTTGTAAGCTCAGAGTGTACATCACCTCAGGACCACTATTATACAAATTGACTGTAAAACATGTGTGTTTGAAGAATATGAAATCAGTGAACCTTGAAAAAGAACAGGATAACAGTGATTTTCAGGGAACCAGGGACAACCATAAGGTCTGACTGCCTGCGGGGTTGGGCAGAATAGTCATATTTTTCTTCTTGCAGAGAGCCTATAAATGAACATGGAAGTAGAAGAGATATCACTGAATTCTTTTCCCAGCAAGGAATATTAATACTTAATACCCTGGGGAAGGAATGCATTCCTGGGGGGAGGTCTATAAATGGCCACTCTGGGAGTGTCTGTCTTAAGCAGTTGAGATAAGGACTGAAAAACACCCTGTTGTCCTACACTACCCTCAGGCTTATTAGGATTGGGAAATTCCAGCCTGGTAAATTTTGGTCAGACCTGTTCTCTGCTTTCAAACCCTGTTTTCTGTTAAGATGTTTATCAAGACAACACGTGCACAGCTAAACATAGACCCTCATCAGTAATTCTAGCTTTGCCCTTTGCCTTGTGATCTTTATTGGCCTCAGAAGCATGTGATCTTTGTGACTTACTCCCTGTTCGTACACTCCCTCCCCTGTTGAAATCCTTAACAAAAACTTGCCGGTTTTGCGGCTCAGGTGGGGCATTACGGACCTACCGATATGTGATGTCACCCCCAGCGGCCCAGCTGTAAAATCTCTTTGTACTCTTTCTCTTTACTTCTCAGACTGGCCGACACTTAGGGAAAATAGAATGAACCTATGTTGAAATACTGGGGGTGGGTTCCCCCGATAATCATCAAAGGTTATATCTGACAATTTTGGTGTACATTCCAAAAAAACCTTAAAATCCTGTTCCATTCTCAATATTTGTGTAATCCTCAGTAACAGAGATGTAACTCCAACCAAGTTATTTTTATACAAATTTAATGAATTTTCAGATTGTCTCCTTCCAGTTAAAATACGCTTATATTTCAGTATATGAGTCAAATAAGTGAAATTGATGTAAGCATTAAATTTGAGATAGTAAGCTCAGAAAGTTCTTTCACTATGTGAATAAGTATTTCTTATTTAAAGCAGAAGTTAAAATATTTTAATGCATCAGAGGTTAAAATGTAAGGCTCCGTAAAAGTTGTATTTCTATGAAAAGTTCAGAAGTAATTGGTCTCTTGAAGAAAACATCCTTTTCTAATTTCTCCTCATCTTTCCTCTGAAATAAAGAACCTCTTTTGAAGGAACAAACAAGCAATGCAGTTTTGGTATCAGATTCATAACAAACAAAAATCAGTGGAGAGAGATATAGCAGATCAAAGAAGAATGGCTCATTCGGAATATATAAAATGAAATGAAATGGAATCAAGTTGTCCTGAGTTGCAAATTTTCTCACAAACCTTAGTCTTGGCTCTGTAATAAACAGATCCTATTTACGATGGCTCATTAAACTGCCCTACACAAAATTGCTTGAAGTTCTAAATCAGTTTTCTATGATTATAGTTACAGTTTATGGAAATAATTACTTTATAATTCAATAATTCTTCAGAGAATTCTATTGATCCTTAACTTTGGAAATTTTTATTGTGTTCTATCTTTCTAATCATAAATGAAATCAAATTACTTAATTGCAATTACATTAGAAAGTTAAAAATATATGATGGATTCTCTTTATCTTCACTTCCTTATACCTCTTCCCATAAATTCTGCTTTTTTGAGTTTTCTAAGAATTCTTACAACATTTTCCATGATCAGATCCCACAGTGGTTAATAACCCTGCCTTTCAAGGAAATTCATAATTGGTGAATATGGAAGGATTGTTTCAAAAGCTTGTTGCAATACTCATTCCCATCAACAATATATCCTACTCCATGTGTCCACTGGCAATGTGATTTTTCTAATTCTATCATCAATAGGACGGGTTTATATCTCTTCCACTCTGAATATCGGCTGGCTTGCGACTTGCTGTGACCATCAAAAGAAAAAAGAAAAATGACAAATGTATAATTGGCAAGTCAGAATAAGACTCTCCTTCCCAAGATGCTTATATGAAATGAGTGAACATGTTATGCTACATAGAAAGAGAGAATTAAGATTAAGGTTGCTAGTTAGTTGACTTTAAGGAAATTATCAATTATCTGGACAGGCACAAAGATAATCACAAGAATCCTTAAAAGTAGAAAAGTGGTGGAGAGGAGAAGTGTCAAAGTGAGATGTGTCTTGGAAGAATGGCAAAAAATATATATATATATGCAGTGTAACTGGGTTTAAAATGGAGAAATGGAGCTACCAGCCAAAGAATGTGAACACCCTTGAGAGATTCAAAAACTGGAGGAAACGGATTGTCCTCTAGAGTCTCCAGGAAGGACTACAGCCTTACTGGCACCATGATTATTAGCTCAGTGAGACCTGTGTTAGACTT
Source organism: Macaca thibetana thibetana (assembly GCF_024542745.1). Lineage (NCBI taxonomy): Eukaryota > Metazoa > Chordata > Mammalia > Primates > Cercopithecidae > Macaca > Macaca thibetana. Next base: position 122,769,406 of record NC_065598.1, read on the forward strand.
TTTATTTACAGAGCTGCAAGATAATACATTTGCATTATAAAATCTCTAAGTTTGTGTTAATGTTTATAATAGTATTAAAGAACTAATACAGCAAGGTCCAATGGCTGGACCAAAATGGGCCTTTAATCTTCCACATTCACTCTCTTCAAGCTATGAGGTACTATGGTAATGTTGCTCCAATACTACTCCAACAGCAGTCCCTAGTAACCACCATTCTACTCTTTGCTTCTGTGAGATTATCTTTTGTAGATTCCATATATAAGTGAGCATGTGTCATATTTGTCTTTCTCTTCCTGGCTTATTTTACTTAACATAATGCCCTCCAAGTTCATGCATGCTGCTACAAATGACAGGATTTCCTTTGTTATTAAGGGTGAATCGTATTCTATTGTGTGCATATGCCACATTTTCTTTATCCATTCGTCTGCAAAAATTTAGGTTGTATCCACATTGTGGCTATTGTGATTAGTGCTTCAATGAACATGTGAATGCTAATATTACTTTGAGACCTTGAATTCTTTTAAACAAATATCCAGAGTGGGACTGTTATATTATGTGGTAGTTACATCTTTAAATGTTTTTAGGAAGCTCCAAAGTATATTCCATGGTAGGGGCACCATTTTATATTAAAAACAACAATGCACATGAGTTCCAGTTTCTCACATCATGGTCAATATTTGTCTTTTGATTTTTTGATAATAGTCATCCTGACAGGTGTTTTTCTTATGTATTTAAACTTTTATTTTAAGTTCAGGGGTACAAATGTAGGTTTGTTACATAGGTAACCTGGGTCATGAGGGTTTGTTGTATAGATTATTTCAACACTCAAGTATTAAGCCTCATACCAATTAGTTATTTTGCCTTATCCTCTCCCTCTTCCCACCCTCTATGCTCTGAAAGGTGCCAACGTTTGTTCTTCCCTTCTATATGCCCATGTGTTCTCATCATTTACCTCCCACTTATAATTGATAACATGTTGTATTTGGTTTTATTTCCAGTGCTACTTTTACAAAGATAATGGTCTCCAGCTCCATCTATGGTCCTGCAAAGGACATGATCTCATTTTTTATGGCTGTGTAGTCTTCCATGGAGTATATGTATCATATTTTCTTCATCCAGTTTATCCTTGATGGACATTTAGGTTGATTTCATGTCATTGCTATTGTTAGTGCAGTAATGAACATATATGTGCATGAACCATATATGAAAAACCCACAGCCAGCTTCATACTGAATAGGCAAAAGCTGGAAGCATTTCTTTTGAAAACTGGCACATGACAACTATGCTTTCTCTCACTACTCCTATTCAACATAGTATTGGAAGTTCTGACCAGGGCAATAACGTAAGAGAAAGAAATGAAAGGCATCCAATAGCAGGAGGAGAAGTGAAACTATCCCTGTTTGCAGATGACATGATCCTATATCTAGAAAACCTTGTAGTATCAGTCAAAAAGCATCCTAAGATGATAAATAACTTCAGAGAATTCTCAGGATACAAAATCAATGTGCAAATATCACTAAGATTTATATACACCAACAACAGTCAAGCTGGGAGCCAAATCAGGTATATTTCATTGTAGTTTTGATTTGTATTTCCCTGCTGAATACTGATGTTGAGATTTTCTTCATGATACCTGTTGATCATTCGTATGTCTTCTTTGGAGAAATGTTTATTCAAGCTTTAAGCTCATATTTTAATTGGGTTGTTTTTTGGTATTGAATTATAGAAGTTCGTTACACATTTCGGATGTGAACTACTTATCAGAAATGTGGTGTACAAATATTTTTTCCTATTCTAAAGACTACTTTTCACTCTGCTAGTTATTTCCTTTTCCTAAAGAAGTCTTTTATTTTAATGAAGTCCCTTGTTTACATTTGTTTTTCTTGCCTGTGCTTTTGGTATCATATTTATAAAATCACAGTCAAGAAAAATGCCACTAAATTCTCCCCTATGTTTTCTTTTATACGTTTTAGAGTTTCAGGTTTTACAATTAAGGATTTAATCAATTTTGAGTTGAATTTTATATATGATTCAAGACAAGGGCCTAATTTTCTTATTCTGCATATGTATATCCACTTTTCCCAGCACCATTTATTGAAGAGAATACCTTTTTCTTCACTGTGTATTTTTGGCAATCTTATCAAAGATCAGTTGACCATTTTTCTGAGCTCTCTATTATCTTCCATTAGTCTAAATGTGTACATTTATGTTTATACCATACTGTTTCCATAACTGTAGCCTTTAATATGTTTTAAAATTGAGAGATTAATGCCTGCAAATTTTTGTTTTCCTCAAGATTGATTTGGATATTTGTTCTTTTGTGGTTCCATATGAATTGTAGAATCTGTGTGTGTGTGTGTGTGTGAATACCATAGGAACTTTGGTTGAGTTTGCATTGAATCTATATATCCCTTTTAGTGGTGTGTACATTAAAACAATATTAAAGCTTCCAATCCATAAACACAGAACATCTTTTCATGTTTGTGACTTCCATAATTTCGTTCATCAACAATATGCAGTTTTCCATGTATTTTTTAACATCTTATTGGTGTTATTGTAAATGAGATTGTTTTTCAGATTTCTTTTTTAGTTTTTTCTATTGTATAGAAACACAATTTATATATAATAGAAATTATATTGTATGTTGATTTTTTATTCTGCAGCCTAAATTTATTTATTAATTCTAAAATTCTTTCTGTTAAGTCTTTAAGGCCTTGTCCCTTAAAAATTGTGTCATCTGCAAACAGAGGTAACTTTATTTCTTCCTTTCCTATTCGGATGACTTTTATTTATTTTTCTTTCCTAATTACTCTGGCTAGGACTTTTTATACTATGTTGAATAAAAGTAAGGACAGTGGCATTACTTGCTTTTTCCTGATCTTAGAGGAAATGGTTTCAGTTTTTCCAGATGAGTATGATGCTGGCTATTGGCTTCTCTTATATGGTCAGTGTTATATTGAGTTAATTTCCTTCTATTTCTAGATTGTTGAGAGTTTTTATCATGAAAGCCTGTTGAATTTTGTCAATTTATTTTTCCACATGTGACTTATTCTTTATCCTGTTATTGTGGCATTGCACATTAATTGATGTGGAATTAGTTGAATTATCTTTGCATCCCAATAATAAATCCCACATTATCATGATAAATGATCCTTCTAATGTGCTGTTAGGTTTGGTTTGCTGATATGTTCTTGAGATCTTTTGTATCTATATTCACCAAAACATTGGCCGGTGTCTTTGTCCAACTTTGCTATAAGAGTAATGTTGGCCTTATAGACTGAGTTTGGAAGTGTCCTCTCTTCTTCAGTCTGCTAGGAGATTTTGAGAATAACTGCTGTTAATTCTTTCTCAAGTATTTTGTAGAATTCACTAGTGAACCCAGGGATTCACAGATTCAGAGCTTTTTTTGTTGTTAGGTTGTGCTTTAATTACCAATATAACGTCCTTAACAGTTATAGGTCTGCTTTTAGATTTTCTATTTCATTATGATTCACTGTTGTGAGGTTGAATGTTTTTAGAAGTTATCCATTTTTTTTAGGTTATCCAATTTGTATAATTGTTAATAATATTCTATTAGTGTCTTTTTTATTTTTTGGCACAAGTTGTAATGTCTCTTCTTTGATTTCTGAATTTATTTATTTGTATGTTCTCTTTTGTTCTTAATAAGTCTAGCTAAGAACTGCCCACTTTATATTTTCAAAAAATAAACTCTTTGATTGGTTGATTATTTTTTTAAAAATTTCCTGTATTGTTCATTTTGGCTCTGAGTTTTGTGATTTCCTTCTTCTTTTTTTTTTTTTTCTCGAGTCAGAGTCTCCCTCTGTCACCCAGACTGGAGTACAGTAGTGTGTTCTTGGCTCACTGCAACCTCCACCTCTCAGGTTCAAAATATTCGTGAACCTCATCCTCCTGAGTAGCTGGGATTACAGGTGCCCACCACCACACCCAGCTAATTTTTGTATTTTTTTGTAGAGACAGGGTTTCACCATGTTGGCCAGGCTGGTTTTAAACTCCTGACCTCAAGTGATCCACCCGCCTTGGCATCCCAAAATGCTAGAATTACAGGCGTGAACCACCATGCCTGGCCTGTGATTTCCTTCCTTCTGATATCTTTACTATGATTTTAGTTTTTCTTCTTTTTCTAGTCTCTTGAGGTGTAAAGTTAGGTTGTTTCAGATCTTCTTTTTTAATATAGGCATTTATTGTAATAAACTTCCCTCTTGGAACTGTTTTTGCTCCATTCCACAAGTTTGGGTATATTGCATTTTTATTTTTGCTTGTCTCAAGGTAAATTTTGATTTCCTTTCTGATTTCTTCTTTAATCAAAAGGTTTTCAAAGAATTAGTTGTTTAATTTCCACATATTGGTGAAATTTCCTGTTTTCCTAGGGGTACTAATTTCTAGTTGCACTGCATTGTGGTCAGCAAGGTTACTGGCTACAATTTTAATCTTCTTAAATTTAAGACTCGTTTGAAATCTACGGTAATCAACCATGGATAAAGTTCCTTATGTGCATTGAAAGAATGCAGTCTGTTCCTATTGGATGGAATATTTTCTATATGTCTGTTAGGTCCATTGGTCTGTAGTGTTTGTTCAAGTTTTTTATTTCTTTATTATTTCTTTTTAATTTTGTGGGTACATAGTAAGTGTAAATATTTATAGTGTACATGAAATGTTTTGATATAGGGATGCAAAATGAAGTAAACACATCATGGAGAATGGGGTATGCATCCCTTCAAGCATTTATCCTTTGATTTATAAATGATCTAATTACATATTCATTTTAAAATTTATAATTAAGTTATTGTTTACTAAAGTCACCCTATCGTGCTATCAAATAGTAGGTTTTATTCATTGTTTCTGTTTTCTGTATCTCCAAAAACAGATTAAACATACCCACCTCTCTTCCCCCCGCTGCTGCCCACTCCTACACTTTCCAGCCTCTGGTAACAATCCTTCTACTCTCTATCTTCATGAGTTCAATTGATTTTATTTTAGAATAGCTCACACAGGTAAGTGAGAACATGTGATGTTTGCCTTTCTGTGCCTGGCTTATTTCAATTGACATTATGATCTTCAGTTCCATCCACGTTGTTGCAAATGACTGGATCTCACTGTTCTTTATGGATGAATAGTACTCCAGTCCTAATATGTACCACATGTTCTTTATCCATTCATCTATTGATGGACATTTAGGTTGGTTCTAAATCTTAGCTGTTGTAAACAGTGCTGCAATAAACATAGGAGGGCAGATATATTTTTGATGCACTGATTTTCTTTCTTTTGGATATATACCCAGCAGTGAGATTGCTGGATTATATGGTAGCTATATTTTTAGTTTTTTGAGGAACCTCCAAACTGTTCTCCATATTGGTGTTATTAATTTACATTCCCACCAATAGTGTACAAGTGTTCCCTTTTCTCCACTTCCTCATCAGTATTCACTATTGCCTGTATTTTGGATAAAAGGCATTTTAACTGGAGTGAAATGATACCTCATTTTAGTTTTCATTTGCATTTCTCTGATGATCAGTAATGTTAAGCAACTTCTCATATACCTGTTTGCCATTTGTATGTCTTCTTTTTATACATGTCTATTCAAATCTTTTGCCTATTTATTGATCACATTAGAATATTTCCTATAGAGTTGTTTGAGATCCTTATATATTCTAGTTATTAATCCCTTGTCAGAGGGATAGTTTGCAAATCTTTTCTCACATTCTGTGGGTTGTATCTTCACTTTTCCTACTGTATCCTCTGCTGTGCAAAAGCTTTTTAACTTTCTGTGATCCCATTTGCCTATATTTGCATTGGTTGCAATTTCTGTACTTTATAGTAGGGACTCATTTATATGAATATATCAATAGAAGTGTAAGTATATTATTAGAAATCTTGAGTGTAACCACCAAAAGAACAATTAAAAACAAACAACAAAAATAACAGCAAGAATAAAAACTCGTAATAGGGCTTACCCCTTGATAGTGTGATTTCGAGCAGAGGATGAAAGATAATTTTAATTTACATTGTATAGCCTCTGATACTATTTGGTGTATACTTTTTGGCCTTGCTGCTTGCCTTCCTTTCTTTCTCCTTTCCTGCGTTTCTTCTTTTTGGCTTGCCATTCATTGTTCTTTGTTTTCTTTTTATTGAACGTTCAGCATTATTTCTATAATCAAAACTGATTAAGTATGTTGACACATATAGCATTTACATGAAATATCCAGTATAAGCAAATGCATAGACAGAAAGTAGATTAGTAGTTGCCCAGGGCTATGAGTGGACAGGGAATTGGGGGTTGACCACATACAAGTGTAGGAATTGTTTTGAAAGTAAGACTGAACTAACCCAAAAACAAAACCCAAAATCTTTAAATGTAATTTTCAGTAAAAAAGGTAAGATTTAGTAAAACATATTGTCTTCAAATAAACACGTGTAAAAATGGAAGGAGGCTGGGTGCAGTGGCTCGTGCCTGTAATCCCAACATTTTGGGAGGCTGAAGCAGGAATATGGCTTGAGGTCAGAGTTTAAGACAAGCTTGGTCAACATATTGAGAGTCTCTCTCTACAAAAAAATACAAAAATTAGATAAGTGTGGTGGTGTGTTCTTGTAGTCCTAGATACTCAGAAGGCTGAGGTGGAAGGATTGCCTGAACCCAGGAAGTTGAGGCTGCAGTAACTGAGCCATGATCATGCCCTTATTCCAGCCTAAGTCATGGGGTAAGGTCCCGTCTTAGAAAAAAAAAAAAAAAAAAAAAAAAAAAAAAAAGATCCCATTTGTCAATTTTGGCTTTTGTGGCCATTGCTTTTGGTGTTTTAGACACGAAGTCCTTGCCCATGCCTATGTCCTGAATGGTATTGCCTAGGTTTTCTCCTAGGGTTTTTATGGTTTTAGGTCTAACATTTAAGTCTTCAATCCATCTTGAATTAATTTTTGTATAAGGTGTAAGGAAAGGATCCAGTTTCAGTTTTCTACATATGGCTAGCCAGTTTTCCCACCACCGTTTATTATATAGGGAATCCTTTCCCCATTGCTTGCTTTTGTCAGGATTGTCAAAGATGAGATGGTTTTAGACACGTGGTATTGTTTCTGAGGGCTCTGTTCTGTTCCATTGGTCTATATCTCTGTTTTGGTGCCAGTACGATGCTGTTTTGGTTACTGTATCTTTGTAGTAGTTTGAAGTCAGGTAGCGTGATGCCTCCAGCTTTGTTCTTTTCACTTAGGATTGTCTTGGCAATGCAGGCTCTTTTTTGGTTCCATATGAACTTTAAAGTAGTTTTTTCCAATTCTTTGAAGAAAGTCATTGGTAGCTTGATGAGGATGTCATTAATAGCTAAATAAACTAAAGAGCTTCTATACAGCAAAAGCAACTACCATCAGAGTGAAAAGGCAACCTACAGAATGGGAGAAAATTTTTGCAATCTACTTATCTGTCAAACAGCTAATATCCAATATCTACAAAGAACTCAAACAAATTTATAAGAAAAAAACAACCCCATAAAAAAGTGGGCAAAGGATATGAACAGACACTTCTCAAAAGAAGACATTTATGCAGCCAACAGACACATGAAAAATTACTCATCATCACTGGCCATCAGAGAAATGCAAATCAAAACCACAATGAGATATCATCTCACACCAGTTAGAATGGAGATCATTAAAAAGTCAGGAAACAACAGGTGCTGGAGAGCACGTGGAGAAATAGGAACGTTTTTACATTGCTGGTGGGACTGTAAACTGGTTCAATCATTGGGGAAGACAGTGTGGCGATTCGTTAAGGATCTAGAACTAGAAATATCATTTGACCCAGCCACACCATTACTGGGTATATACCCAAAGGATTATAAATCATGCTGCTATAAAGACACATGCACACGTATGTTTATTGTGGCACTATTCACAATAGCAAAGACTTGGAACCAACCCAAATGTCCATCAATGATAGACTGGATTAAGAAAATGTGGCACATATACAACATGGAACACTATGCAGCCATAACAAAGGATGAGTTCGTGTCCTTTGTAGGGACATGGATGAAGCTGGAAATCATCATTCTCAGCAAACTATCGCAAGGACAAAAAACCAAACACTGCATGTTCTCACTCATAGGTGAGAATTGAACAATGAGAATACCTGGACACAGGAAGGGGAGCATCACACACCGGGGCCTGTTGTGGGGTGCGGGGAGTGGGGAGGGATAGCATTAGGAGACATACCTAATGTAAATGACGAGTTAATGGGTGCAGCACACCAACATGACACATGTATACATATGTAACAAACCTGCACATTTTGCACATGTACCTTGGAACTTAAAGTATAATAATTTTAAAAAGCACTCTAAAAAATTAAAAAACAAAATCTGTGAAATATATCCCTTATTTTGTTTCTGATTTTTCTTTGATATCAGGACATTTTCTAAACATGCTACAATTAGTTTTGTTATATTTCTATATTTTTCAAACTATAATGCTTATAACTAGGCAAATTAATGCCTATACATCGATTAATGCTACTTTACTATAGCTTTGGAATTAGTAAAGTATGAAATAACATTCCAAGCAAATAGAGCTAAAAATGGTTGACTTTACTAATCTCCACAGTCTATTTACAACATTTTTGAATAATTAGATATAAAAGAGAAAACTGACTTCTTGAAGAGTATGGTATCAATCAAAACCACACAACTTCTCATCCTCCCTGACAAGCAAATGTATTGTAAAAGAGAATACTTCTAAAGATTTAGAAAGACGAATGATTACTTTTAATCTCAGTTTCCATGGCAAATTATAGGCAGTTTTTCTCAGTTTCATGATCCCAAAAGTATGCCCTGATTAATATGTAGTCTTATAATAAATTAAAAATTACAAAATTATAGTTTATTTCTTATTTATTACTTATTGTAGTGTCTCCATAAGGATTTTATTCTGTTTACAGTAAAATATATTTCTCATTGACTTGAGTTCTGAAACGCAAACTGATTTTTGGGTTAATTTTGTAAAAGTGTATCTGGACACTGGGTTCCTGTGTCACAATCAGAGACTGTCATATAGAGACAGAAAGGGGTTTCATTTGTTTGTTTGCTTGCTTGTTTTGCCATAAATCTGAAAGCGAATGAGAAAAATTACCAGTGACTTTAGAAATGAATATTTGTCAGAATTTTAACAGTTATTTTTTCTATACTGAAGAATTAATTTTCCTTTCTGCTTTTGTAGTTTTCAAAAATCTCATGCAGCTACACTGAGCATATTTTCCTTTGGCATTAAAAATACAAACTAGAATAATAATTCAGTTCAAATTTATTGGTCACTGTACCAATTTATAAAACATATAACATATCTACAAATCACCAGTGATCAGTTGGAAAGTAATGGGAGGAGGTATCATTCCCAATAGTAACTGAATTTTTTAAAAATACTGTAAAAATATGGAAGAATCAGCTTAATAGTAAATATACTGGACACATTCAAAGAAAACTACACAACTTTACTCAGGGATTCAAAAGGAGTTATTGATAAATTCAGACATGAACCAAGCCACTGCAGTTAATGCCTTTATAGCTATAGGTAATTCATGTTTATGTAAGTCTAATCATCTTCCAGACACTGTGACAAATTTTTATATGTGTTAATTTAACATTACATAGATAACAAACTTAACTAAATTTATTTGTACGTCTAATTCAATACCATGAAAAAAATTAAGAAATTAACTAATATAACAGATTTGTTCTTAAGCTTAACTAGATTAAATGAACACATGTTTATAATGCTATTGAAAACAGAAAAAAAATTATAGGGACTTTTCTTATTATGCATTTGAATCTATCAATACATTATAGTAGTACAACTTTACGTAAGACCAGGAGTTGGCAAACTTTTCCCATAAAAGAATCACAAAGTAAATATTTTTGGCTCTTCTAGCCATAAGGTCAATCATTGGTACAACGACTCAACTCTGCTGTTGTATTGCAAAAGCAGCACAGAAAAGATATAAACAAATGGGCATGGGGCTATATTGCAATAAAACTTTATAAGAAAGGTTGTAGGCTGATGTTCACAAGCACAGTACATTGACCTAGGTATGAGAGCATAAAATGCGATAAAAGTGGCATTTTTATTCTGTTTTTGAAACAATAGGTTCTTCTACCATTGATATTAATATAACTTAATGGCTGGCAAAAAATTGAAGAGAAATTAGGTAGATAGTTCCTATATATTATTTAACAAATACATTCCAGATGGAGCATATATTTAAGTGCATATTTATAAAAAGCACTGGAAGAATATATAGGAATATACACACACACACACACACACACACACACACACCTGGATTTTATATATATTGGCATATATAAAAATATATGAGCCACATATATCCATATATATGTATAGATATGGGCCATATATGTGTGCATATATATATGAAAGGACCATATATATATGAATATATATGACCCATATATATATATAGGCTCATATATTTTCCATATATAATATATATATCTGTATTTATATAGAAAATATAGAGAGAAAATATATCTACATGAGCCAACATAGGTAAAATCCAAGAGAAAAGAGTTCAAAAGCATGAGAAATGGCAGAAATTATTATTAAAATATTTATTTACTTTTACATAAAAGGTAAAAGGACTTAAAAGAACCCTCTGAAGAAATGCTTTGCCACATGAGAGAAAAAAGTTATATAAACAGAAAAAAATACATAAGCACATTACTGTAAATATGCAAAAAGCATATGAGGAGACAAATAAAATATAGTGAGCCAATCAATATTTGAAAAAATTCTCTTAATACTAAAGAAATGAAAATTAAAACAACAGAATACCATTTGCACTTACCAAGAGTGATAAAAATTTTTAAATTATAATACTCATGTTAAAATATTAGTAACAGTTATTTTCTTACATAACTCGGAGGCTTGTAAATTGGTAGAGTTATATTGAGGGTTATTTTGTCAATGCATGTATTAAAAAATTAATATCTGCATAAATTTTACCTAGTAATTCTCCTTGTAGTAATATATGCTAATAATCTTAGAAACCTGTGAAAATTTCCCTCCAAGATGTTTATCACAGAGTTGTTTATAAGAAAGAAACTGGAGTCAATATAAATGTCAAGCAGTAGTTAGTCTATTAAATAACATGTGAAGCATTTATACAATGTTAGATCATATTGTAGTCTTTAAAAATGCCATGTTTTTCAAGAGCAATGATTATGATATGGTAAGTGGAGAAAGCAAGATTCAAACTAGCATACAAATATAATCTGAAAAATAAAATAATAATGTAAATACATATGCTGAAAATATTAACAGCCCTTGTGTTTGTGTATTATAAATACAGGCAATGTTAGTTTTCTTTGTATTTTCTGGCATTTTTCTAAATGTTTCATAATAAGCACACATTACTTAACCAGAAAAAAGCAATAAGTAAAATTTTTTATGAAAATAGATGTTTGAATTAAAAAAATATTTAAGCCATTGAAATTACAGAGGAATGTCTAGTAAGATTTAAATGCCTTCCATACAATCACTAATAAAATAAGGTGTTGAACAGATACATAATATGATATCTTATTGTAAAAAGAATACATATAGAATAAAAGATTTTGTATAAAAATAAATCAGTGTAAGAAATTATTTCTGAGTGAAAAGATGACGCATGAGGTTTCTTCTGTTTTGTGTGTGTGTTTTCTCTAAATTTGTTATAATTCATTGATATTTTATAGGAAAAAAGAAGTTTATAATAAATATGATAATGAATTATGAGTTTTAATAAAATTAAAAATGATGACACACTGGTTTAACACAGTGTGTTTTAACACAGAAAAAAATTTAAAAGATTCATTGATACCTACCTCATTATTCTGCCTAACTATTCCCTCCAACTTAATCCAATTCGGTCAGTTATTCAAATTGAGATTAGGCATAAGACTAAATCAGATAACTTTTTGAAAACAAAATTTGGAGTAATCATAGAAGTTGGTTGTATAGATTTCAAAGTGTTTACTTCTGAGATATCATCAGCTGCAGTTAAAGACAGAATAATCAAAGGTAATTAGTGGTAGAGGAAGAAAGAAACAAAATAAGAAAATCAGACAAACAAAAAAAAAAGAGGCCAAGCAAAACAGATGTGCAGTACCTATTCATGGATACGGCAACAAAACCATAGTCTGGAACAAAACATTTTATTATAGATATGTTCATGCTGTACTCTACAAAGAGGAGACAGTAAAAATATAACAATGTTATAAACAAAGATATCTTAATAGTCATGTAGAGAAGTGGAAATACATTTTAAGAAGCACTATTTTTTCAATCAAAATTAAATTTTACATCTTTCAAATAAACTAAATCATATCTAAATAATAGAGATTCTATATTGCATTTATAAAAACCTAAAGCATTTTTTGCAAATTTTTTAGTAACCTTATGTAATATTGAATACTAAACTGAAAATATGTTGACTGTTATTAATTAAAATAAATTTTAAACAGAGGCACTCCTATAATACATGTTCAAATCTCATTCAAACTCAGCAACCAGTTTCTTTTCATATTTGCAATAGGTATTGCCAATGATTATTAATGTGGTAATTTTAATGAAATTAATCTTTTTTTTCTCTCTCTCTTAGCTTGTTTCTTCTCTAAGTCAGCTCAGGAAAATGTGTTTCTTGTGTAAAATATTTCACAGTAAATAAACACTTACATAATTTAAGATCATGGATATAAGTATTATTTTATGAAGAGTCTTCCTCTAAAAACTGTGATTAAGATTTCAGACAATTTTTAAATTAATAATCACTATGCATATTTTGTCATTGTTGGCTTTCTCTCAAGGTGCTTTTTGTTCTTATATACTTTGTTATGGATGTGTGAAGCACACTGCCAATGAGCAATGATTTGTGGTGTTTTCCTAAGTAATAAGATGACGGTTCCTTGTTTGGAATGAGTTGTTTGAAAAATAATTTAAAAATAAAATGAAAAGTAACATGAAAGGTGTGAAGAGCAATATGGTAGAATAGAAGACTCTAACATTTATTTCCCTCTGCAAGGAAACCAGTGAGTGCTCACAGCACCTGGCTTTAATATTATATTGCTGAAAGAGGCACTTAAGAGGTAGGAAAAACAGTCTTGAATCCACAACTTTATCCCTCCCCTATCCTGTGGTAGCAGCAACTTAGTGCAGAGAGGCTTTCTGTGTACAGAGGAGAGGAAGAGAGCAGCAATTGTGAGGCACTGAACTAAGTGCTGCCCTATCATAGTAGAAAGAAAAACTGGAACCAGCTCAGCTGAGACTCATGCAGAGAGGGCGCATTTAAATCAGCCTTAGCCACTGAGGAATCAACAGTTCCAAAACTCAGAACTTGAGTTCACACAAGCATGGCCACTGTGGGCTAAAGTGATCTGGGGCCTAAAATAAACTTGAAAGACAGTCTAGGCCACAACCACTACATCTTCTCGGCTAGTCGTAGTGCTGAACTGGGGACGGTGCCAGCAGACGAGGGGCACGTGACCTATCTGAGACACCAGACCAGATGGTTAAGTGGGTGCAGTTATCACCCTTCCCCTTACATTAGGCAGCACAGTTCACAGCTATAAAATAGATCCCTTCTTTCCACTTGAAGAAAGGAGAGGAAAGAATGGGGAAGAGTCTGTCTTACATCTTGGATCCCAGCTCAGCCACAGCAGGATAAGGCACTGAACAGAGTCGTGAGACCACTATTCCAGGCCCTAGCTCAAGGATTACATTCCTAGACACACATAGGGAGCGAAAGGAAGCCACTGCCTTGAAGGGAAGTAACCAAACCCAGTAGACTTCAACACCTGGTAATAAAGAGCCCTTGGGCTCTGAAAGTGGACTGAATAGTAAAGGGGACTTAATCTTGCACCTTAGGTACCAGCTTGATCAAAGGTACCAAGTGAACCCCTGGGGTCACTGATTTCAGGTGCTGGCTCTTGAATGGCATTCCTGGACCTGCCCATTGACAGAGGGAAGCCCACTGCTTTGAAGGGTGAGTCCCAGGCTAGGCAACATTAACCATGAGCTGAACGAAGAGCCCTAGGACCTTAAGGGAACATTGGTGGTTTTCTGGCAGTACTCCCTGCGTGCCTGTGGTGGTGGTAACAACAAAGTGAGGCTCCTCAGCCTTTGGAAAGGGTAGGGGAGAGTGGGAAGGATTGTGACTTGTGATTTCAGTGCCAGATCAGCCATAGTACAATACAACAGACAGAAATGTAAGGTTTTGGACTCTAATTCCTGGCTCCTGGATGGCACCTTTGGAAACACCTGGGGCCTGTGGGAACTTGCTGCCCTGATGGGAAGGACATAGGTTTGGCTGACTTTGACACCTGCTGATTATAGAGCCCCAGGTCTTTGAGAGGACATAAGTGGTAACCAGAGTGTGACTACAAGAGGATTTGTGTGAGACACAGTGCAGTGGTGGAATCAGGACTCACTAAGCATAGTCCTAGTGGTTGTAGTCACAAGGGTGCTTTTATGGCTTGACTGTCAGATTTAGGAGGTACGGAATAGAGAGAAAGAGAATCCAGTTGTTTGTGAGAAAGTAAGGGAACAGAATGAGTCTCTGCCTGAGTAATCCAGAGAATTCTTCTGAACCTTGTCAAAGACCATCAAGGTGGAAACTCTACAAGTCTGCAAGAACAAAAGTGTTACTGGACTTGGGGTGGCCTCTAAAGAAGATATAGCTGAGATTACAAGACCAAAATGTTTTCAAATATCTGGAAAGTCTTCCCAAGATGGATCAGTACAAACAAGCCCAGAATATGAAGATTACAATAAATACCTAACTTTTCTATGCCCAGACACAAATAAACATCAACAAGTACCAAAGCAATCCAGGAAATCATTACCTCATTAAAAGATCTAAATAAGGCACCAGGGACTAATCCTGGAGAAACAGAGATATGAGATCTTTTAAACAGAAAATTTAAAATAGCTGTTTGATGAAACTCAAAGAAATTCAAAATAACGCAGAGAAAGAATTCAGAATTTCATCAGATAAATTTAATGAAGATATAAAATAATTAAAAGTAATTTAGCAAAAAAATGCTGGAGTGGAAAAATGAAAGTGGCACACTGAAGAATGGATCAGAGTCCTTTAAAAGCAGAATTGATCAAGCAGAAGAAAGGATTAGTAAGTTTGAAGACAGGCTATTTGAAAACAGTCAGAGGAAACAAAAGAAGAAAGAATAAATAAAATAAAGAATGCACACAGAAAACTAGAAATAGCCTCAAAAGAACAAATCTAACAGTTAATACACTGTGTATTAATACAAAGTGTAGGTAGAGAAAGACATAAGGGTAGGAAGTTTATTCAAAGGGATAACAGCAGAGAACTTTCCAAACGTACATAAATACATTAAAAACCAAGTAAAAGAAGGCTACAGAACACCAAGCAAATTTAAACTTCCCAAATGTTGAGAAATATGTTAAAAACCAAGTAAAATAAGGCTATAGAATACCAAGCAAATTTAATTCAAAGAAAACTACCTCAAGGCATTTAACAATCAAACTCCCAAAGGCCAAGAATAAGGAAAGGATCATAAAAGCAGCAACAGAAAAGAAACAAATAACATACAATGGAGTACCAAAACTTCTAGCAGCAGATGTTTCAGTGGAAGCCTTACAGGACAGGAGAGAGTAGCATGACATATTTAAAGTGCTTAAGCAAAAAGTAAACCTTTTACCCTAGAATCATATATCCAGAGAATTAATCTTTCAAACATGAAGGTGAAATAAAGACTGTCCTAAGCAAACAAAAGGAATTTCATCAACACCAGACCTGTCCTACAATAAGCACTAAAAAGATTACTTTCATCAGAAAAAAAAATGAATTTTAATGAGCAAAAGGAAAACATTGGAAGCTTTAAAAAACGTCACTGGTAATAGTAAGTACAAAGAAGGACACAGAATATTATAACACTGTAATTGTGGTATGTGAAATACTCTTATGCAGAAAGATTAATGATGAACCAATCAAAACACCTGTAATCCCAGCACTTTAAGAGGCTGAGGTGGATGGATCACTTGAGGTCAGGAGTTTGAGACCAGCCTTGCCAACACGGTGAAACTCTGTCTCTACTAAAAATACAAAATATTAGCCAGGGGTGGTGGTGGGCGTCCATAATCCCAGCTACTCAGGAGACTGAGGTAGGAGAATTGCTTGAACTTGGAAGGTGGAGGTTGTAGTGAGCTGGGATCATGCCACTGCACCCCAGCCTGGGTGGCAGAGTGAGACTCCATCTCAAAAAAATAAAAGTATTAATAATAATAACTACAACAATTTTTCAGGATATAGGCAATGAAATAAGGTATAAATAGTAACAACAAAAAGTGAAAAAGTGGCAGGATACAATTAAGGCATAGAGTTTTTATTAGTTTTATTTTTGCTGTTTTTTGCTTGTTTATGGAAACAGTGTTAAGTCATTATCAGCTCAAAATAATGGGTTATAAGATAGTGTTTCCAAGACTCATAATAATATCGCATCAAAACACAAAGAATACACAGAAAATAAAAAGGAATAAGTTAAGTCACACCACCAAATAAAATCAAATTCATTAAAAGGAGGACAAGAAGGAAAGAAACAAGAAAGAAAACACCACAAAAGAGGAAGACAAATCACAAAATGGGAGAAGTAAGTCCTTATTCATCAATAATAACACTGATATAGTTTGGCTGTGTCCCCATCCAAATCTCACCTTGATTTGTAGCCCCTATAATTCCCATGTGTTGCAGGAGGGACCCGATGGGAGATAATTGAATCATAAGGGTGGTTTCCCCAGTACTGTTCTCATGGTAGTGAATAAGTCGTATAAGAGCTAATGGTTTTATAAGAGGTATCCCCTTTCACTTGACTTTCATTCTCTCTCGACTGCTGCCATGTAAAATGTCCCCTGGCTATTCTTTCATCTGCCACCATGATTATGAGGCCTCCCTAGCCACGTAGAACTGTGAGTCTGTTAAATCTCTTTCTTTTATAAATTACCCAGTCTCCAATATGCCTTTATTAGCAGTGTAAGAATTGACTAATGCAGTAAATTGGTACTGGTAGAGTTGGGTGCTGCTGTAAAGATACCTGAAAATGTCAAAGCAACGTTGGAACTAGGTAACAGGCAGAGGTTGGAACAGTTAGGAGTGCTCAGAAAAAGACAAGAAGATGTGGGAAAATTTAGAACTTTCTAGAGACTGTTGAATGGTTTTGACCAAAATGCTGATAGTGATATGGACAATGAAGTCCAGGCTGAGGTGGTCTCAGATGGGGATGAGGAACTTGTTGGGAAATGGAGCAAAAGTCACTTTTGCTATGCTTTAGCAAAGAGACTGGCAGCATTTTGCTTCTGCCCCAAAAATCTATGGAACTTTGAACTTGAGGGAGAAGATTTAGGGTATGTGGCAAAAGAAATTTCTAAGTTGCAAAGCATTCAAGATGTGACTTGGATACTGTTAAAAGCATTTAGTTTTATATATTGACAAAGGTATAGTTTGGAACTGGAACTTATGTTTAAAAGGGAAGTAGAGCATAAAAGTTTGGAAAATTTGCAGCTTGCTGATGGATTAGAAAAGAAAAAACCATTTTCTGAGGAGAAATTCAAATCAGCTGCATAAATTTGCATAATGAGGAGCGAAATGTTTATCACTAAGACAATGGGGAAAATGTTTCCAGGGCATTTCAGAGGTCTTTCAGCAGCCCCTTCCATCACAAGCCTGGAGGCCTAAGAGGGAAAAATGGCTTCCAAGACCAGGCCTAGGGCCTTGCTGCTTTGTAGAGTCTCAGGATTTGGTGCCCTGTGTCCTACCTATGGCTAAAAATGGGCCAACATAGAGCTCAGGTTGTTGCTTCAGAGAATGCAAACCCAAAGCCTTAGTGACTTACACATGGTGTGGGGCCTGTAGGTGGACTGAAGTAAAAAATTGAGGTTTGAGAACCTCTGTCTAGATTTCAGAAAATGTGTGAACATGCCTGCATGTCCAGGCAGAAGTTTGCTGCAGAGGTGGGGCCCTCATGAAGAACCTCTACTACGGCAGTGCAGAAGGGAAAAGTGGGGTTGAAGTCCCCACACAGAGTCCCCATTGGGACACTGCATAGCTGAGCTGTGAGAAGAGGGCTACCATCCTCCAAGGCCCCAGAATGGTAGATCCATCAACAGCTTGCATTCACTGTGTGCCTGGAAAAGCCAAAGACTCAATGCCAGCCTGGCAGAGCTGCCCAAGACCATGGGAACCCAACTCTTGCATTAACATGACCTGGGTGAGAGACACAGAGTCAAAGGAGACCATTTTGGTGCTTTAAAATTTGACTGCCCTGCTGGATTTCAGACTTGTGTGGAGCGTGTAGCCTCTTCGCCTTGCCAAATTTCTCCCATTTGTAATGAGTGTATTTACCCAATGTCTGTATTCTCATTTATCTAGGAAGTAACTAACTTGCTTTTGATTTTACAGGCTCATAGGTGGAAGGGACTTGCCTTGTCTCAGATGAAACTTTGGACTGTGGACTTTTGGGTTAATGCTTAAATGAGTTAAGACTTTGGGGAACTGTTGAAAAGGCATGATTGGTTTTGAAATGTGAGGACATGAGATGTGGGAGGGGTCGGGGTAGAATGATATGGTTTGGTTGTGTCCCCACTGAAATCTCATTTTGAATTTTAGCTCCCATAATTCGCATGTGCTGTAGGAGGGAACTGGTGGTAGATAAATGAATCATGGGGTGGTTTTCCCCATTCTGTTCTTGTCGTAATGAATAAGTCTCACAAGATCTGATGGTTTTATAAAGGGTTTCCCATTTTGGTGGGCTCTCATTCTCTCTCGCCTGCTGCCATGTAAAATGTCCCTTTCCTCTTCCTTTGTCTGCTGCCATGATTGTAAGGCCTCCCCAGCCATGTGGAACTTTGAGTCCATTAAACTTGTTTCCTTTATAAATTACTCAGTCTCTGGTATGTCTTTATTAGCAGCATGAGAACAGACTAATAAAAACATTGAATGTAAATGGACTAAAGTATCCAATCAAAAGACACAAACTGGCTGGACTGATGAACAAACAAGACCCATTTATCATACTCAAAGACCCATATTCAAAGACACACTTAGACTGATAATAAAAGGATGGAAAAACAAATTCCATGCCAATGGACAAACAAAAAAAGAGCAGGAGTAGCTGCACTTATATTAGTCAAAATTGATTTCAAAATAAAAATATAAGAGACAAAGAGAGTCACTATATAATTATTAAAGGGTCAATTCAGGAAGATGATACAACAATGCTAAATATATATGCCCTCACCACAGGAGCACTCAGATATAGAAAACAAATATTATTAGAGCTAAAGAGAGAGATAAACTCCAAAACAGTAATAACTGAAGCCTTCAACACCCCACTTCTGTCTTATAGACAGAAAATCAACAGAGTAACGTTAGACTTAATTCACACTGTTGGCCAAATAGATCTAATAGATATTTATAGAACATTTCATTCAAGAGCTGTAGAATACACATTATTTTCTTCCACACATGGATTATTCTCAAGGATAGACAATGTATTAGGTCATAAAACAAGTATTAAAACATTGAAAAGTAAAAGGCGAAAGATTTATGCGATCTGAAGAGAAACCAGAGTATGCTAGCCATAAGTAGAAAGCTGAAACTGGATCCTTTCCTTACTCCTTATACGAAAATTAATTCAAGATGGATTAGAGACTTAAATGTTAGACCTAATACCATAAAAACCCTAGAAGAAAACCTAGGTAGTACCATTCAGGACATAGGCATGGGAAAAGACTTCATGTCTAAAACACCAAAAGCAACGGCAGCAAAAGTCAAAATTGACAAATGGGATCTCATTAAACTAAAGAGCTTCTGCACAGCAAAAGAAACTACCATCAGAGTGAACAGGCAACCTACAGAATGGGAGAAAATTTTGCAATCTACTCATCTGACAAAGGGCTAATATCCAGAACCTACAAAGAACTCAAACAAATTTACAAGAAAATAACAAACAACCCCATCAAAAAGTGGGCAAAGGATATGAACAGACATTTCTCAAAAGAAGACATCCATACAGCCAGCAGACACATGAAAAAATGCTCATCATCACTGGCCATCAGAGAAATGCAAATCAAAACCACAATGAGATACCATCTCACAGCAGTTAGAATGGCGATCATTAAAAAGTCAGGAAACAACAGGTGCTGGAGAGGATGTGGAGAAATAGGAACACTTTTACACTGTTGGTGGGATTGTAAACTAGTTCAACCATTATGGAAAACAGTATGGCGATTCCTCAAGGATCTAGAACTAGATGTACCATATGACCAAGCCATCCCATTACTGGGTATATACCCAAAGGATTATAAATCATGCTGCTATAAAGACACATGCACACGTATGTTTATTGTGGCATTATTCACAATAGCAAAGACTTGGAATCAACCCAAATGTCCATCAGTGACAGACTGGATTAAGAAAATGTGGCACATATACACCATGGAATACTATGCAGCCATCAAAAAGGATGAGTTTGTGTCCTTTGTAGGGACACGGATGCAGCTGGAAACCATCATTCTTAGCAAACTATCACAAGAACAGAAAACCAAGCACCGCATGTTCTCACTCATAGGTGGGAACTGAACAATGAGATCACTTGGACTCCGGAAGGGGAACATCACACACCGGGGCCTATCATGGGGAGGGGAGAGGGGGGAGGGATTGCATTGGGAGTTATACCTGATGTAAATGACGAGTTGATGGGTGCTGACGAGTTGATGGGTGCAGCACACTAACATGGCACAAGTATACATATGTAACAAACCTGCACGTTATGCCCATGTACCCTAGAACTTAAAGTATAATAATAATAATAAATAAATTTTAAAAAATAATAATTTTGGTTATAGATTTTAGCAATTAGATAAAAATTATGTAAAACATTAAGATAAAGTGGAATTAAACATAAAATTATTTTTAATTAAAAAAAACAAAAAAAAACATTGAAAAGTTGAAATAATAGCAAGTATCTCCTCTAACCGCAATGAAATAAAAATAGGAATCAATAATAAGAGAAATACTGAAAACTATAGAAATACATGAAAATTAAATGACATGCTCCTGAAGCAACAGAGGGTCAATGAAGCAATTAATAAGAAAACTGAGAAGCTCCTCGAAACAAGTTACAAAGAAAACACAACATACCAAAAGCTATGGGATATAGCAAAATCAGTACTAAGAGGGAAGTTTATAGCTTTAAGTGCCTACATCAAAAAAGAAGAAAAAAATCAAATAAACAACCTAAAGATGAATTT
This sequence comes from Macaca thibetana thibetana, assembly GCF_024542745.1. Lineage (NCBI taxonomy): Eukaryota > Metazoa > Chordata > Mammalia > Primates > Cercopithecidae > Macaca > Macaca thibetana. The sequence goes on from NC_065598.1 coordinate 122,790,739, forward strand.
TAAAGCACAAGAAAAGCAATAGGAGATTAAACTCAAACTTAATAGAAGAAAAAATATCAAATGAGAAATAAATGAAATTGAAATGAAGAAAACAGTACGAAATAGCAACAAAACAAAAAGTTAAACAAGATTGACAAAATTTAGCCAGACTAAGAAAAAAAGCAGAAGACACATACAAAAAATCTGAAATGAACAAAGAGACATTACAACTGATACTGCTGAAATTCATTAGAATCATTAGGGCTACCATGAGCTACATATGCTAATCAATTGGAAAATCTGGAAGAAATGAACAAATCCTGGTCACATACAACTTACCAAGATTGAACCATGAAAAAATAAAGACCATGAGTAGACCAATAGAAGATGATGAGATCAATGCTGTAATAAAAAGTCTACCAGTAAAGAAACCCCAGGACCTGATGGCTTCACTGCTGGATTCTACCAAACATTTAAAGAAGAACTAATACCAGTCCTACTGAAACTATTCCAAAAAATGGAGGAGGAAATTTTTCCAAACTCATTATATGAAGCCAGTATTACTCTGATGCCAAAACCAGACAAAGACACATCATGAAAGAAAACTACAAGCCAATATCTCTGATGCATAGTGATGCAGGAATCCTAAATAAAATACTAGCAAATCAAATTCAACAATACATTAGAAATATCACTCTTTATCACAAAATCCAGGTTGAAGTTAGTTTGGGAAAAGCATTTATCACATTAGATTACTGCTGTCCCAGCGTTTTTCTATATTTCTTTTATAAAGTATTAGTGCATATTTTTTCTAAATGGTAAGAAACCATGTGAACATGAGTGCAACAGTGAAATATTTGAGAAACATTCTTTCCATTTTCTTTACCACATAGGTCTTTGAAAAAGAGCAGCTGGAGATGGTAAGAAACTGTACAAAACAATTTTCTATGGGAAAAAATGTCGAATAGGAGGCAGGACTAACTTGTGGCTCCCATTTGGACATACAGAACAGCATGTGGAGACCCACAACATGAAATTTTGCTGTAAGAACTACCACAGGAACTTACCAGGAAAGCCTAGAGAATTCACAGACCTGTTGAAGGAGGTGGATTGCTGCTGCATGCTCCATGGGACAGCGAACGGAACTGTGAGTCAACTTGCTTTCCCAGCTGACAATCTTGTAGCCTGGGGCAAGTTTTCATTCCTGCTCACCAGCTGTCTAGAAATAAACTTGGTGCTGTTGCGGGGGCACTGTTGGAGTGAGACCAGCCTTTAGAACTGCAGGCTGCATGGGGGCTGGGTGAGGCCTGTGGCTACCAGCTTTCCCTCACTTCCTTGGTAACTCGTGTGATACAGCAGAGATACCCATAATCTCCCTGGGAAATATAATTCCATTGACCTGGGAACCCCACGTCCATCCCCCACAGGAGCCACAGTAAGTCCCACCCAAAGAGAGTCTGAACTCAAACACACCTAACCCTTCCCCCACCTGATGGTCTTTTTCTACCAATCCTGGTAACTGAAGACAAAGGACACAATCTCTTGGGAGTTCTATGGCCCTGTCCATGGCCTGAGAAATGTGAATACTTATCCAAAAGTGACTCTAGGACAACCTTGTATCCTCCCATACAACTGATGTACTCTTGAAAGCGCCACCTCCTGGCTGGAAGCCACCTAACACAAAGTCAGTGCATTTAAGAAAAATACAACCAAGGACTCTCAGAGTTTGCTTCACTCTCCTGCTACCTCCACCAGAGTAGGTGCTGCTATCCACAGCTGAGAGATATGAAGACAAATCACATCACAGGATATTTTACACACACTCCCCAGTACTGGCCTGGAGCTTAGTAGCTCTGCAATAGTTACTGGGGGGGTCCTTGCTCCCAGAGTTCCCAAGATGGTGGCAGGCCACTTCCAAAATGGCGGCAGGCCGCTTCTAAGATGGTGGCAAGTCTGGTGTTTCTCTGACCAGGGGTTCTTGGCCTCACGGATTGCAAGGAATGGAATCTTGGGCCATGAGGTGAGTGTTACAGCTCTATTAGAAGCCGTGGGTCACGAAAGAGAACCATAGAACCCAGTGACAAGTGTTCAGCTCGATTAGGATGAACCTGGGCACTTAGCTGTGCAGGAACAATGGCAAACCTTTAGCCTGATCAGGAGTGGCAATGGGCGCCTCACTGGATCAGGAGCACAGCGGACACCCTGCCACATCTGGAGGGATGGAAGTCAGCAGCGGGTCTGCAATGGCAGCAAATGGCAGTGGTAGATGGTGAGTAAAAGCTCAGCTTGAGCCGTAACAAACACGGACCAGAAGAGAGTGCAGTTGCAAGATTTAATAGAGTGAAAACAGAGCTCCCATACAAAGTGGGGAGACCCAAAGAGGGTAGCTGTTGTCAGCTCGAAAGCCTGGGTTTATATCCCGATCATGGTCCTTCCTGCTGTGCTCTCAGGCAATAGATGATTGTCTATTCCTTTACTTCCTGTTTGGATCTAATTATCATTTTAGTGAGCTCTCTTTACTATCTGATTGGTCAGGTGTGAGCTAAGTTGCAAGCCCCTTGTTTAAAGGTGGAAGCCGTCACCTTCCCAGCTAGGCTTAGGGATTCTTAGTCAGCCTAGGAAATCCAGCTAGTCCTGTCTCTCACTGGGTCACCAGCAATGTATTCAAACCAAGACAAAATCTGTGAATTGCCAGAAAAAGAATCCAGGAGGTCGATTATTAAACCATTGAAGGAGTCACTAGAGAAAGGTGAAGTCCAACTTAAACAATTTTTTTTAAGTGACACAGTATATGAATGTAAAAATATTCAGTGAAATAGATAAAATGAATATAAATCAATCACAACTTTTGGAAATTGAGGACACACATAGAGAAACACAAAATCCACTGGAAAGTCTCAGCAATAGACTTGAACAAGCAGAAGAAAGAACTTAAGAACTCAAAGACAAGGCTTTCAAATTAACCCAATCTGACAAAGACAAAGATAAATGAATTTTTTAAAATGGACAAAGCCTCCAAAAAGTTCTGGATTATGTTAAATGACCAAACCTAAGAATATTTGGTGTTCCTGTAGAATAAAAGAAATCTAAAAGTTTGAAAAACATACTGGAGGGAATAATCAAGAAAAACTTCCCAGGAGGCTAGAGAGCTAGACATTCCAATACAAGAAGCTGAAAGAACGCCTGGGATATACATTGCAAAGAAATCATCACCTAGGCAAATAGTCATCAGGTTATCTAGAGTTAAGATGAAAGAAAGAATCTTAAAAGCTGTGAGACAAAAGTATCAGGTAACCTATAAAGGAAAACGTATCTGATTAATTGCAGATTTCTCAGCAGAAACCCTAGAAGGGATTGGAGTCCTATCTTTTGCTCCCTGAAACAAAACAATTATCAGCCAAGAATTTTGTATACAGTGAAACTAAGCTTCATAAATGAAGGAAAGATACAATCTTTTTCAGATAAAAAAATGCTGAGAGAAATTTCTACTACAAATCCAGCACTACAAGAACTGCTTAAAGGAGCTGTAAATCTTGAAACAAATCCTCAAAATACACCAGAGTAGAATCTCCTTAAAGCTAACTCTCACAGGATCTATAAAACAACAACACAATGAATAATAATAAAAAAATGCATTCAGGCAACAAATAGCATGATGAATAGAATAGTACGTCACTTCTCAATAATAACATTGAATGCAAAGGCCTAAATACTTCACTTAAAACATACAGAATGGCAGAATGGATAAGAACTTACCAACCAAATATCTGCTGTCTTCAAGTGACTCACCTGACACATAAGTACACACATAAACTTAAGGTAAAGGGGTGGAAAAAAGACATTCCATGCAAATGGACACCAGAAGCAAGCAGGAGTAGCTAATCTTATACCAGACAAAACAGACTTTAAGGCAACAACAGTAAAAAGAGACATAGAAGAACATTATATAATTATAGGAGGATCAGTCCACGAGGGAGGTATCACAATTCTAAATTTATATGCACCTAACACTGGTGCTCCCGAATTTATTTAAAAGTTACTACTATTCCTAAGAAATGAGATAGACAACAAGACAGTAAGAGTGGGAGACTTCAGTACTCCACTTACAGGACTAGACAGATAATCAAGACAGAAAGTCAACAAAGGAACAATGCACTTAAACTATGTCCTAGAACAAATGGATATACAGACACTTACAGAACATTCTACCCAACAACTACAGAATGTAAATTCTATTCATAACCACATGGAGCAATCTAGAAGATAGACATGATAAGCCACAAAACAAGTCTCAACAAATTTAAGAAAATAGAAATTATATGAAGTACTCTCTCAAAGCACAGGGGAATTAAATTGGAACTCAACTCCAAAAGGAACTCTCAAAATCATGCAAATACATGGAAATTAAATCATGTGCTCCTGAACGATTGTTGGGTCAACAATGAAATCAAGATGGAAATTAAAACATTCTTTAAACTGAATAAAAAAAGTGACAAAACTGTTGAAGCCCTCTGGGATACAGCAAAAGTGGTGCTAAGAGGAAAGCTCATAACGTTAAATGCCTATATCAAAAAGTATGAAAAAGCACAAATAGACAATCTAAGATTACACTTCAAGGAACTAGAGAAACAAAAACAAATCAAACCTAAATCCAGAAGAAAAGAAATAACCAAGACCAGAGCAGAACTAAACAAAATGAAAACAACAAATACAAATACAAAAGATAAATGAAACAAAAAGCTGGTTATTTGAAAAGAAAAGTAAAATTATAGCCCTTTAGCGAGATTAACCAAGAAAAGAGGAGATAAGAGCCAAATAAGTTCAATTAGAAATGAAATGGTAGATATTAAAACCAATACAGAAATACAAAAGATCATTCAAGGCTACTATGAACTCCTTTATGCATATAAACTAGAAAACCTAGAGGAGATGGATAAATTCCTGGAAATATAAAACCCTACTAGATTAAGCCAGGAATAAATGGAATCTCTGAACACATCGAAAACAAATAGTAAGACTGAAATGGTAATTCAAAAGTTATTGGAGCACTATTCACAATAGTGTGAGGATGACAAATGGGGAGAAACCACATAATTGGTAAACTGTTTTACTTTGAGTGAGGGATATGTTTTGGAACTGGATAGAAGTAGTGGTTACTCAACACCCAGTATACTAAATGCCATTGAAATGTTCACATTCAAATTATTAATGTTATGTCATTGAAATTTCACCTCTCTTTTTTAAATCACACACACACAAATTTATCCTTAAATATATAATATATATATATATACACACACACACATATATATCTATATATGAAATGTAACCTATTTCAAAGTGAAAGTAGTTCACAGGATTTTTGTTGGTAATTTTTTAGCTTTCACAGAAATTCAAATAACTGGTTACTTCTTGGAAGTTCTGGGAACAAGAGACAGATAACAGAGACTATCAGTCTTCTAGGAGAAAGGATGATGGAAAGTTCTAGGGTGAGTACTTCCTACCCAGCTGTCCATTGGAGATTAGGGGTGATAGTTGATGGAGTATAGATGAAATAAGTAAAAGAGGCCATACGTTGATAATGGTTGAAATATCAGTGATAATTACATGGGAGCTTATTATATTAACTGATCTATATTTACATATGTTTGAGGATTTTTAATAAGAAAAATATTTTATAAAGGAATATATACAACGAAAATCCCACTAGAGTTAATAAACTTCTTTGATTGCACTGATTTCTTCCAAACAGTTGTATATTTTCACTATCTGCACTTTATTTCTTCATATTCACTTCTGAATCCATTCCAATGAAGCATTTATCATTATCACTTCACAGAAGTGCTTCTAAATTATATATTAATTTATCCAATTTTCTCACTCATCTTAGTTGAACCATCAGCTGCATTTGATACTTTTGATCAATCTCTCTTCCTTGAGAAATTCTTCTATTTTCCTTTAAATGACACTGTTAGGCCATTCTTGCATTGCTATAAATAAATACCCCAAACTGAGTCATTTATAACAAAAGAGGTGAAATTGGATAATGGTTCTACAGTCCATAAACAAAGTATGGTGGCATCTGCTTCTGGGAAGCCCTCAGGGAGCTATTACTCATGGCTGAAGGCCAACCAGGGGCAGGCACTTCACATGGTGAAAGCAGGAGCAAGTGATTGAGGGGAGAGGTGTTACACGCTTTTAAATGACAAGGTCTCATGATAACTGACTCACTATCATGAGGACAGTATCAAGGGGGATGGTGCTAAACCATTCATGAGAAATCTACCCCCATTATCTAATTACCTTCCAACAGGCATCACCTCCAACACTGGGGATGATATTTCAGTATGAGATTTCAGCAGTGACACAGATCGAAACTATATTACTCCACTCCCTGCCCCTCCCAAATCTCATGTCCCTTTTACATTTCAAAACACAATCATACCTTTCCAATAATCCCCCAAAGACTTAACTCATTCCACAGTTTACTCAAATGTACAAAGCCCAAAGTCCCATCTGAGACAAGGAGAGTTCTTTCCACCTACAACCCTGTAAAATCAAAAACAAGACAGTTGCTCCCATGATACAATGGGGATGTAGACATTGGGTAAACATCTCTATTCCAAAAGGGAGAAGTTGGCCAAGGATACAAGTTTCTTCACAGACACATAATTTGTAAATTTTTTCTCTATCCACGAGTTACCTTTTTCACTTTCTTGATGGTGTCCTTTGAAGAACAAAACGTTTTAAATTTCATGACATTGAATTTATCTATTTTTTGGCTGTTTATTCCTTTGGTGATTATCTAGGAAACTCTCTAAGGTCACAAAGAGTTATACCTGTGTTTTCTTCTATGAGTTTTATAATTTTATCTCTCACATTTTAGTCTATTTTCCATTATGAGATCATTTTTGTAAATGGTGTTATATAGAGTACAATTTTTTTTTCTTTGAGATGGAGTCTCACCCTGTTGCCCAAGATGGAGTGCAGTAGTGCAACCTCGACACACTGCAACCTCTGCCTCCCAAGTTCAAGCTATTCTCCTGCCTCAGCCTCCTGAGTAGCTGGGACCGCAGGCGTGCACCAACAAGCTGGGCTAATTTTTGTATTTTTAGTAGAGATTTCACCATGTTGGCCAGGCTGGTCTCCAACTCCTGACACCAGGTGGTCCACCCGCCTCAGCCTCCCACAGTGCTAGGATGACAGGCCTGAGCCACCGCCCATGGACAAACAATTTAGTATTTTTCTTGCATGTGGATATTTATTTGTCCCAGTAATATTTGTTGAAAAGAATGTTTATTTCCTTTTGAATAGCCTTGGCAAACTTATCTAAAATAGAATAACTATGGTGTATTGGTTTATTTATGGGCTCTCCATTGCATTCATTTGGTATATATGCCTGTTCTTTGTCAGTAACTCATAATCTTGATTACTGTATCTCTATAGCAAATTTTGAAATTGGGAAGTTAATCCTCTAATTCATTCTTTAAGACTCCTTTACATGATTTTAAATCAATTTCAAGAGCATTTCAATCTTAGCCATCTTACCTATATGATTCCAATCCATTTGTTCAAATGTTCTTTAATTTCTTTGAACGCTGTCTTTCTTTTTGAAAGAGTTTTTATAGTATTGGTGTTAATTATTCTTTAAACATCTCAATAAAATCGGTAAAGTCTTCTGGGCCTGGGCATTTCTTACAAATACAAATGCAATGTCATTATTTATTATAGGTCTATTCAGATCTTCAGCTTTTTTTCTTGTAAGATTTAGTAAGATATATATCTTTTTGGAATTTGTCCATTTCTCCAGATCACCTTATTGTTTTACTTACAAGTGTTCCTAGTATTGTCTTACACTCCCTTTCTCCTCCTTCAAGTTCCCTTGTACTATTTGAATTTTTGTTTCCTATTTCGGCAATTTGAATCTTCTTCTCAATCTTCTTAAAAATGTGTCAATTTTATTGATCTTTTTAAAAGATCAATTTGCAGTTTTATTGATTTTCTCCCTTTTGTTCTCATCTACGTTTCATTTAGTTCCATGATAATTATTACTATTCCTTTTGTGGATTTGGTTTCTTTTCATTACTAGGTTATTTAAGTGGAGTATTAGTTTGATTTGCAAATACATGAATTTGCAGGTATAAATTTCCCTCTGTGTGCTGCTTTAGCTTCATCCCACACATTTTCATATATTGTGTTTTTATTTACATTCATCTTAAAGTATGTTTTAATCTCCATTGGGATATTTTTAATTCTTTTCATTCAGGCAGGATTGCCTTGTTCAATTTGCATATACTTGTAAATTTAACAAATGTTTTGTTACTAATTTCTAATTTTGTTATCCTCTACTCAAGCTATAATTTGTATAATTTCAATATCTTAAAATGTATTGACATTTGTTTTATATCATGACATATGTTCTATTCTTGAGAATGCTCCATGTGTATTTGAGAATAATGTTGTTGTTGTGTGCAGTGTTTATAAATGTCCGTTATGTCAAGTTGGTTCATAGTATCCTTCAAACCTTCTATTTCCTTCTTGATATACTTCCAGATTTTTCTATTCACTATTGAAGGTGGAGTGTTGTAGTATCCAGTTATTATTTTTCAGTTATCTATTTTCTCATTTTATTTATTGATTGATTTATTTTTGAGATGGCGTTTTGCTCTTGTTGCGTAGGCTGGAGTTCAATGGTGTGATCTCGGCTCACTGCAAACTCTGCCTTCCAGGTTCAAGCGATTCTCCTGCCTCAGCCTCCCGAGTAGGTGGGATTACAGATGCCTGCCACCACACCTGGCCTTTTTTTTTTTTTTTTTTTTTTTTTGTATTTTTAGTAGAGACGGGGTTTCACCATGTCGGCCAGGCTGGTCTCGAACTCCTGACTTCAGGTGATCCACCCACCTGGGCCTCTCAAAATGCTGGGATTACAGGCATGAGCCACCGTGCCAGCCTACTTTCTCCTTTTAATTATTAGTTTTTGCCTCATATATTTTGAGGGCTCTCTTAGTAAGTATATATATGTTTACAATTTTTATGACTTTGTAAGGAATCGATGTATTTATAATTGAAATGTTCCTCTTTATCTCTGGCAACATGTCTTGTTTTAAGTTTACTTTGTGTAATGTGGATACGGACACTCTAGCTTTCTTATTGCCACTGTTTGTACCACACATATTTGTAATAGACTCTCAATTGTCTCAAAACATATGTACCCCATTTACATTTTATTCTTCACACTGCAGCCAAAGTGATTTTTATGATACATAAATTAGATCATATTGCTATTTTAAACAGAAACCACTAATGCACTACAGTTTAACTCAAAACAAAATGTAAGTTTCATATGTTGTTCTACAATGCCCTACAGAGCCTGACTCGCTCTTTTACCAGTCTTTCTGTTATTTACATGACCTCAGATATGGCCTTTTTGAATTCCCTTAATTATACTAATCAAAATCTTCAGGGCTATCGTACACTCTGCATTCTCTGCCTGTAATACTTTTCCCTAGAAATCTGCAGAGCTTGCTGTCTTCATTCGCATCTTTGCTAAAATGTCACCCCATAAGAAAGGACTTAACTGTCCACCTTATTAAAATATTACTTCCAATTCCCCCACTTTCCACTGGCAATTTGGTTCCTTTTTCTAGCCTTATTTTTCATCATTATCTCACATTCATAAATATATTTATTGTTTATTTCTCATCACAAAAATTTAAACTACACGAGAGCAAGGGCATTCTCTGTTCCTTCATTATTGCATCACCCATGCCCAAATCACTACAGAGGATATGGATGGTGCTCCAAAAATATTTGATGAATAAGTAAACGGATATTAGTAAATGAGTTTATGTTTGCCTCTTCAGACAGTGAAAAATATTAAAATAGTACATATGCTTCATCACCTATATTCCTTCTTCTGTAGTTCTTCCCCATTAGTTTCCTTCTTCCTTATACAAGAATAATATAACTATGAAGTACATATTGTGAAACTTTCTTATTGGGAGTGAATGTAGCTTTTTATTACTGTTCTTGATTATTAAGATAAGCATTTAACAATTTTTTCCATTCCAGAAAGAGAACTATAGTTATGTATAAATGATATGCACACGCGCGCACACACACACACACACACACACACACACATAATTTCTAGGCATATTTTCTCAAGTTATAAACCTAAGTATGTTTATAATAAAGTCATCATCTTTGATTTTACATTCATTCTTAATGGTTTATTTTGCTCACAAAAGAATTAAAGAGGAAAAATCTTTGCTTTGTGGTTCCAGATGGCTTGCTTAACCTGGTATAGCCATCTCATGTGCTTGTATTAATAAAAAATAAACAAGAATGTATATATATCTCAAAAGCAAACATACTTTATAGGAGGCTGTCAATTACCATACATGTAATATGTGACTGGTAGACACGTATCAAAATTCATGAACATTTTCTTACTTTCTAAAGTTTTGTATTACTTATTTCATGGCATTTTTATGAAACAGGAGTTATATTGTTTGGTTAACAAATCTTCCCTAGTCCTAGAATATACATTAATGATATGGGATAAAATTCTGTTCTGAATTCATATAAACACTGATCTCCCTTACTCAGCAATTATTTCTTCTTCCTCTGCTCCACTTTTATATTTATTTTTAGATATACGGCTAGAAACTCTAGCCGTCTCTCCAATTATAATCATAAATTACAGAGTTGAAATTCAGAGAATATGATTTTCCTCAATGAACTTTTTAAGGCTTGTAAAAGATGAAATGACATAAATCAGCACTCTGGCACAATTATGCTATTCTAAAGGTCATTCAGAACCTTCTCCCATCAGTAGCTTTTTAATGGGGATTCCTTGAGTTGGTTCCTGGATGATCTGTAGCCTTGTCTTTAATATCAAACAATCTCTTTTCAAAAGAGGAGGTACTTTGAAACTGACAACCATTTTAACTTACTGATCAAATTGTGCCATGGATTGTTCCCAATCACCATATCTTCATCTATGACCACTGACTTCCGAAACATATTTCCTAATGCAGCAGTCAAATTGGCTTCAACGCTGGACATAGGCCAACTACCTCTGGCTTTGCTCCTCTGATGGCTTCCATCAAAGGGCTTTGAGCAGTTTTTGTCTGCACTTTGGCATCTTTCTCAATACAACAGAAGAGAAAGGCGATCATGTACAAATAATTCTACTTATTTAAAAGTACCAAGTTAACTACTTCCTAAGCCAAGGAATCCTATTATATGAATGCTATATATAAAATATTTTTTAGATATTGAAAAGTGATTCAAATGAAAAATTACATGTTTCTGGATAAAAATAGACTTTTAAAATTGAATGGGCCAGGCACCATGGCTTACGCCTGTAATTCAAACACTTTGGGAGGCTGAGGCAGGCAGATCTCTTGAGTTCATGACTTTGAGACCAGCCTACATAGGCAACATAGCAAAACCCGATCTCTACAAAAAATATGAAATATTAGCCAAGTGTGGTTGTGTGTACCTGTAGTCCCAGCTACTTAAGAGGCTCAGGTGGAGGATTCCTTTAGCCTGGGACGTGGAGATTGCAGTGAGCCCAGATAGCAACACTGCACTTCAGCGTGGGTGACAGAGACAGACCCTGTCTCAAAAAATTAATTAATTAATTAATTAATGGCTTTATATTTAAATTATTCGAAGGCCTATGTAAAAATCCACAAAAATTCTCAATGGTGCTTCTATTGACATTTTTATTTCCAGGTTATTGGTTTATTATTTTGACTGATGGTTGCTTTTCCCATAAGCAGTTGTCAATATCCATATCAGCATTAAAAACACATCAATTAGCTTTTAGGAAAAGCAAAATAAAAATCACATATTAATTTTTCAGAATTAGAAGAGCAATCAAAAATGACACAAGCTGATGCACTTAAAGCCTCTAATAAGGAAAATGAACAACTGATAATAAGCTTGTTCATTTGTTATTGTTATAGCAAAACAACAGAGGTGATTTGCAGGCATATTTCACAGATCTGCTGATGCTTTATATATACTTACCAAAGTAAACACAGATGAACATGTAGATACTCTATCACTGTCTGTAACAAATGACCAAGACATATATTCTGTTTTTACATAGATTTTAAATGCACACTGATATATATGGATGAGACTAATGAGCTTCAAGATCCAAATAAATGTAATCACTCAAGACCAAGTAGTGGTCTTCTGGAGGGCCATCCTAACTTTCAAAGTGATCATGTATGATAATAAAATTATTTTTTTGGGAAAAAGTCACCATAAAAAGTAAAATCTGTGGTTAAATGACTTTTTGAACTTAAATTCATTCAAGCTTTCTTTTTAAGTTTCTAAAAATTCTATCATAGTTCATTGACTGAAACATTTTTGTCAAAAGTTATATGTTTTAGCCAAATCTACAAAACAAATAATAATACAAAAGGTGGCCTTTAGTTTTTGTTATGAACTGCATACTTTTATTATCTGACTGTTCACCACCCCTAATATGATGGTATTTCGAGAGATAATTGAAGAGTTATGCACTTTGGGAGGTAATTAGGATTACATGAGGTCAGGAGGGTAGGGTCTTCACGACAGGATTAGTATAATTTTAAGAATAGACATTAAAGAGCTTGCCCTTTCTCTCTCTCTGAACATACACCATAGAAAGGCCATGTGAGCATATAGCAAGGAGTTGATCACGTGCAAGCCCAGGAGAGTACCCCCACCAGGGACTAAATTGGCTTTCATTTTGATCTTGGAATTTCCATCATGCAGAGCTGAGAAAACTAGAGTTCTGTTGTTTAAGCCATCCAGTCCATGGCATCTTGTAATGGGAGCTCAAACTAACACAGTTTTTTAAAAATTAATACTATGCAATTGACAAATATTAATTGTATACATTTATGGAGTATAAGTTGATTTTTTTTTCAGAGACAGAGAGTTGCTCTGTCACCCAGGCTGGAGTATAGTGGCATGGTCACGGCTCACTGCAGCTTTGACCTCCTGGGCCCGAGCGATCCTGGTGCTTCAGACACCAAGTAGCTAGGACGATAGTTGCACACCACCACACCTGGCTAATCACTGTATTTTTTGTAGAGACAGCGTTTCACTAGGTTTTCCAGACTGGTCTCAAACTCCTGAGCTCAGGCAATCTGCCTGCTTTGGCCTCCCAAAAGAGGAATTATAGGAGTGAGCCACCATGCCCAGCCATGATGCTTTGATATATGTATATAATGTGAAGTGACTAAGTCAAGTAAATTAACATATCCATCACTTTGTTTACCTATCATTTTTATGGTGAGATATTTGAAATATCTTCTCAGTTATGTTGAAATATACAATACATTATTATTGACTATAATCAACCTCCTGTGTAATAGATCCCAAACTTATTTCTTCTCTCTGAAATTTTGTACCCTTTGGCCAACTCCCCATTTTTCCCCTTCCCGCCTCCCTGCCTAGTCTCTAATAACTATCATTCTTTCATTCTGTGAGTTAAACCTTTTTAGATTCCACATATTCTAAGAAATATAGAAAAATAAGCATTTTTCTTTTGATTTCCTTTGTTTATTAATCAACAGTGAGTAACTCCTTAAAAGATTATTTTAATAAAATACCATGGAATAATACTCCATGAAAAACGCCATAGCTTGGTGTGGTAAGAACAAATTGGCATTTTAAAGATGAATGCTGATTACAGATATCTTTAAGAAGCAATAGAATAAATTGATAGTAATTGCTGTACTTCAGATACTGTACTATCTAAATATATATGTTTAACGCTTAACTCCTAAATATGGCTCTTTTTAGCAATGAAGAAACTAAAACTTAAAGAGTTAGGGTAGCTTGTAAAACCATAGGCCTAATAAACAAGAACAGGTAGTAGAATTTATAGTATCTAAAACCCCGTGTTCTTTCCACCAAGCCATATTAACTCTCATATCATGAAGACTCTTTATTAGTTCTCAATCTATTAAGTAGTTAAGAGACTGTGGGGCTTAAGGTCTTATCCTTCTCTGAAACCAACACTAGGTTAAGATGCTCTAGAATACTACTTTTCAAGTTTTATTGCGTTGATTCTCAATGATTCCAAGTTGATATTTTCTGACTTAATAGGAAACTCCATTATTAGTAATGTCAATTAATGTAATAGTTAAGAATAAAAACTGATATGGTTCTATCCAGTTGAAGTCTCAACTCTATTAAAATAGAATAATATAAAATAAAAATAATATTTTATGCCTCTGGTAGCACATTGATAAAACAAGTCAAATAATAGTACATAATTTGTAGAGTTACTGTAAGGATTAAGGGAGGCAATATATCTAAAGTATTTAAAAGTGTGCCTTGTTGGCACTTTGTAGGTACTACATAATGACTACTAATTTTTGTGATTATAAATGAAGCAAATGATGTTTCCTCTTCTTCTGGGGAAAAAAAAAAGAAACATACATTATTTAGAAGTGTAAGTGTTAGAAAATTAGTGACTGTATTTTGGTCTGAGATTCTTAGACTGGTTGGGGAAAACATTCTTCGTAAGAAGAAGATGGCATGCTCGTGCACTGAACTCATCCATTGTTAATTTTGTTGTTTCATAAAACAAGAAAAAGGACTTTATTTTATTCACTGTTTTATTTCCAGGGCCTCAAAAAGTGCCTGGTATATATGTATTTGTTGGATTAATTCTGAATAAAAAGTTTGTTTTTCTTCCTTATAGACAGTGTAGATTTGTATATGTGTTTCTGGGGGCAGGGGATAACTTGAACATAATTCGAATAGGTCTCAGAAGTCATGTATCCTAAAAATAACTTTTCTTTTTCCTTTCTGTCTGTTTTTTAAGCAAGAGGTTTAATTCTCTTAGCAACAGTTTTTCTATCTCTAAGACAGAAATGATATTTATCTCCTGCTCTAAACACATCCCAGGTTTGTATTTATAACTAATTGAGAACTAAAGGCACTTAAGAAATAATAAAAGGATATGCAAATATCAGTTGCCAAACAAATATGTATTGAACTAAATCCCTAATCAAGAATGTATATTATGATCTCTTTACATATATAAGGCAAAAACAATGACTTCTGAGAATTTTTTTTAACATATTAAGCATCAAACCTCACCAAAGTTTTGCGATAGCAAGTCTTTATTACTAAGGTCATAACAATGTTTAATTATTTTTAAAAAACTAATAATTCTAAAGTGTAAGGTAAAACTTACTCTTTTTAGGTGGACAGTTTAATGATTCTTGACAAATATATAAAATAATGTAATCTCTACCACAGTCAAGATATAGAATATTTCCATCACCACAAAAAGGTCTGCTACTGTGTAATTTGTCCTCTCCACCATCCCTAGCCTCTATCCTCAATTCTGGGCCAGAACTTCTCTGCCTCAGGGGAAACATTTTCTGTGTTTCAGGTCTCTTTGGAAGAGCTTATATCGCTTTAGAATTCAGACTGCTTTGACCTATTTGCCCTGCTTTCCCTGAAACCTTAACTATTTGATTGGCTCAAGAAAGTAAATTATTTTTTAGATTATCTGACATTTTCTTATTTCTACTGTGGTACCAATGCTTCTGCTTTCATCTTGCATAAAAATGTTTTATACGTGGTTTATATATCCTTCTTGGAAATTAAACTATGATGCTTTTTTGGACATATATTACCATGCTCAAAAGTCAGAAACAATTTTAATGTATCATTTCATCTCCAAAAAGTAATCCTAATCAACCCAATAATTTTCTTTATTTTGGTTGTCCTATTTCTATCATGCCCTACAATTACAAATTTTTTTTTTTTTTTTTTTTTGCATATCAAAATATTTGTGGGTTTTCTTGTCTCTTTATACACTTGTAGATTTGGAATGCTATTTCATGTTTAAAGACACTGTAGGAAAGTGCCAAATTTCCTTGATATCTTCAAGCCTGAAAGAAAGATATAGAAAATCTCCTTTAAAAATCCCAGTATGGGAACAGAACAGAGTCCTCAGAAATAATACCACACATCTACAGCCATCTGATCTTTGACAAACCTGAGAGAAACAAGAAATGGGGAAAGGATTCCCTATTTAATAAATGGTGCTGGGAAAATTGGCTAGCCATAAGTAGAAAGCTGAAACTGGATCCTTTCCTTACTCCTTATACGAAAATTAATTCAAGATGGATTAGAGACTTAAATGTTAGACCTAATACCATAAAAATCCTAGAGGAAAACCTAGGTAGTACCATTCAGGACATAGGCATGGGAAAAGACTTCATGTTTCAAACACCAAAGCAATGGCAGCAAAAGCCAAAATTGACAAATGGGATCTAATTAAACTA
This sequence comes from Macaca thibetana thibetana, assembly GCF_024542745.1. Lineage (NCBI taxonomy): Eukaryota > Metazoa > Chordata > Mammalia > Primates > Cercopithecidae > Macaca > Macaca thibetana. The sequence continues at coordinate 122,807,040 of NC_065598.1, forward strand.
AAGAGCTTCTGCACAGCAAAAGAAACTACCATCAGAGTGAACAGGCAACCTACAGAATGGAAGAAAATTTTTGCAATCTACTCATCTGACAAAGGGCTAATATCCAGAACCTACAAAGAACTCAAACAAATTTACAAGAAAAAAACAAACAACCCCATCAAAAAGTGGGCAAAGGATATGGACAGACATTTCTCAAAAGAAGACATTCATACAGCCAACAGACACATGAAAAAATGCTCATCATCACTGGCCATCAGAGAAATGCAAATCAAAACCACAATGAGATACCATCTCACACCAGTTAGAATGGCGATCATTAAAAAGTCAGGAAACAACAGGTGCTGGAGAGGATGTGGAGAAATAGGAACACTTTTACACTGTTGGTGGGATTGTAAACTAGTTCAACCATTATGGAAAACAGTATGGCGATTCCTCAAGGATCTAGAACTAGATGTACCATATGACCCAGCCATCCCATTACTGGGTATATACCCAAAGGATTATAAATCATGCTGCTATAAAGACACATGCACACGTATGTTTATTGCAGCACTATTCACAATAGCAAAGACTTGGAATCAACCCAAATGTCCATCAGTGACAGATTGGATTAAGAAAATGTGGCACATATACACCATGGAATACTATGCAGCCATCAAAAAGGATGAGTTTGTGTCCTTTGTAGGGACATGGATGCAGCTGGAAACCATCATTCTTAGCAAACTATCACAAGAACAGAAAACCAAACACCGCATGTTCTCACTCATAGGTGGGAACTGAACAATGAGATCACTTGGACTCAGAAAGGGGAACATCACACACCGGGGCCTATCATGGGGAGGGGGGTGGGGGGAGGGATTGCATTGGGAGTTATACCTGATGTAAAAGACGAGTTGATGGGTGCAGCACACCAACATGGCACAAGTATACATATGTAACAAACCTGCACGTTATGCACATGTACCCTACAACTTAAAGTATAATAATAATAAATAAATTTTAAAAAAAAATCCCAGTATGACCTACTAAATTTTCAAAGAAAGAGAAAGGAGGAGACAGAAAAGGAAAGAGAGAAAAGGAAGGTGGGGAGTGGGGAGCACTGATTATATCCAAAATGTCTACTCATCAAGTAGTAAATGGAAGTTATTTTTCTAGATATCACCTTTGCATAAGTTTAGTCTTTTTAGAAGTTGATGAATATGTGCATTGCATGCCCTTTTAATACTTATTTTAAAATTTGCAATAGATACATCCTACTCCTTAGAAGAATACTTTCTATTTTTATGGTCAATTAAGCTGGTGTATAATTTAGAACAATATTTGACCATAACAAAAGTACTAAGAAAATTGCTGCATAAAATTACTGCCCCTACACAACAAATTTATTGTGAGCCCTTTTATATAAACTCCATTAATTTGGGTTGTGAAAAAAAGAAGTTACAAAGGTGTTTCTTTCAGGAAATGATAAAATTCTTTGGCAAGCTACTTTCCCAACATATGAACATATGGTTCTCTTTCATATTAATCCTTTGTCATTAATCAAGATTATGGTATCATATTCTAAACATAAATGATCTACATGTTTTCTCAGCATTTTTATATTAATCAGTGACATTGTGAGAATTCATTGAGTAACTATCCATTACATTAAATTGTGGACTTGATTTATATTCTTGTTTAATGACAGGCTACAGTTAAATCACATAGTTGATGTAGTCTAATTTTGAGCCACATGCAATGGAAGAAATATGTACTTCTTTATTGAAATATGAAATTCTTCATATGGAACCAAAAAAGAGCCTGAATAAGCAAAGAAATCCTAAGCAAAAATAACAAATTTAGAGGCATCACATTACCTGACTTCAAACTATACTACAAGAATACAATAACCCAAACAGCATGGAACTAGTATAAAAGTAGACACATAGACCAATGGAACAGAATATAGAAGACAGAAATAAAGCCAGATACTTATGACCAACTTATCTTTGACAAAGAATACAAAAACAAAAACTGTAGAAAAGACATCCTATTCAATAAATGACGCTGGGAAAATTGGATATCCCCAAGTAGAAGAATAAAACTGAATCCCTATCTCTCAGTATATATACAAATTAACTCAAGGTAGACTAAACACTTAAATCTAAGACCTGAGACCATAGAAATTATAAAAGAAAACATGGCAAAAACTCTTTTGGACACTGGCCTAGGAAAATAATTGATGATGAAGATACAAAAAGCGAATGCAACAAAAGCAAAAATAAATAAATGGAACCTAATTAAACTAAAAAGCTTCGGTACATCAAAATAAATAATCTTCAGAGTAAAAAGAAAACCTACAGACTAAGACAATTTTTGCAAATTATGCATTTGACAAAGAACTATATTTAGAATCTACAAGGAACTCAAACCAGCAAGAAGAATCCAAATAATCCCATTAAAATTGGGCAAACGGCATGAATTGACACTTCTCAAAAGAAAATATACAAATGGTAAACAAACATATTAAAAAATGCTCAACATCACTGCATTAGTTCATTTTCACACTGCTGATAAAGACATACCTGAAACTGGAAACAAAAAGAGGTTTAATTGAACCACATGCCTGGGGAGGCCTCAGAATCATGGCAGGAGGGAAAGGGCACCACTTACGTGGCAGCAGCAAGAGAAAAATGAGGAAGAAGCAAAAGCGGAAACCCTTGTTAAACCCATCACATCACCTGAGACTTATTCACTATCATGAGAACAGCATGGGAAAGACTGGTCCCCATGATTCAATTACCTCCCACTGAGTCTCTCCCACAACATGTGGGGATTTTGGAAGATATAATTCAAGTTTAGATTTGGGTGAGGACACAGCCAAACCATATCACTCTGCCCCTAGCCCCTCGAAATCTCATGTCTTCATATTTCAAAACCAATCATGCCTTTCCAACAGTCCCCCAGAGTCTTGACTCATTTCAGCATTAACCCAAAACTCCACAGTCCACAGTCTCATCTGAGACAAGGTAAGTCCCTTTCTCCTATGAGCCTGTAAAATCAAAAGTAAGCTAGTTACTTCCTAAATACAATGGGGGTGCAGGCACTGGTAAATACAGCCACTCCAAATGGGAGAAGTTGACCAAAACAAAGGGGTTACAGGATACATGCAAATCGAAAATCCACTGGGGGAGTCAAATTATAAAACTCCAATGATCTCCTTTAACTCCAGGTCTTACATCCAAGTCATGCTGATGCAAAAGGTAGTTTCCTATGGTTTTGGGCAGCTCCGCCCCTGTGGCTTTGTAGGGTACAGCTTCCCTCCTGGCTGCTTTCACTGGCTAGCATTGAGTGTCTGTGGCTTTTCCAGGTGCACGGTGCAGGCGGTCGCTGGATCTACCATTCTGGGGTCTGGAGGACGGTGGCCTCTTCTCACAGTTCCAGTAGGCAGTGCCCCAGTAGGGACTCCATGTAGGGGCTCCGACCTCACATTTTCCTTCTGCACTACCCTAGCAGAGGTACTCCATGAGAGCCCCATCCCTGCAGCAAACTTTTGCTTGGGCAGCCAGGCATTTCCATACATATTCTGAAATGTAGGCAGAGGTTCCCAAACCTCAATTCTTGTCTTCTGTGCACCTGCAGACTCAACATCATGTGGAAGCTGCCAAATCTTGGGGTTTCCTCCCACTGAATCCACAGCCCAAGCTCTATGTTTGGCCCTTTCAGCCACAGCTGGAGCAGCTGGGACACAGGGCACCAAGTACCTAGGCTCCACACAGCGCAGGGACCCTGGGCCTGGCCCCAAAACCACTTTTTCCTCCTAGGTGTTGGGACTTGTGATGGGAGGGACTGCCGTGAAGGTCTCCGACATGGCCTGGAGAAATTGTCCCCATGGTCTTGGGGATTAACATCAGGCTCCTTGCTACTTATGCAAATTTCTGCAGCCAGATTGAATTTTTCCTCGAAACAATGGGTTTTTCTTTTCTACTGCATTGTCAGGCTGCAAATTTTCTGAACTTTTATACTCTGTTTCCCTTTTAAAATGGAATGCTTTTAACAGCACCCAAGTCACCTTTTGAATGCTTTGCTACTTAGAAATTTCTTCCACCAGGTACCCTAAATTATCTCTCTCAGGTTCAAAGTTCCACAAATCTAGGGCAGGGGCTGGGGCTAAATGCTGCCAGGCTCTTTGCTAAAACATAATAAGAGTCACCTTTGCGCCAGTTCCCAACAAGTTTCTCATCTCCATCTGAGACCACCTCAGACTGGACCTTATTGTTCATATCACACTATCAGCATTTTTGTCAAAGCCATTCAACAAATCTCTAGGAGGATCCAAACTTTCCCACATTTTCCTGTCTTCTTCTGAGCCCTCCAAACTGTTCCAACCTCTGTCTGTTACCCAGTTCCAAAGTCGCTTCCAGGTTTTCGGGTATCTTTTCAACACCTCTACTGGTACCAATTTACCATATTATTTTGTTTTCATGCTGCTGATAAGGATATACTCGAAACTGGGACCAAAAAAAAAAAAAAAGGTTTAATTGAACTTACAGTTCCATGTGGCTGGGGTGGCCTCAGAATCATGGCGGGAAGCAAAAGGTATTTCTTACATGGCAGTGGCAAGAGAAAAATGAGGAAAAAGCAAAAGCAGAAACCCCTGATAAACCCATCAGATCTCGCGAGGTTTATTCACTATCATGAGAACAGCATGGGAAAGATGGGCCCCCCTGATTCAATTACCTACTCCTGAGTCCCTCCCACAACACATGGGGATTTTGGAAGATACAATTTGAGATTTAGGACACAGCCAAACCATATCAACCACTAATCATCAAGGAAATACAAATTAAAACTGCAACGAAGTACCATATTAAGGCAACCAGAATGGCCATTATTAACAAGTCATTAAGCAATAGATGTTGGGATGGATGTGATTAAAAGGGAACACTTACACACTGCTGGTGGGAATATAAATTAGCACAACTTCTATGGAAAACAGTATGGAAGTTTCTCAAATAACTAAAAGTACATCTACCATTCAATCCAGAAATCCTACTACCCAAAGGAAAAAGAAAAGTTCCTATTTCAAAAAGACACCTGCACATGTATATTTATCACAGGACTATTCATAATTGGAGTTCACTACTATAAAATTCATCCATGTAACTAAAAAAAAATCCACTTGTATTCCTAACCCTATTGAAATAAAAAAATTAAAAGAACAAAATGAAATTTTATAAAGTAAAAATAAATAATAAATTCTAATGCTTATGTCATTTCATTTTATAGATTTTTATGATCATTGCTCATCAACCTATCTTTCCTTCTCTAGTTTTCATTATGAAGTTTATTCAATATGTTTATCTTTAACTATACATGAAGCATAGAAAACATGTTTAATTATAAAATATTAAAATGTGAGCTTCTTTATGATACTGCTATAAGACTATCCTTCTCATTTTGTTTAAAAAGCCATTTAATTTTTATGACAACTTTCCATGTTATTATTCATGGGAGCTAAATATTAAAACAATTGAAATCATGGAGATAGACAACAGAATAATGGTTCCCAGAGGCTAGGAAGGACTATTGGTGGAGGCAGTGGTGAGGGGAAGTAGGGATGGACAATAGTTACAAAAAAAAAGCAGTTAGAAAGAATGAATAAGATCCAGTATATGATAGCACAACAGGGTGACTGCAGTCAATTATAATTTAATTGTTCATTGAAAAATAACTAAAAGGGTATAATTCAATTGTTCATAACTCAAAGGATAAATTCTGGAGGTGATGGATACCTCATTTACCCTCATGTGATTATGAATATTGCATCCCTGTATCAAAATATCTCATATATCCCTTAAATGTATATACCATTTTTCCATAATTAAAAATTTTAAAAATGAAAATTAGAAAAAAAGTAAAAAATGTTGTTTATTTCAGCAACCCCTATGGTTGACTAATGAGGATTAAAATATAATTTGGCTAAACTTGGGTTCCCACTATTGAATTTAGGACTCACAAATTAGCATGTAATTTTGAACTGTAAACACATTTTCTGGCTGTGACAACTGGACAAGTAACTTCTTCCTTAGGGATTCACTATTGTCATCTTCAAAATGAAAATTTGAAACTTGATTATTTCTTCAGAAGCATTATCCCTAATAATTCTTAGACTTAGTCTAAGGACTTCATTTTAATTCTGTGAGTTTATCTGTAAAATAAAGAATAACTCACTGATTTGCCATTTTTAATTTAATGTTATAGTACATATTTGATTTTTAGGCATAATGTGTGGCGAGAACAATGTTAACAACTCTACCTGCCACCCCTCTATTTTGCAATATTCAGGAGGCTTCAAATGAAAATCATTGAATTGAGGTTCGTAGCACTCCCCTGAGGAAATGGGGAAGTTTGTATGACACTTTTCTGATTACTTCAGGCAAAGAAGATATTTCCTAGGTCTGTAAGAGACCCACATTTACTTCAAGACAGAACCAAAATCTTGCTTATAGGATTATTATTTTTTACAACATGGATTTTGACTGCACTATTTCTGATGAAAAGAAATTAATGTCTTACTTTCAGAAATGTGAATATTTAATAAACCAAGTAATGAGAGATCTTTCAGGCTAAGAATTTCCACTGCTTGGATATTGAAAATTAACTTAACATTAAAGAATCCCAGAATGAAGCAATACTAATGGTCACACAGCTGAAGCCATTCAAGTCTTCTGAGGTTACTATTCAAACAAGCAACTGTAGGACTCTGTAAGACTCCAGAGATGAAGACTCAGTTTATTTTAACTTGTGAAAAGGGGTACAATATTCTCAAGGGTGGAGATAGTATATGTGATAGAAAGGAGGCTTTAAACACATAGGCATAAAATTGAAGGTAGGAGAACCACAGTTTGAGTGGAGGGAATCCATGAGGAAAGCTCTTTGTGAGAAAGTCCAAATCATTAAATGCCTTTCCGATGAACTTACGGGGAAGCTCAATTTACCTAGCATTTTAATTTTTCTCCTTATCCCACCATAATTTTGTATTAAAATTTCGTATATCTATACCAAAGAACTTTAAATAAGCCCACACATTTTTGTACATTAGTGTTATATAGGCCGAAAGGTCACTGCATCAGAAGAAAGGGATCTTGTCATATCAAGTTCCAATTAAGCTTCAGCTGCGAAAAGCAATCGTCCCATAAGGTTGTCTGCTACTTACAATTTCAGCTGGTGATAGAGTGCTTCAATAATCGTAAGAAACTCTGGCTACTTCCATTTTTGAGGCTCATATGAAACCATGATTCTTTCTTAAATTTTATTTTTAATTGACAAATTAAGATTGTTCATATTCATGATATATGACATGATGTTTTGCCATACAGTCACGTGTCACTAAATGACGGAAATTCACTTTCTATAGGCTTGATTCCAATCAGGTTCATGTGCTGATGAATATACCCTTAGTTATTTTCTAGGTTTCCTCTTTAGATTTGTTGCATGTCTTTGCTTTCTTGTCTCTATGCCTCTGTCAGCCTAAGACTTTGTGCGAAACATACTATGGTGAAAGAGCCAAACCTTTTTAGTTATGCATCACTTTATGACTGATACATTCTGAGAAATGCATTATTAGATGATTTAATCACTGTAGAAACATCATAGACTGCACTTACACAAACCTAAATGGTATAGACTACCACACACCTAGACTGTACGATATAGCCTATTGCTCCTAGGCTATAAAATCATACATCCTCACACTGACCTGAATACTGTAGGAAATTGTAACACAATGAGAAGTATTTGTGTACAGTAAAAAATATAGTATTATAATCTTACAGAAGCATCATTATATAATTCAGTCTATTGCTGACCAAAATGTTTTTATGTGGCATATCACTGTGCATGTACATTGTGGAATAGATAAATCACAAAGAAAATGATACTTAAATAACCATAAGTTAGCTAAAGTTTACTTATGCTTGTAGGAACAAGCATGCTTGTAGGAACTTAAGATGTGGTACAATCATAAAAATATCAAGTTTCTGTTATACTCCTAAGAATTACAATTAAACTTAATTTCTTGAGTGATTTCAGCATCTTAAGTAGAGATAAGTTTTACAATAAAATCACTATTATTTAAACTAAGGAAATAATGTTTCTGTGTCAATTCTTCTCTAACATTAAAGAAACAAGGAAGAAAAATATTACAGATAAAATATTTTTGCTTAAACACAAAATAATATTCCCAATTACACAGGTACATTAAGGGCCTCCTTGTGAATCTAAAAATACTCACTCCATCCATTGGCAATGGCCTCTTAACATAACTTTTTTCTTATCATTCTTTCTAAAAGAAGTATTATCATATATTACTGGTTCTAATTTTTTCTCATTATATTAAAAACACAACATAAAATCTACCCTCTTAACAAATATTTATGTACAAATACAATATTGTTAACTATACAAACAATATTGTACTGCAAATCTTTAGAATCTGTTTGTCTTGTACAACTTAAACTTTATATTAGTTTAACAGCAACTTTCCATGTCCCACTGCCCCCATCCTCCAGCAAACACCATTTTGTTCATTTAAGTTTGACTATTTAAGGTATCACATATAACTGGAATCATGCAGTATTTGTACTATTGTGACTGGATTATTCCACTTAGAATAATTTGCTCCAAGCTAATTAATCCATCACACATGTCAGAATTTTCTAAGTGTGAATAAAATTCCATTGTATGCATATATCATATTTTCTTTGTCCTTTCATTTATCAATAAACATTTAAGTTTCTTTCCATATCTTGGCTATTATCAATAACGCTACAATGAACATAGGAGTACAGATATACATGTCTAATTTTGATTTTGTTATTTGTCGTTTTGGTGTCATATCCAAGAAATCATTGACTAGAGCAATGTCGAGTAGCCTTTCCCTTATGTTTTCTTCTAGCTGTTTTACAATTTCAGATCATATGTTTAAATCTTTAATCCATTTTGTGTAAATGTTTGTGCATGTGCAAGATAAATGTCCAATTTCCTTCTTTTGCATGTGGATATTTGGTTTTCCTAGCATCATTTGTTGAAGAGACTACCCTTTGCCCCTTTTGTATTCTTAGAACCCTTATTGAGGATAAGTTGTGTACATGAGAGTTTATTTCTGGGTAGTCTATTCTGTGCCATTGGTCCGTATATATGCTTTTATGCTTCTATAATTTTTAAATACTATAGACTTATAATATTCTGAAATCACAAAGTGTGATGCCTCCAGCTTTGTTCTTTCAAGATTGCTGTTTTATTCATGGTCTTTAGCGTAAAATTATCCATATGAATTTTAGAACTGTTTTAGTATTTCCATTTAAAAAATGACATTGAGACATTTTATAGAGATTGCGTTAAATCCATAGATTTCCTTGGGTAGTGTAGACATTTTAACAATATTAAGGCTTCCATTCATGAACAAAGGATGTCTCCATTTGTGTCCCCTTTAATTTATTTAATGTTTTTTTTTTTTTCAGTGTACAAATTTTTCACTTCTTTGGTTAATTTTATTCCTCAGTGTTTTATTATTATTGGTGTTACAAATAGTATTGTTTTCTTAATTTCTTTTCTAAATAGTGTCTTGATGAATTTTGTGTTGCTGTAAAGAAATACCTGAGGATGGCTGGTTTATAAAGAAAATATGTTTATTAGGCTCAAAATTCTGCAGGCTGTAAGAAGCATGGCACTGGCATCTGCTGAGGACTTTTGAGCTTCATCAAAACATGGCAGAGAATGTCAAGGGGGAAGCAGACATGTGCAAAGAGGGACCAAACAGGAGGAAAAACCTCACTTTATAACAAACCAGAACTAATCTATTCCCATGATAACTAATTTCATCTTTCCCGGAGAATATCTCACTTCTGGGAGAACAGTACCAAGACTTTCATGAGGGACCTACCTCCAGGAGCCAAACACCTAACTAGCCCCAACACCATCACATTAGGGACCAAATTTCAACATAAGTTTTGGGAGGACAAACCAACAATACCAAAGTAATAACAAAGACCTTATCATTAATGTATAAAACAGAACTGATTTTTATATGTTGATTTGGTATCCTGCCACTTTTCTAAATTCATTCACTAGTTTTCATTTTTTAAAGTGCCTTTAAGGTTTTCTACATATAAGATCATGTCATGTACAAAAAGAGACAATTGTGCTTCTTCCTTTCCGAAGCGGGTGCCTTTCCTTTACTGTTTTTCCTAATTGCTCTGGCTAAGTCTTCTAGTACTATGTGGAATACAAGTGGTGAGAAATAGGAAAATTCACAAATGCGTAAAAAATAAATAACACATTCTCGAAATCAATAAATCATTAAAAAAATAGAGAAATTAGAAAATATTTCAGGACAAATGAAAACACACCACACCAAACTCATGAGATGCAGCAAAAGAAGTAATAATTTGGAAGTTTATAGCAATAAACACCTTTATTAAAAAAGAAATAGGTCAAACATGCAACGTAACTTTAATCCTCAACGAATTAGAAAAAAAAAGACCAAAGATAGCTGAAGGAAAAAAATAATAAAGACTAGAGCAGAAATAAGCAAAATAGAAAGTAGAAACACAACAGAAAAAAAAAATCAACAAAATTAAGAGCTGCTTTTTTGAAAAGATAAACAAAATTAACTAACAAACCTCTAGCTAGACTAAGAAAAACGAAGAGACAAGACTCAAGTAAATACAATTAGAAATGAAAGAGGACACATTACAACTGACGGCACAGAAACAAAAAGAATCATAACAGACTAAACAATTATACGCAAATGAATTAGATAACCTAAATAACTGATACATTTCTAGAGATGCAACTTACCATGATTGAATTATGAAAAACAGAAAATATTAATAGATCAGTAACAAACAAGGAGATTGAATCTGTAATCAGAAACCTCCCAACAAATGTTAATTCAGAACTAAATGGCTTCACTGGTAAATTTTACCAAACATCTAGAGAATAATTAATGTCACCCCTTCTCAAACACTTCCAAAATGTTGAACATACATGAACCCTGAAAATTTGAGACAGGTGTCAGTTAATTTAGAAAGTTTACTTTGCCAAGGATGAGCACATGCGCCCATGAGAAACCTCAGGAGGTCCTGACTACATGTGCCCAAGGTAGTCACAGCACAGTTTGGTTTTATACATCTTAGGAAGACATGAAACATCAATTAACATATGTAAGATGAACATTGGTTTAGTCAAAAATGCGGGACAACATGAAGCACAAACTGGAGGGCTCAAAGGGGAGGGGGCTCCTTCCAGGTCATAGGTAGATAAGAGACAAATGGTTGCATTCTTTTGAGTTTCTGATTAGCCTCTCCAAAGGAGGAAATCAGATATGCATTTATCTCAGTGAACAGAGGGGGGACTTTGAGTAAAATGGGAGGCAGGTTTGCCCTAAGCAGTCCCAGCTTGATATCTTCCTTTAGCTTAGTAATTTGGGGGCCCCAAGATATTTACTTTTCACACATCCCACAATCATATGTGCAGTATGTTTAATTTGGAACACTTCTGACTCAGCTATGGTTAAAAAAAAAAAAAAATCAATGCACCTTATCTGTTATTGGTGAGCTTTTAGTTGATAATTTTTGTTATTGTTTAGAAGTAGCAATTTGCTAATCACAATTTTCGAAGCCTCCACAAATCTAAATAGTTTTACCCACATATATTTTATGGCCAATTTTTAACCTACTCCTATATACAAATTATACACTTGTGACTTAATTAATTCTATTACCTAAGACTTAGATCCTCTTCCTACATACTATCATCTGCTTACTTAAATTGTAGTATTTATTATATATCATATATAGATTTGATTATCATGATGGCTGTTTTATATACTATTGAGTGATCATGAGATAAAATGAACTAGCAATTATGCTTATGCTAATAGATGTCTCACAAAAAGAGATGAGATTTCTACTAAATTACTGGCAAAAATAGTGAAAAGAAATGGTTAGGAATAGAATGAAGGTTTGAGTAGGTGGAGTAATTACTGAAAATAACAGAGATCAGTAGCATAATTAAGAAAATGCAAACAAGATTGTAAATGATAGCCCTTACGCTTGTATAAAAACCCCAGCAAAAGAGATATAAAACTGAAAGCATAAGCTCTGGGTTGGGGAGTAGTTTGATGAGTACATTTAATTGAGTCTAAAGGCACACAGGTCACACAAAAGCAAAAGAAATTATAAAAATGTCAATTGTGAATAATTAGAAAATCATATTAAGTATTATTAAATTTTCTATCAAACAGCCAGGAAAAGAAACCTTCTTTCAGACATTCCATTAAACCTACATTGAAAACTACCTCCTGCTTCCCTACAACTAAATTTTGCCACCGTTAATTAACTATCCTTACTCTGGAGTATCTGTAAATGATAGAAGAATTTTCTATGTAATTGGGTAAGTGCTCATGAATAAAATAGAGTTATTAATAATTTATGAGTCTATTAAAAGTCAAAAACAATGCACAATGCACGTTGATAATTTTCACTAAACCCTTTCCCCTGAATCCTCTATTTCTAAAAATTATTGTTTTTCTCTTTGATATGTAAAGGTAAGGAAAAGGGCAAGGTGATATCTTAGGGTTTCTTGTAGTGCCATAATTTTATACTATATAATCCAAGATTTTTGAATATATGTCTTGTATTAGTCAATAAGCAAAAAACCAACATCTGTAAACATCATTTCTAGAATTCATAAAATGAGGGGAAAAAAAAGACTCAATACATTGGAATGTTTCCCAGAATAACTCTGATAGTTTGCCAAGGTTGATTGGGAAATTTTCTGTCATAAGTAAATATAAACACATCATTTTTATTATTCATATTACCATCTAGTCTAAAGTCTTGATACAACATTAGACCAAATTTTGTCATTGCAGACTATTTAAAAATTATCCCAGTAGATTTATTAAATAATTCAGATAAATTATATCAAGCAATGTTGGTATTTATTAACTAAAAAACAATTTCACAAGCCCCAATTCTTCTAATTATTTTTTACTTCCTTGCCTAATGTCATATATTTAATTTTTGAATAATTCAGTGTTACTCCCTCCTTTCTTGTCAGAATTTCCAAATCATTTTGAAGACAAAATGAAAAAAATTCCTTAGGCTTTTGCACACAAAAAAAGACTCAAAGTAGGCATTCCACTTTTCCACAGAACAGTAAGGAGGCAGCATATGTCTTAGCATGTGTAAAAGCAATCTACAGAGGTGATTGGTGTCTGTCTGCCAAAAAATATGGAGAAATATTTGATAGGTGATATAGATTTATAAAAAGGTATGCTGCATTTCTGTAATGTATCTGTGGGATGTGATGGAAGACCTAAGAAATTTGTCAAATATCCTAACCTGTAATCTCAGCACTTTGGGAGGCCAAGGCAGGCGGATCACGTGAGGTCTGGAGTTCAAGACCAGCCAGACCAACATGGCGAAAACCCATCTCTACTATATAAAAAGTACAAAAATTTGCTGGGCGTGGTGGCGTGTGCCTGTAATCTCAGCTACCCAGGAGGCTGAGGCAGGAGAATCACTGGAAGCGGGGGGACAGAGGCTGCAAAGAACCAAGATTGTGCCACTGCACTCCAGCCTGGGCACAGAGTAAGACGCCATCTCAAAAAAAAAATCCAAACTGCTTCTCAGTCTTGTGAATTCAGGTAGGCTAAACATTACCTCCAGATGAACCCTAAAAAATACCTTTAAGGACAATTTCAAAAACTACAATGGACTGATCTGTTATAAAATTCAAATCTTACTCTAGTTTAAAAAGAAAATGTGGTCTCATGAAGTCATTACTGCTGAGATTTTCTGAGTCTAACAGAAATACTTAAATTTCTAGATATGCTATATAACCATACATTAAATTTTGTTCAGAAAACAAACTTACATGTTCATGAAGAAATTAGTAGGAAACAGCAATGGTATGTCTTCAGTTGTTGTTTATGAAAAGTGTGAACTCGCCAGCAGAACACAGGTCAAAGTATCAACACCAAATAAAACAGGATTAAGTACAAAACACAAAGAAATCAAGCATACCACCCCCATCTCTTTTAGGAAGATGGATCACAGTTTTTATGGCATCTGAGTCATAAAACTGTCCTGATTCTTTAGACAGGAATTAACACCAGATATGCATATGTCTGTTGAGTGACTTGCTGATATTACCAAAAAGAATGCAAGCTAAAAAGGGAGGTGAAAGAATAAGAATGCTGAGATAAAATTGGAAGTGTTACAGTGGAAGTCATTCAGGTATGATTTGAAGATGATAAATAAACTAGGAAGGTTATTTATTGGACTTCAGATGAGAAAGATACCATGGAGAAGAACTGAAAAACGATCTGTAAACTCCTGCATGAAAAAACAGTATTCAGGAAAATTCACTTTAGGCTTTACCATGAAAACATACATATAATTCCCATGGAGATTATAAAGATTTAGTAAGATGCAATATAGGACTGAAATTTGTCTGTGGAAGGGAAACATTGCTCAATAAACACAGACTTGTCAAAACTAAAGTATCAGGTATCACTGTATGTGTCTATTTGCATAGATATCTAAAATTCTAAGAATGAAATATATCTAAAAATTAGTTACATGAGGATTAATGTAGAGAAGAGAACAACTTACAAAGTTGTAGGCATACAATTCCTGATAACACAGTGAGATAAAAAGTAGATAATGCAATACTGACTCAGAAAGGTGGCACAAGGGCAAAATATAGAATTAAGAGACAATTTCAAAAATGGAGACATCTACTAGAAGTCATATTAAGCTAAAATCAGAATTGTGATAAATTCTTTAATTTACTGATAATTTAATAGAAAAAACAACAAAAATAATAAATATAGATCTAATTCTGACTATTAAATTAATATTAGTTGATTAAATTGAAATGAGAATTTGGTGGAAACAACGAGTATAGGTAAAGATGGAGTAAAGTAAATACTCAAATATTTATCTGAATCTTTGAAGAGGCAGATTACAAATTTCATGATCTATAGGTTGTGACTCTTAGAAGTAAATATAGTTTAAGAAAACTAAGAATCATAATGCTAAGCATATAGTTATAAATGACATGTGAAGAAAAGTTAGTCTCTAAAACATGAATACAATTTTATATAGAGCCACTCAGTGCATTCATTTCTAGAAAAATACATTTTAAAAAGTGTAAAGGTTCTTGATTAAGGAATCAGAGATAAACTGATAATAAGGATGTTATGATTTTGCTGGTATAGTCTGTTGAAAGTCTTAAAGTAAAATGTGACTCAAAACTTACCTAGAAAAGATAAGCTATTTTTTATTTATATCCAGAAAAACTAGTAGAATGAATAATACATATTTTCTTTTCGGAGATGGTGAAGTTATTAAAATGAATGACAGAAATAACAAAAAACTGCTCAATCTTAATATAATGCACAACTATATTTAGAATACTATTGTTCAGGCTGAAAACTGTGGAACAAACACTGGCAAGAATAAACTAAATCCTAAAGTATTTGGCATTGATGTCAAAAGGTCATGTAATTGCTTTACATAAATCCAAGATTGCAGTCTACCAAAAAAGTTCCCAGATGATATTGCCAAAGCACTGTTTACAATCCTGTATAAATAATGGGATTCAGAAGAAGTGACAACAAATTTAAGCAGACAAATGCAACCCTATTTTTTTAAAGGTGGAAGAAATTGCATTCTGCAATGACTCAGTGAGTTTGATGTTACCTACAAAAAATATGGCAGTGTATATAGATAAAATAATAGTTTATAAGTATTTAATACAATAAAAACTCTGTATTAGAAGTCAATTATGCCATTAAAACAACATCTACATATGTCTGGATGCAAGTAGAAAACCATCAGAGAGAAAGGAAGGTGGACCGATTTACTCTCTAGGTCTGATCTCTAAGAGAGGTGTTGCACATTCCATTCAGAAAAGAATCTAGAGAATTCAAGCGTATTCTGAACTGGCATAAATACCAGAAATTTTCAGTGATAATAAATTAAGGAGTCTAGTCCCTGGATAAAAACCTGTGTGTGATTTTTCAGATATGATCACAGACAATTTCAAAGGCTTTACCTGGCAGGCCTGATGGGGGAAAGCTGCCCTCCCTACACCTACAATAGACTTTCTAAACAGCCAGTGCATGGGCATCTCTAAAAGGACTTAAGACAAGGACTCAGAGCTTTTCCTCAGGCACCTCTATTGAGTCCTTATTATGAGATGGAGGGTGGAGAGGAAAACATTAAAGATGCTTTTTCCTACTCAGACTTGGTACCAAGTAGCTTTTTTTATTTTAATTTTTATTTTAAGTTCTGGGTTACATGCACACGATGTACAGGTTTGTTACACAAGTAAACATGTGCCACGGTGATTTGCTGTACCTGTCAACCCATCACCTAGGTTTTGAGCCCAGCAAGCATTAGCTATTTTTCCTAATGCTCTCCTTCCCCCATACCAACCCTCAACAGTCTGTAGTGTGTGTTGTTCTCCTACCTTGGTCCATGTGTACTCATCGTTCAGCTCCCACTTATTAGCGAGAACATGCAGTGTTTGGTTTTGGTTCCAGCATTAGTTTGCTGGGGCTAATGGCTTCCAGCACCATCTATGTTCCTGAAAAGGACATGAGCACATTCCTTTTTATGGCTGCATAGTATTCCATGGTGTATATGTACCACATTTTCCTTATCCAATCTATCATTGATAGGCATTTGGGTTGATTCATGTCTTTGCTATTGTGAATACATATGTGTGCACGTGTCTTTCTAGAAGAATGATGTATATTCCTTTAGGTATATACCCAGTAATGGGATTCCTGAGTAAACGGTATTTCTGGTTCTAGAACCTTGAGGAATCACCACACTGTTTTCAACGATGGTTGAATTAATTTATACTCCCACCAACAGTGTAAAAGTGTTGTTATTTCTCCACTTCCTCTCCAGCATCTGTTGTTTCCTGACTTTTTAATGATCGCCATACTAACTGGTGTGAGATGATATGTCATTGTAGTTTTTATTTGCATTTCTCTAATGACGAGTGATAAGCTTTTTTTCATATGTTTCTTGGCCGCATAAATGTCTTTTGAGAAGTGTCTGTTCATTTCTTTTGCCTGCGTTATAATGGGGTTTTTTCTTTTTCTTGTAAATTTAAGTTCCTTGTAGATTCTTGATATTAGACATTTATCAGATGCATAAATTGCAAAACTTTTCTCCAACTCTGTAGCTTGCCTATTCGCTCTGATATTAGATTCACTTTTGCTGTGCAGAAGCTCTTTAGTTTAATTAGATCCGATTTGTCAATTTTTGCTTTTGTTGCAATTGCTTTTGGTGTTTTCATCATGAAATATTTGCCCATGTCTTTGTCCTGAATGGTATTGCCTATCTTTTCTTCTAGGGTTTTTAGAGTTGTAGATTTTACATTTAAGCCTTCAATCTGTCTTGAATTAATTTTTGTATAGGTGTAAGGAACGGGTCTGGTTTCAATTTTTTCCATATGGCTAGACATTTCTCCCAGCACCATTTATTTAATAGGGAATCCTTTCCCCATTATTTGTTTTTGTCAGGTTTGTTGATGATCAGATGGTTGTAGATATGTGATCTTATTTCTCAGTTCTCTATTCTGTTCCATTGGTCTATGTGTCTGTTTTCGTACCAATACCATGTTGTTTTGGTAACTGTAGGCTTGTAGTATAGTTTGAAGTCTGATAGAGTGATGTCTTCAACTTTGTTCTTTTCACATAGGATTATCTTGGCTATACGAGCTCTGTTTTGGTTCCATATGAATTTTAAAATAGTTTCATCTAATTCTGTGAAGAATGTCAACGGTAGTTTAATGGCAATAGCATTGAATCTATAATAATTACTTTGGGCAGTATGTCCATTTTCATGATATTGATTATATCCATGAGCATGAAATGTTTTTACATTTGTTTGTGTCCTCTCTGATTTCCTTGAGCAGTGGTTTGTAGTTCTTGTAGTTCTTCAGTTCCCTTGTTAGCTGTATTCCTAGGTATTTTATTCTTTTTGTAGCAAATGTGAATAGGAGCTCATTCATGATTTGGCTCCCTGCTTGCCTGTTGTTTAGGAATGCTTGTTACTTTTTTCACATTGATGTATCTTAAGACTTTGCTGAAGTTGCTTATCAGCTTAAGAAACTGTTGGGCTGAGACGATGGGGTTTTCTAGATATAGAATCATGTCATCTGCAAACAAAGACAATTGGACTTCTCTCTTCCTATTTGAATACTTTTATTTCTTTCTCTTGCCTGATTGCCCTAGCCAGAACTTCCAATAGTATGTTGATTAGAAGTGGTGAGAGAGGGCATCCTTTTCTTGTGCTGGTTTTCAAAGGGAATGCATCCAGCTTTTGCCCACTCAGTATGATATTGGCTGTGCTTTGTCATAAATGGTTCTTGTTATATTGAGGCATGTTCCTTCAATACCTAGTTAATTGAGAGTTTTTAACATGAAGGGATGTTGAATTTTTAAGGAAGGCCTTTTCTGAGTCTATCAAAATAATCACATGCTTTTTGTCTTTAGATCTCTTTATGTGATGAATTACACTTGCTGATTTGTGTATGTTGAACCAGCCTTGCATCCCGTGGATGAAGCCAACTTGAGCATGGTACCAAGTAAATTTTAATTCTAGTCCTCCCTGCTTATTTCTCCCCAGCCCCAGGGCTCATAAAAATGTCAGTACCCTTTGTCTGAAATTGTATTATAGGCTAAATTTTTCCCCTCAATATTCGTATGTTGAAGCTTTAACCCTCAGTACCTAAGAATGTAACTGTATTTGGAGACAAGGGCTTTAAAGAGGTAATTAAGGTAAAATGAGGTTATATGAGACAGGGAGTGTGCTAATTCAATCTTATTGTTCTTCTTATAAGAAGAGATTATGTGGACACCAATACTCACAGATGGAAGAACACATGAAGCCATCTCAGGAAGACAGCAATTCACTAGCCAAGGACAGAGGCCTTAAGATAAATAAACCCCAGCAACGTCTAGACCTTAGAATTCTAGGCTTTGAGGACCATGACAAAATAAATTTATTGTTTAAGTCACCTAGTCTGTGGAACTTTCTTATGACAGGTATATTAGTTTTATAGGACTGCCATAACAAAATACCACAGACTGGGTAACTTAAAGGAGAGAAACTAATTTTTTTTCAGAGTTCTAGAGGCTGGAATTCCAAAATCAAGGTGCCAACCAGTTTGGTTTCTCCTAAGGCCTCACTTCTTGGTTTGCAGATAGCCACCTTCTCTTTGTCCTTACAAGACCTTTTTTTCTTTGTGTGCAAATCCCTGCTGTCTTTTGTGTGCCCTAATCTTCTTTTCATATAAAGACAACCGTCAGATTGGATTAGAGTCTACTTTAATGACTTCATGCGAATAAATCATCCATTTAAAGATCCTATTTTCCAAATATAGTCACATTCAGAGGCACTGGGGATTAGAGCTTCATCATATGAATTTTGGGAGTGCACAATTTAGTCCATAACATCAGCCTAATTAAACGAATACAGGCACTCTGAACAGTGAGATGATCCACATGTCTACATCAATCCATATGAATGTCTATCAGCACACTGTTACATGAGGGAAAATGAAATATGAGGAGCTGACATTTTCTTCAGTCTTAGCATCATGTTCCTATTATTGCAGTAAGTGGTTAAATATTTGATTGTTGTTTTCATTTTTGACTTGTTGCTTTAATCAGTTACTGGACATCTCAGTTCACTCTCTAGCTCAGCAGAGTGCCTGACATAAATACACTAGTTGAAAAAGATCCTAGATGATGACTGGGAGTATACGAAGAATGCTCAATGTCCGGCTCCTCACTAAAAAGAGCCTGAAGTAAATTAAGATGTTCAGAGACACAGTCAAGTAGGTGGGGACTCAGTGGTGAAACAGAATGAAGCAAATAAGACATAAGCCCAGGGACCAGCAATAGCTACATTCACCAGTAACATGGAGAGACAAATACCAGTGCAAATAAGTGTTGAGATTTGTTCATAAAAGCCACTCCACATTTCATGCCACAAAGGTTAATTCCAGAACCTACTCTCTTTTGTTGGCTTCTCAAAATTTTCACATATTGTCATGGGTGTGGTGAAGGAGAACACAATTGTGAAGAAAATGTCTGACACTGATATTTATTAAGAAAATAATACATTCCACGGATTAAAGATTTAGATGTAATAAGTCAAACTAAAAGAATCCTAAAAGATCTCATTCATTTTCCCTATTTTTGTACCAAATTTAATTGTATATTTTAAAATAACTAAAGGAGTATAACCGATTGTTTGTAATACAAAGGATAAATGCTTGAGTTAATGATACCCCATTTACTCTGATATGATTATTATGCATTGCAAGCCTGTATCAAAACATTTCATGTAACCCACAAATATATACACTGACTGTAAACCCACAAAAATAAAAAATAAAGGAATCCTAGAAGAAAATCTAGGAAATATCTTTCTGGACATCACCCTTGGGAAATAATTTATGACTAAGTCTACAAAAGCAATTGCAGTAAAAGCAAAAATTGACAAGCGAGACCTAATTAAACTAAAGAGTTTGTGCACAGCAAAAGAAACTATCTACAGAGTAAACAGATAACCTACAGAATGGGAGAAAATATTGGCAAACTATTCATCTGATGAAAGTCTAATATGCAGAATATGTAAGAGCTTAAACAATTCAACAAGAAAAAAACAGATAACCTCATTAAAAAGTGGGTGAAAGAGATGAAGAGACACTTTTCAAAACAAGATATACAAGCAGCCAACAAACATGAAAAATGCTCCACATCACTAATCATCAGAGAAATGCAAACCAAAACCACAGTGAGATACCATCTAACATCAGTAAGAATGTAAGAATGCCAATTATTAAAAAGTCAGAAAAAAACAGATGCTGGCAAGGCTATGGATAAAAGGGAATGCTTACACACAGTTTGTCAAAATGTAAATTATTTCAGCCACTGTGGAAAGCAGTTTGGAGATTTTTCAAAAAAACTTGAAACAGAACTACCATTTGATCTAGTAATCCCATTACTGAGTACATACCCAAAAGAAAATAAATAATTCTACCAAAAAGACACATCAACCTATATGTTCATCACAGCACTATTCACAATAGTAAAGACATGGAATCAATATAGTTGCCTGTCAATCGTGAATTGGAGAGAGAAAATGTGATAAATATACACCACTGAATACTACATAGCCATTAAAAAAATCAAAATAAGATTTTTGCAGCAACATGGATGTGGCTAGATGCCATTATCTCAAGCAAATTAACATAAGAACAGAAAAGCAAATTCCACATGTTCTCACTTATAAGTAGGAGCTAAACATTAATATGCATAGGCATACAGATGGAAACAACAGACACTGGCCACTAGAAGAGGGGGAACGGAAGAATGAGGGGAGGAGTTGAAAAACTAACTATTGTATAGTATGATCACTATGTGATGGAATCAATCATAACCCAAACCTCAGCATTACACAATACTTCCATGTAACAAACCTGCACATGTGCACCAAGAATCTAAAATAAATGTTGAAATTATTTACAAATATATAGCAAGGTTGTATATTAGTGGAATGTAAAACTCAGCATAGAGTTTTTTTTTTTAATTATATTTTATTAAGTAGATAGATGACAAGTCACAGCTAACTTACACATATATTTCAATAAATAGATATATGCTGAGGCACAGAGAACCAACATACACATTTCATTTTTTAAGAAATATTTCAGTTTATTGTTAAATCAGTTTTTTTGAGAAGAAAACACTCTTCATTAAGAATTTTAGAGTTTTTATTTTATTTATTTTTCATTTTTTTTAACTTTAATATCTACGTCCAGAATGGTATTTCTAGATTCTCTTGCAAAGTTTTTGTAGTTTTAGTTTTTATAACTGAGTATTCCATCTCAAATTGATTGTTTTATGTGATGGAAGGAAGGGGTCCAGTTTCAGTCTTCTGCATATGGCTGCTACCCAGTTATCCCACCATTATTTATTAAATAGGGAATCTTTTTTCCATTGCTTTTGTTAACTTTGTCGAAGGTCAGATGGTAGTAGGTATGTGACTTTATTTCTGGGATTTTTATTCTGTTCTATTGGTCTATGCATCTGTTTTTGTATCAATACAATGCTGATTTCATCACTGTAGTCTAGTAGTATAGTTTGAAGTACTGTAATGTGATGTCTCTAGCTTTCTTCTTTTTTCTTAGAATTGAATTAGCTATTCTGACTATTTTTGGTTCCATATGAATTTTAAAATAGTTTTTTTTTAGTTCTATGAAAAATGTCACTGATAGTTTGATAAGCATAGCATTAAACCTATGAATTGCCTTGGGCTGTACGGCCATTTTAATGATATTGATTATTCCTATCTATGAGCATGGAATGGTTTACCATTTGTTTGTGTCATTTCTGATTTTTTGAGCAATGTTTTATAATTATCATTGTAGTGACCTTTAACCTCCCCAACTAGCTGTATTCTAAAGTATTTTATTATTTTTTTGTGGCAATTGCAAATAGGATTGCGTTCTTGATTTGGCTTTCAACTTGGACACTGTCGATGTATAGAAATGCTACTGATGTTTATATATTGATTTTGTATCCTGCAACTTTGCTAAAGTTGTTTATCAGGTCTTAGAGCTTTTGACCAGAGAACACGGGGTTTTCTAGGTATAGAATCATATCATATGCAAACAGAGATACTTTGATTTCCTCTCTTCCCATTTGGATACATTTTACATCTTTTAGAAAAATTTTTATACAATTACAAAATGTCATTAAATTTAATAAATTTATTATTAATAAAAAAGAAAATAATACACCCCTAACAAATTCAATTTGCTTTGATGAGAGTGCCTATTGTGCTGAACCATATCAATGTGTAAAAAAATCGCATACCTGCATTTATGCAATGATTGCATTCAAACATTTCATGATAAACACACGGAAATGATTTTATTATTTAGCAAAGTGAGAAAAAGAAACTGTTTAGAATTACAATGACAAGTGCTCTTTGTTTTAGGAGGGAGTTATGTTCTAATAAGCCCATTGTGAGTTTAAAATAGTGTAAATCAAAAATGCATTTAATACACAACCTACTGAACATCATAGCTTAGCCAAGCCTTCCCTAAAGATACTCAGAACAGTCACTTTGGTCTAAAGTTGGGCAAAATCTTCTAACACAAAGCCTATCTTGTAATAAAGCATTTAGTATCTATTGAATTCTGTACTGAAAGTGAAAACATGAATTATTGTATGGGTAACCAAATATGATTTCTACTGAATGCATACCATGTTTGCAACATCATGAAATTAAAAAATTGTAAGTCAGGGATCATATGTAGTTGAATGTCCATAAATAAAAGCTTCTGGTTAAGGGATAACTATAAAAATGGAGGGATTTTTAAATAATTTTACTGTCAGCTATATACTATTAAATATTTGTATTAGTGATATAAACAAGGACATTAATTACTTGCTAATAAAATTTGTGGAAAACCTGAACCAAGAAAGAAAAATTGACATGTTGAACACTAGGATGAAACTCTATAAAGATCTAATGGGGCAATATCTAACAAGATAAAATTTAACAGAAGTAAAAGTAAAATTATGTATTTCAGCCTAAAACTTGGACAAATTAAAAGAAACGTGGCCTAACTGGTTTATGTGATTAAGAATTTTGCAGATATTCCTTCAAAGAAATGTATTTATGGAGGAGGACGTCAAGATGACTGACTATAGGTATCTGGTACTCACCTCCTCCAAAACTAAGAACTGAAATGGCAAGAAGGTAATTACATTTCAAATAAATCATCTAAGATAAAATACTGGAATTCAGCAGAGAAGTCACAGGAAATTCCTAACACAAGGAAGGAGAGTGAAACAAGGCAGCCTGATTTTCTGGGATCCTGTAGAGCCTTCCCAATGCAGGGAAAGGGTAAGTAAGTCACCCCCAGAAGTCTGCATTCTCACCATGGACTCCAGATAGTCCAGCCGTGGGAGAGCTCCTCAACCCATAAGAGCCCCAAACTAACATTAAGAGCTGCCTGGAGACCAGTCGATGGCATTGCTCTAGAGAGAGAGTACATGTTGGGTTTCACTCACATCCAAAAATCTAAGCAGCAGCTGCAAGGTAACGTTTTAAGTGCTTAGCCATCACCAGACTGCACCCTGCCCTGGGGCTCAACAATCCCTTAATTTTCAGGTCCCTGGAATCCCCGTGATATGCTCTGTCAACATCTGGGAACTGCTGCTGGCTGCAGCTGTCAAGGCTGAAGTATGAACAATTGGCTGTGCTCTCACTACCCCAAGTAGCAGGGCCACTGTGCATTTTAAATTGCCCAGAGAAAAGGCTACTCCACTTAGAGCTGCCACCTGGAGTCCCAGTTGCCTGTTTATGGCTGTTGCCACTGAAAGCCATCCCGCCAGGGAGCAGCAGGGATGCAGTACAGCCACTGCTGCCCCAACCCAAGCATTCTTTTAGAGGTTTGAGAATTTTGTCATCAATGACTACCACAGTCAGTGTCAACATATTCCACAGAGAAGCTCAGGATAGTCCTGCCCAGCACAACACAATCTCCTCAGTGCCCAGGCACACTGTCTGATGTCCTGGAGATCACTCTGTCCCATCTACTACTGCACCTGAGTACTCCTCTAGGGTCTTGAGGATGGGCCCAAACAAACTTCTACTATGCCCACATCTGGAAATACCCACACGCATCCCCTGTAGGCCCGAGGACTGACCCACACCGTCATGACCATCACCACTGTGGACCACTTGGAAGCCGGAGGATTGTCCTGTCACTATTACTGCCGTTGCCCATGACAAACTGCTGCCCAGGGGCACAAAAACATGTGCCCACCATTGCAATTGCTGGCACCCAACCAAGCTGCATGGAGGCCCAAAAATCAGCCCACCTGGACCTGCTAACAATGGTGCCAGTATATGCTGCCCTGGGACACAAGGATAGGCACATTCAGTCCACAACTGCCACCACTGAAGAGTGGTCCACCTGATATCACCATCTCCAGGAAAATATCATCACAGCCTGCATTAAAAACCACACACTAAGCCAATAAAGAAATCAAAGACACTACTGATGCTGTTTGACATTGAAAAGATCATATGTTGACTACATTTCATGCACCTAGAATAAAAGCCAAATAGCCCTACCCAACGAACATGGCAAAAATATCTTCAGGAAACAGTTCTTCCCCAAAAATATATTTTTTAAAATTTGAGGAGTCCAACTATTACACCAGATGCACAGATAACAACAGAAGGACACAAGAAACATAAATAAACAATAAAAATTTCACCTCCAAAAGAACACAATACTTCTCTAGTAACACTCCAATGAAGACATGAAATCTCAAAAAAAGAATACAAAATAATTATATTAATAAAGTCAATGAGATACAAGAAATCTCAGAAAAACAATAAAAAGAAATAAGAAAATTTAAAAAAAAATTCAGGATATGAATGAGAAATTTACCAAAGAGACAGATATTTTAAAAAAAGAACAAAAATATCAGAAACCAAAAAGTTCATTGAAAGAAACACAAAACACATTTGAAAACTTCAAGAATACAGTACATCCAGCAGAAGAAAGAAATCAGAACTAGAACACAAGTCTTTTGAAATAATCCAGTCAGACAAAAATAAAGAAAAAAATTTTAGAACTGTTCCGAGAAAAAGTAAAATAACTAGGAATATACTTATCCAAGAAGAGAAAGATCTTTACAAGCAAGACACTGCTGAAAGAAATTGTAGGTGACACAAACAAATAGAACTGCATTCCGTGCTCATGAATGGGAAGAATCAATAGTGTAAGAATTATAGTATTGCCCAAAACAATCTATAGATTCAATGTGATTCCCATCAAATACCATCATTATTCTTCACAGAACTAACAAAAAAAGCAATCCTAAAAGTTATTTGAGATCAAAAAAGAGCCCACATAACCAAATAAATACTAAGCAAAAAGAAAAAATATCTGGAGGCTCACATTACCTAACTTCAAATAATACTACAAGACTATACTTACCAAAACATTACGGTACTAACATAAAAGTAGGCATATAGATCAATGGAACAGAATGGAGAAGCCAGAAGTAAAGCCAAATACTTACAGCCAATTGATGATCAACAGAGCATGCAAAAACTCAAATTGACAAAAAGACACACTATTCTACAAATGGTGCTGGGAAAACTGGCAAGCCACATGCAGAAGAATGAAGCTGGAACATCATATTGCACTATATAGAAAAATCAACTCAAGATGGATCAAAGACTAAAATCTAACAGCTGAAAGCATAACAATTCTAGATGATACCATTGGAAACACTCTTCTGGACATTGGCTTAGGTAAATAATTCATGGCTAAGACCCCAAAAGCAAATCAACAAACATATAATAACAACTGTAACCTAATTAAACTACAGAGCTTCTGCCCAGCAAAATAATAATAATAGTAATCATCATTATCACACCAGCAGAGTAAACAGACAACCACAAAGTGGGAGAAAATATTCACAAAATATGCATCCAACAAAGGACTAGTGTCAGCAATCTACAAAAAACTCAAGCAAATCAGCAAGAGAAAAACAATTCCATCAACAAGTGGAAATGAATTGACATTTCTCAAAAGAAGATATACAAGCAGTCAACAAATGTATGAAAAAATGCTTAATATCACTAATCATCAAGGAAATGCAAATTAAAACCACAATGAGATAGCACTGCACTCCTGCAAGAATGGCCATAATTAAACTTAAAAAATAATAGATATTGACATGAATGTGGTGGAAAAGAAAAACTTATAGACCACTGTTGGGAATGAAAATTAGTACAACCACTATGGAAAACAGTATGGATATTCCTTAAAGAACTAAAAGTAGAACTACCATTTGATCCAGCAATCCCACTACTGGGTATCTATCGAAAAAAAAAGAAGTCATTATATGAAAAAGAAACATGAACATAAATGTTTACAGCAACACAATTCACGACAGCAAAGATATGGAACCAATCTAAGTGTCCATCACCCAATGAATGAATAAAGGAAATGTGGTATATATATACTATGGGATACTTCTCAGCTGTAAAAGGAATGCAATAATGTATTTTGCAGCAACATGAATGGAGCTGGAGCCCCTTATTCTAAGTGAAGTTACTCAGAATGGAAAACCGAATAGTGTATGTTCTCACTTATAAGTGGGAGCTGAGCTATGAGCACACAGAAGCATAAGAATGATATAATGGAATTTGGGGACTTAGAGATGTTTTGGAAGGGTGAGGAATAAGACACTATACATTAGGTACAGTGTACACTTCATGTGTGACAGATGCACTAAAATCTGAGAAATCACTACTTAAGGCCGGGCGCAGTGGATCACACCTGTTATCCCAGCACTTTGGGAGGCCAAGGTAGGTGGATCACGAGGTCAGGAGATCGAGACCATCCTGGCTAATGCGGTGAAAGCCCATCTCTACTAAAAGTACAAAGAAGTATCCAGGTGTGGTGATGGGCGCCTGTAGTCCCAGCTACCTGGGAGGCTGAGGCAGGAGAATGACATGAACCCAGGCTGAGGCAGGAGAATGACATGAACCCAGGAGGCAGAGGTTGCAGTGAGTTGAGATGGCGCCACTGCGTGGGTGACAGTGCAAGATGAAAGGAAAGGAGGAAGGAGGAAGGAGGAAGGAGGAAGGAGAGGAGAGGAAGGAGAGGAGAGGAGAGGAGAGGAGAGAGGAGAGGAGAGGAAAGGAGACTACTAAAGAACTTATCCATGTAACCAAAAACCAACTGTACCCCAAAAACTATGGAAATAAAAATATTTTAAAATAATATTCAAAGGCTACTTAACATATGAGACAGCATAAAGTGACAAAATATTCAATTTTTTGATGTCCGAGAAGCTGAAGAGGAAATAAAAGAAATGGGAAATCTATTTAATAAAATAATAGCTGAAAACTTCCAAATCTAACAAAACATTTAGACATCGAGATGTAGAAGGCTCAGAGATCTCCAAGAAGATACAATTCAAAAATATCTTCACAGCACATTATAGTTAAACTACTTAAAGTCTAAATCGAAGAGATAATTATAAAACCAGTAATGAAAAAAAAAAAAATAGTAGTCACTTTTAAGTGTATCTCCATTATACCAACACCAGATACATCAGCAGAAACATTATAGGCCAGGACAGAATAGAATAATATAGTTAAAGTGCTTAAAAAAAATAGCTGTTAGGGAACAATACTATGGACAGCAAAGTTATCATTTATAAATAAAGAAGAAATGAAGACTTTCCCCAAAAAAGTAATCTTGGTTGGAAGCTGTTTTTTTCTTTCAGCACTTTGACTATATTATCGAGTTCATCACCACGACATGGGTTCACAAGAAACGCTTAAGGGATCCCACATGCGGAAGCAAAAGGATGATATTTACAGTCATGAAAATACACAAAAGTACTAAACACAGGGGTAGAGCAAACACACAAATGAGGAAGAGAAAGGATTTAAGTATTACCACTATGGAAAACCACTAAACCAAAATAATAGAAAATAAAACATAAAGAAAGGGGCGAAATATATTTAATAAATGAATTAATAAAACGACAAGTATAAGCCCTCACATATCTATAATACCCTTGCATATAAACAGATTAAACTGTCTACTTAAAGGTTATAGACTGATTGAATAACACAACTGATCCAACTATATGCTGCATAAAAAACCTCATTTCACTTCTAAATACACATATCGACTGAAAGCACGGAGATTGAAAATGATATTCCACGTAAATGGAAACCAAAAATAAACAGCAGTATTTTGAATTATGTCCTTTTTGTGCCTAGTTTGTTAAGAGTATTTATCATGAAGGGATGTTGAATTTTATCAAATGTTTTTTCTTTATCTATTGAGAAAATCATGTTGTTTTCTCTTTATTTGATTATCACATTTATTGATTTGTATATATTGAATCATTCTTAACACATGTAGTATAAAACTCACCTGATATGATTTTGATTTTTAAAAATGTGTTTATACTTTGTTTTTGTCCTAGTATATGGTTTATCTTGGAGAATATTCCATGTGCTGATGAGAAGAATGTATATTCTATTGCAATTGGAATGGTATGTAAATAATTGCAGCTGACCAGCACTGGTGCCATAGCCCCAATAGCGGCCACAGTTCAGGTGCCTGAGAGTAGTAAGATTGTTTCACCCACTCTTGCTGGTCAGGGCTCAGCTCCAGTTTCCAGCCAGTAGTTCTGCTTCAGCCCAAACTTGACCAGCCACTTCACCCACCCCTGCAACTGGTAGCCGGAAGTGCTTGGAAGTGCTTGCTTGAGCTTCCAGCCCAGTGGTCCCATTTTTCTGTAAACTCGGTTGAAGGGCACAACCTCCTGATGTCCTAGGAAACACCTGGATGGCAGGATGTAGAACCTATCCTACTCTGCCACTGATAGCCAGGAGCACAACACTTGCTAGAGCTTCTGGTACAACATACCCACTTCTGTGTAAACTCATCTGGAGGGCAAAGCTTCCTATTTTCCTGGGAAACACCCAGATGGCAGAGTGCATGACTCCACCTGCTCCTGACACTGCTAGCCAGGCAAGCCATGCCTGCTAAAGCTTCTGGCTCAGTGGCTCCACTTCTGTGTGAACTCAGCTAGAGGGTGCATCTTCCATTTGTCTCAGGAATAGTTGGATGACAGAGTGTAAGACACTCCACCTACCCCCATTCACTGGTAGCCAGGTAGGCAATAAATGCAAAAGCTTCTGATCAAACAGACCTGCTTCTGTGTAAAGTCAGCTGACAGACAAAGCCTCCTGTTGCTGCCCCGGGAAGCACTTGGACAGAATGTCAGGCATCCCCACCCACTTCCATCACTGACAGCCAAGCAAGCCATACCTGCTAGAGAATCTGGCCCACTGGTCCTTTTCCACCTGAATTTGCCAAGGGGTACAGCCTCCTGCTGCCCTGGAAACACCTGAATGTCAGGATGGGCAACCCTACTCATGCTGGCCTCCAATAGCTATAACGGCTACACCCACTAGAGCTTCAAACCCACTGGGGTCCTGCTTCTGTCTGAAATCTGCAAGCAAGTGAAATCCCGTGTTTTCCCAGGATGCACATTGGCATTTCCCAGGATGCAGATTAAGGCTGATCTGGAAAGGATACAGCTTGTCTGCCAACGGTGGCCCTTGCCTGAGGGAGCCCCATGGACCAGAACACCAAACAAAAGAAATGCAGTCACAGAGACAGTAATTGGTGCGGACTCTTCCAAGATGAAGGATGGACTAGAATCACAGTTAGTCAACTGAATCCATTTTATACCATAATCAAACCCTCAAAGACCTCAAGAAAGAAAGCAAAAAAAAAAAAAAAAAAAAAAAAATTCTATCCAAATGATGGCAGCATCAAAGATTGAAGGAACATCAGCCTACAAAATGAGAAAGAACCCACACAAGACCTAAGACCTTTGCCAACTCAAAAAGCTAGAGTGCTTACTTTTCCAAATTATCACCCGAGTTATCCAGCAAGCATTCTTAATCAGGCTGAAATGACTTAAATGGAATTCAGAATGTACATAAAAATGAAGATCATCAGGATTCAGTAGAACATCAAAATTCAATCCATGGAAGCTAAGACTCACAATAAAATGATGCAATAGCTGACAGATAAGAGCCATTATAAAAAAAAGAACCAACCAAATATGATAGAGCTGAAAAGCACGCAACAAGAATTGCATAATTCAGTCACAACTATTAACAGCCGAATAGACCAAGCTGAGGAAATAATCTCAGAGCCTGAAGACTGAGATTCTAGCTCTCCAAAATAACTCAGTCACACAATAATAAAAAAATAATAATAATAAAGAATGAACAGAGCCACCAAAAAATAAAGGATTATGTAAAGAGAACAAATCTATGACTCATTGACATCCCTGAAAAAGATGAGGAGAAAGCAAGTGACCTGAAAACATATTTCAGGTTATCATCCATGAAAACTTCCCCAACCTTGCTAGAGAGGCCAAGATTCAAATTCAGAAAATACAGAGATATTATGCAAAAATACCATCCACAACACATGTTAACATCATATTCTCTAAAGCTGAAATACAAGAAAAATTTTTGAAGGAAGCAGGACAGAAGGGGCAGGTCACCTACAAAGGCAACCCCATCAGGCTAACAGTGGACCGGTCAGCAGAAACTCTATAAGCCAGAAGAGATCAGGGGTCTATATTCAGCATTGTTCTTCATCGTCTTTTGTTTTGTTTTGTTTTGTGAGACGGAGTCTTGCGCTGTCGCCCAGGCTGGAGTGCAACGGTGCGATCTCGGCTCACTGCAAACTTCGCCTCCTGGGTTCAAGTGATTCTCCTGCCTCAGCCTCCAGAGTAGCTGGGATTACAGACATGCACCTCCATGTCCAGTTAATTCTTATATTTTTAGTAGTAACAGGGTTTTACAATGCCGGCCAAGCTGGTCTCAAACTCCTGACTTCATGATCCAACCGCCTTGGCCTCCCTAAGTGCTGGGATTACACGTGTGAGCCACTGTGCCTGGCCCCAGCATTCTTATAAAAAATAATTTCCAACCAATAATTTTATATACAGACAAACTTAGCTTTGTAAGTGAAGGAGAAAGAATAATCCTTTTCAGACAAGTAAATTGTGAGGAAATTTGTTACCACTAGACCTGCCTTACAAGAGGACCTGAAAGAAGTGCTAAACATGGAAAAGACTTTTACCAGCCACTAAAAAACATACTTAAGTACCCAGACCAGTGAAACTGTAAAGTAACCACACAAAAAAGTCTGCATAATAACCAGCTAACAACAAAACGACAGCATCAAATTCACACACATCCATACTAACCTTGAATGGAAATGGTCTAAATGCCAGAGTTAAAAGGCACAGAGTGGCAAGGTGGATAAAGAAGCAAGACTAAATGGTATGCAGTCTTCAAGAGACCATCTCATATGCAATGTCATTCATAGGCTCAAAATAAAAGGATGGAGAAAAAATATACCAGGTAAATGGAAATAAGAAAAAAGCAGGGTTTGCAATCCTAATTATAGACAAAATACACTTTAAACCAACAAAGATCAGAAACGATGAAGAAGGGCATTATATAATGATAAAAGGTTCAATTCAACAAGAGGAGCCAACTATCCTGAATACATAGGCATCCACCCAACACAAGAACATTGAGATTAATAAAGCAAGTTCTTAGAGACCTACAGATGTAGATTCCCACAAAATAATAGTGTAAGACTTCAACATCCCATTGACAGTATTAGATCATTCAGGCTGAAAATTACAAAGATATTCAGGACCTCAACTCAGCATTCAACCAAATGGACCTTTAGGCATCTACATAATTGTCCACTGCAAAACAAAAGAACATACATTTTTCTAATCACCACATAGCACATACTCCAAAATTGACCACACAATTGTACATAAAATACTCAGCAAATTAAAAACAAATACAAATCATATCAACCATACTCCCAGACCACAGCACAATAAAATAGAAATCAATATGAAGAAAATCACTCAAAACCATACAATTACATAGAAATTAAACAATGTGCTCCTGAATGACTTTTGGGTAAATAGTAAAATTAAGGCAGAAATCAAGAAATTATTTGAGACTAATGAGAACAAGGGTAACACATATCAAAACTTCTGGGACACAAGGAAATATTAAGTGGGAAGATGCATACAGTGATCAACACTGATATCAAAAAGATAGATCTCAAATTAACAACCTAACATCATAACTAGAAGAACTTGGGAATCAAGAGCAAACCAATCCCAAATCTAGAAGACAAGAAACAACCAAAATTAGAGCTGAAGTGTACAAGACTCTCTTTCTTTCTCTCTCTCTCTCTCTCTCCCTCTCTCTCTCTCTCTCTCTCACACACACACACACAGTGCAAAAGATCAACAAATCCATGAATTGGTTATTTGAAAAAATTAATAAGACAGATAGACTGCTAGCTATATTAATAAAGAAAAAAAGAGATGTATTAGTCTGTTCGTGCATTGTTATAAATAAATATTTGAGACTGGGTAATTTATAAAGGAAAGAATTTGAATTGTCTTATGGTTCCATAGGCTGTACAAGAAGCATGGTGATGGCATGTGTTCAGCTTCTAGAGGGGCCTCAGGAATCTTAAAATCATGCTAGAGTTAAAGTGGGAGCAGGCCCTTCACATGGCTAAAGATAGAGGAAGAGAGAGTAAGGGGAGGTGCTACACACTTTTAAACAAGCAGATTTTACAGTAAATCACTCATTCACTATCATAAGAACAGCACCAAGGGGATGGTGCTAAAGTATTTATGAGAAACTGTCCCCATGATCCAATCACCTCCCACCATGCCCCACCTCCCACACAGGGGATTATAATTCAACATGATATTTGGTGGGGGCTCCAGTCCAAAGCATATAAACATATGTGTTTTTAATTTTTATGTCTTCTTTTTGACACATAGACCAATGGAACAAAACAGAAAGGCCAGAAATAATGCCATATACCTAAAACCATCTGATCTTTGACAAAGCTGACAAAAACCAACAGTGGGAAAAGAATTCCTCATTCAATAAATGGTGCTGGGGTAACTGGTTAGTCATATGCAAAAGATTGAAACTAGACTGCTTCCTTACACCATATACAATGATCAACTTAAGATGTATTAAACATTTAAATAAAAAACCTAAAACTGTAAAAAACCTGGAAGATAACCTAGCAAATATCATTCTGGACATAGGATCTGGCAAAAATTTCATGAAGAAGATATCAAAAGCAATTGCAACAAACACAAAAATTGACATCATGGGATCTAATTAAATTAAAGAGCTTCTCAACAGCAAAAGAAACTTTCAACAGACTAAATAGACAACCAACAGAATGGGAGAAACTATTTGCAAACTAGGCATCTAACAAAGGTCTAATATCTAAAACCTATAAGAAACTTAAACAAATTAACAAGTCCCAAAAGTGACATGACACAGAAGACATGAAGGGACACTTCTGAAAAGAAGACATACAGGCAGCCAAAAGGCATATAAAAAAATGCACGATATTACTAATTGCTTTCGTCTGTTTTCACACTGCTACAAAGAACTTCCATAAGACTGGGTAATTTCTAAAAGAAAGAGGTTTAATTGACCCATAGTTCCTCATAGCTGTGGAAGCCTCTGGAAACTTACAATCATGGTGGAAGTGTTGGAAGAGAAAGCAGGCACCTTCTTTGCAAGGTGACAGGAGAGACAGAAGGAGCACAGGGGAGCCTGCTCTTAATAAAACCATGAGATCTCTTGAGACTTTTTCAATATCATGGGAAGATCATGAGGAAAACTGCCCTCATGATACAATCACCTGTCAGGCCCCTCCCTTCACGCATGGGGAGTACAAGTCAAGGTGAGATTTGGTTGGGGACAAAGAGCCAAACCATATCACTACTTATTAGAGAAATGCAAATGAAAACCTTAATAAGATACTATCTCACACCAGGCAGAATGGCTATTATTAAAAAGGCAAAAAATAACTGATGCTGGCAAGGTTGCAGTAAAAAGGGTACACTTATATAATGCTGGTAGGAGTGTAAATTAGTTCAGCCATTGTGGAAAGCAGTGTGGGAATTCCTTGAAGAACTTAAAACAGAATTACCATGAAATCCAGCAATCTCATTATTGTGTATATACTCAAAGGAATATAAATCATTCTATCATAAAGACATATGCACGTGTATGTTCATTGCAGCACTCTTCAGAATAGCAAAGGAATGGAATCAATCTAAATGTCCATTCAACGGTAGGATAGATAATGAAAATCTAGTATATATACACTATGGAATACTATGCACACATAAAAATCCGAGATCATATTCTTTGCAGCAACATGGATGAAGCCTGGGCCATTATTCTAAGCAAACTAATGCAAGAAGAGAAAACCAAACACTGCATGTTCTCACTTATAAGTGGGAGCTAAACAATGAGTATGTATGGATACTAGAATAGGAACGAGAGACACTGGGGCCTATTTGAGGGTGGAGGTTGGGAGCAGAGAGGATCAGAAAAGAATACCCATTGGGTACTATGCTTATTACCTGGATGATGAAATTATCTGTATACCAAACTCCTGTGACACACAGTTTACTTACATAACAAACCTGCACATGTACCCCTGAACCTAAGATAAAAGTTAAAACAAATATATTACAAGACTATAGAAAGCAAAACAGTATGATATTAGTATAACGACAGACACAGAGGTAAATTGAACAGAATAGAGAAACTGGAAATAAACCCACATTTTTACAGCAAAGTGATTTTCAACAATTGTGCCAAGAACATGCATTAAGGGAAATGACACTTCTTCAATATATGATGCTGGAACAACTGAATAACCATATGTAGAAGAATAAAACTAGACTCTTATTTTTTAGCATATACAAAATATCCATTCAAGATGGATTAAACGCTGAAACAAAAGCCCCAACACTATAAAACTACTAGAATATAAGACAGGGGAACCACTTCAAGACATTGTTCTAAGCAAAGATTTTAAGATTAACAACTTAAAAATATGGACAAAAAAGTGAAAATAGAGAAATGGGAATATATTAAACGAAAAATCAACAGAATGAAGAGACAACCTATTGAATGGGAGAGAATCTTTACAAAGTATTCTTCAAACAAGGGACTAATATTCAGAAAATACAAGAAGCTTGCACAACAGTAATAAAAAATATAATTCCATTAAAAAGTTGGCAAAGGACATGAATATATATTTCTCAAAAGAAGACATACAAATTGCCAACTGATGTGATAAAATGATCAGCATCACTAATCATCAGAAAAATGCAAATAAAGACCACAATGATATATCATCTTACTCCAGTTAGAATGGCTATTACCAAAAAGTTTTGTAAAAATGTAACAGATGCTGGCAAGGATGTGCATAAAAGGAAATTCTCACACATTGTTGGGAGGAGTGAAAATAAATAAAGCCAAATGGAGAGCATGATGAAATTTTCTTAATAAGAATAGATCTACCATTATATTTAGCAATCCCACCACTAGGTATTTAGTCAAATAAGAAGAAATCAGGATATCAAAATGATACCTGCACCTCTATGTTTTTTGTAATACTATTCACAATAGCAAAGACATGGAATTAACCTGAGTGTCCCTGAATGAATGAATGCATAAAGAAAATGGGATTATATATATACACATATATATACATATATATTATATATATATTTATACACACAATTGTTCTTATGAAAATTCTGTGTTTAGTGTTTTGAAGATTGACCACCAATATATGAAAGTTCCAGTTTCTTTATGTGTTTCCCATAACTTGTTACTTTCCTTTTTAAATTATAGCCATTCTATATTTGTCACTTTTTATAACATTACATACAGATGAAAGTCAAACACTTATATAAATAACAGTGTTAATATAATACCATCAATAGTAGAAATACATGGAATTATTTAAGAATTATACATTTTTCTTTAAACACTAATGTTTCTCAGACTTTTCTATACATAAATTAGTGTGCAGAAAACTAGCACTATAATTATTTCTTTTCACAACATTAGTATTATATCATTAAGTGGTTAGAAATAATTATAAAGTTATTACTCCTTTAAAAATTATTCCATTGTCAATGTTCTCTGACTGGCAAAAACTCTTAACATGAGTTTTTTATGTGAACATGAGTTGTTGATATGAACATTTTTCTGATCATGGATATGTATCTATTTCTTAAAAGGATGTTGAGCAACTTTCATCAGTTTCACCCTTACGTCTCATTTAAGCTCTACTAACATACCCTCCTGTATTATACCAAGTTGATAAAAGAAATGTGAAAATTAAGGCCCTTCCTTTATAATCCTCATTGTATAAGATTTGTGGTCATGGAAAACAGAATTGTTGTTCATATTAACATAAATATTACTATTTTAGTAGTGAAACACAATGTTAACATCAATGTCAGAAAGTATTAATATATAAGTTGGAATTTGGTTCATCATTCTAAAGAGCATACCATATTTTATTCCAAACTTCATATTTAAGACACATATAAAGGCAATATTTCAACCTGTCAAGCAAATCTACTTTGCACTGAAATTCAAATGAAAAAAGAATGTCATCAGGAAATGGGAATATTTATCAATTTTTCTTCAACTGCGACATTGAAATCTGTGAGGACTAAAATTTCTCCTTATACTTGACAAGTAGTTTGTGTTATGATCAAATAAACTGGCCAATACATATAAAGAAAGGAGTGTATTTTCTCAAACACAGGGAATACATAAGGACAATCTCTTTTGCTAAATTTGAGATTTTGGAATCTTTGCATATACATGAGATATTTGTGATGGGGCCCAGCTGTAAACAGGAAATACATTTATGTTTCATGTATACTTTATTCACATGGCCTGAAAGTAATTTTGTAAAATATTTTAAATATTTTTGCGCAATGAAACAAAGTGTATATACGATAAATCATCAGAAAGCAAAGGCGACACTATCTCAGCCACTAATGTGAGCAATCTGTGGTTGTTGGCATCACCAGCATTTCTGACACTAAATGTATGTGCTACCAATAAGCAATGCTTTTCTTACATGCACACATGCCATTTTGTTGCCTTTTGTGGCCATGCTTGAGTCAGGGAATCTGAATGTGTGAAGAAAAGGTATGTCACAGTTGAAGGGAACCAGGAGGGTCCCTTTCCCTTTGAGGATGCTGAATGTACTGCATGTTATGTGCCTATGTTTTGACTGTGAACCATCACAAAAGGCCAAGTGTGAAATTTTCCACTTGTAGCATCATGACAGTGCTCAAAAATGCCCAGTTTTGGAGCATTTTGGATTTTTTGATTCAAGAATGCCCAACCTACACTTAGGAATAAATTTTTAAAAGGGTACAAAAAATCTGTAAACAGAAAACTACAAGAAAATTTTTTTAAAAAATGAAGAAGAGACAAATACATAGAACTACATCCTATGTTTATGGATTTTAAGAATTAGTATTCATACAGTGTCCATTCTACGCAATTTGATGTATAGATTGAATGAAATGCCTATCAAAATGTCAATGAATTTTTTCATAAATATTGAAAAATCAGTCCTAATACATATGTGAAACCAAAGAAGACCTTGAATGGCCAAAATAATCTTGAGCAAGAAGAACAAAGCAGGAGGCAATAAACCACTTGATTTCAAAATATACTACAAAGATATAGTAAATAAAACAGTATGATTTTGGCATAAACAAAAATATAGACCATTGAAACAGAATAGGGATTCCAAAAAAAAAAAAAATACACACATATACACTCAAATGATCTTTGACAAAGTATCAAGAGCACACAATGGGGAAAGGGCAGTTTCTTTACTAAATTATGCTGGGAAAACTACATATTTACGTGCAGAAGAATGGAATTGTACCCTTTTCTCACACCATATAAAAACCAACTCAAAATGTATTACATTTAAACATAAGACAAGAAGCTGTAAAACTATGAAAAGAAAACATGGGAGAAAAGCTTATTGACATTGTTTAGGACAATGATTTTCTGGACACTCAAAAGCACAGACAACAAAAATAACAGATTGATTGGATTACATTTTAAAAAACATTTTCTACAGCTAAACAATCAACGGAGTGAAGGGCCAACCTATGGAATGAGAAAGTATATTTGCAAACCATAAATCTCATAAGAGATTTGTATCCAAAATATATAAGAAGAGGAAGGGGGTGGAGCAAGATGGAGGATTAGAAAGCTCTATTGATTTTCCCACACTCCTCCCTCACAAGGACAACAAGTTAAAAACAATCCAGACAGACAAAAATACTTTCATAGGAACCAAAAATCAGGTGAACACTCATAGTACTTTGTTTTAACTGTGCATCACTGAAAGAGGCACTGAACAGATTTTTTTAAAAAAGTAAAAAAAACAGTCCTGAATCACTCATGCCACCCCTCTCCCACTTACCACAGCAGTGGCATTGGCCAGAGAGCATCTCTGGGTGCTTGGGGAGGGAGAACACAACAATTGTGATGCATTGAACTCACTACTGTTCTGTTTGAGCAGAAGAGAAAACTGGACCCAACTCAGCTGATGACTACCCATGGAGGAAGCATTTAAACCAGCTCTAGTCAGAGAGGAATCCCCAATCCCAGCACTCTAAGTCATAAGGCAGTCTAAGCCATAAAGAATGAAGCTCTTAGGTGAGGCCTAGTGCTGCACTTGACCCAGAGACAGTGCACTAGGGTGGGGAAAACAACATACCGACTCACCAGCTGGCAGCCAAGGGAATGCTGACATCACCCTTCCCCTAATCCCAGGCTACACAGTTCATGTCTCCAAGATACCCCTTCTTTCCACTTGAAGAGAGGAGAGAAAAGAGTGGGGAGGGTTTTGTGTTTATCTGGGACACAAGCTCAGCAACAGCAAGATAGGTCAATGGTCAGAGTCATGAGGCCCCCATTCCAGGCCATAGCTTCCACAAAACAATTCTAGACACATACTGATTCAGAAGGGAACCTGCTATCTTGAAGGAAAGACCCAATGCTGGTAGCATTCATCACCTGCTGAGGAGCGCCTGGGCCCTGAATAACCAGCAGCGATACCCAGGCACTACATTGATGGCCTTGGGTGAGCTTCTGAGACTTGCTGGCTTCAGTTATCACAAGGCCACAGGGGTGTAAAGCACCAAGCAGGCTCTTGGGTTCCCCTATGCCAGGACTCAACCCTTGAATGGCATTTCTGGACCTTCCCTGAGTGAATGGGGAGCCTATTGCCCTGAACGATGAGTCCCAGGCCAGGCAGCATTCACCACAAAACTAAAAAACCTTGGGACTTAAGGAAACATTGGTGGTAGTCTTGCAGTATTCCTCATGGCCTACAGTGGTAGTGGCTTCTGGGTGAGGCTCCTTTTCCTTTTGAAAATGGAGAGAAACGGAAAGAAATGCATCTTGTGATTTGAGTGACAGCTCAGCCACACTACAATAGAAAACCAGGTAGACTTCTAAGGATTTTATTTTTTTCTTTTTTATTATTATTATTATACTTTAAGTTCTAGGGTACATGTGCATAACGTGCAGGTTTGTTACATATGTATACTTGTGTCATGTTGGTGTGCTGCACCCATCAACTCGTCAGCACCCATCAACTCGTCATTTACATCAGGTATAACTCCCAATGCAATCCCTCCCCCTTCCCCACTCCCCATGATAGGCCCCGGTGTGTGATGTTCCCCTTCCCGAGTCCAAGTGATCTCATTGTTCAGTTCCCACCTATGAGTGAGAACATACGGTGTTTGGCCTTCTGTTCTTGTGATAGTTTGCCAAGAATGATGGTTTCCAGCTGCATCCATGTCCCTACAAAGGACACAACTCTATTCCCTGACTCCTTGAAAGCACTTATGGACCCACATGGGGAATAGAAAACCTCACTGCCCTGAAGGGAAGAACACAGGCCTGGCTGGTTTTGCCACCTGCGGATTGTAGAGCCCCGGGGTCTTGAGTGAACATAGACAGTAGCCAGGCAGTAGTTACAACAGGCTTTTGGAGAGATCTAGTGCTGTGCTGGCTTAAGTCTGATTCAACACAGTCATCGTGTTGGTGGTCACAGGGATGCTTACATCATTCCACCCCTAGCTTTAGGAGTCTCAGAAGGGAGAAGAGACTGTGTATGTATAGGAGAGAGTAGGAAGACAACAAAAGTCTCTGCCTGGTAATCCAGAGAATTCTCCCAGATCTGGTAAAAGACCACCTTGGTAGTACTCATATAAATCTGTAAGAACCACAACATTACTGGGCTTGAGGTGTACCCCTGATATGGTTTGGCTGTGCCCCCACACAGATCTCATCTTGAATTCCCACATGTTGTGGGAGGGACCTGGTGGAAGATAACTGAATCATGGAGGCAGGTCTTTCCCGTGCTTTATTCGTAATAGTGAATAAGTCTCATGAGATCTGATGGTTTTAAAAAGGGAAGTCTCCCTGCACAAGCTCTCTTCTCGTCTCCTGCCATGTTAAATGTGCCTTTCACCTTTTGCCATGATTGTGAGGCCTCCCCAGCCACGTGGAATTGTAACTCCACTAAATCTCTTTTTTGTAAATTGCCCAGTCTCAGGTATGTCTTTATCAGCAGTGTGAAAAAGGAGTAATACAGTAAAACGGTACCAGTAGAGTAGGGTGCTGCTGCAAATATACCCCAAAATGTGGAAGTGACCTTGGAACTGGGTAACAGGCAGAGGTTGGAACAGTTTGGAGGGCTAAGAAGAAGACAGGAAAATGTGGGAAATTGTGGAACTCCCTAGAAATTTGTTGAA
Organism: Macaca thibetana thibetana; assembly: GCF_024542745.1. Taxonomy (NCBI): domain Eukaryota; kingdom Metazoa; phylum Chordata; class Mammalia; order Primates; family Cercopithecidae; genus Macaca; species Macaca thibetana. Next base: position 122,848,489 of record NC_065598.1, read on the forward strand.
TGGCTTTGACCAAAATGCTGATAATGATATGGACAATGAAGTACAGGCTGAGGCTGTGGCAGATGAAGATGAGAAACTTGTTAGGAACTGGAGCAAAGGAGACTCTTGTTATGTTTTAGCAAAAAGACCAGTGGAATTTTTCCCCTGCCCTAGAGATTTGTGAACTTTGAACTTGAGGGAGATGACTTAGGGTATATAGCAGAAGAAATCTCTAAGCAGCAAAGCATTGAAGAGGTGACTTTGGTGCTGGTTAAAGGCATTCAGTTTTAAAAGGGAAACAGAGCTTAAAAGTTTGGAAAATTTGCAGCCTGACAATGCAATAGAAATTCAAGCCAGCTGTAGAAATTTGCATAAGTAATGAGGATTCCAACATTAATTCCCAAGACAATGTGGAAAATGTCTCCAGGGGATGTCAGAGGTCTTCACAGCAGCCCCTCCCATCACAGGCCCAGAGGCATAGGAGAAAACCATGGTTTCCTTGGCTGGACCCAGGGCCCCCCTGCTCTGTACAGCCTAGGAACTTGGTACCCTCCGTTCCAGCCACCCCAGCCACAGCTAAAAGGGCCAAGATCCAGCTCAGGCTGTTGCTTCAGAAGGTGGGAGCCCCAAGCCTTGGCAGCTTCCATGTGCTTTTGAGCCTGCAGGTGCACAGGAGTCAAAAATTGAGGTTTGGGAACCTCTACCTAGATTTCATAGGATATATGGAAATATCTGGATGCCAGGCAGAAGTTTACTGCAGTGGCAGGGCCCCCATGGAGAACCTCTGCTAGGGCAGTGAAAAAGGGAAATGTGGAGTCAGAGCCCCCCCTCACATAGTCCATACTGGGACAACACCTAGTGGAGCTGTGAGAAAAGTGCCACCATCTTCCAGACCTCAGAACGGTAGATCCACTGACAGCTTGCACTGTGTACCTGGAAAAGCCACAGACACTCAATGCCAGATGGTGAAGCAGTCAGGAGGTGGGCTATTTTCTGCAAAGCCACAGGAGTGGAGCTGCCCAAGGCTGTGAGAACCCATCTCTTGCATTGGTGTGAGCTGGATGTGAGACATGGAGCCAAGGGAGATCATTTGGGAGCTTTACGATTTGACTGCCCTGCTGGATTTCAGACTTGCATGGGGCCTGTAGCCCCTTTGTTTTGGCCAATTTCTCCCATTTGGAAGGGCTGTATTTACCCAATGCCTGTATCCCCATTGTATCTAGGAAGTAACTAACTTGCTTTTGATTTTACAGGTTCAGAGGCAGAATGGACTTGCCTTGTCTCAGATAAGACTTTGGACTGTAGACTTTTGAGTTAATGCTGAAATGAGTTAAGACTTTGGGGGACTGTTGGGAAGGTATGATTTGTTTTGAAATGTGAGGACATGAGATTTGGGAGGGGCCAGGGGTGGAATGATATGGCATTTCCTGTGTCCCCACCCAAATCTCATCTTGAATTCCCACGTGTTGTGGGAGGTAATTGAATCATGGGGGCAGGTCATTCCCATGTAGTTCTTGTGATAGTGAATAAGTCTCATGAGATCTACCAGTTTTAAAAAGGGGAGTCTCCAAGAACAAGCTGTCTTCTCTTATCTGCGTCCATGTTTGATGTGCCTTTCACCTTCTGCCATGATTGTGATGCCTCCCCAGCCAAATGGAACTGTAAGTCCAATAAGCCTCTTTCTTTTGTAAATTGCCCAGTCTCAGGTATGTCTGTATCAGCAGGGTGAAAACAGACTAATACACCCCCCTAAGGCAGATACAGCTTGGATCACAACACCCAAGTCCTTTCACATATTTGTGAAGCCTCCTCAAGAAGGCCAGCTACAAATAAGCCCAGAGAGTGAAGACTATAATAAATACCTAACTCTTCTTCAATGCACAGATACCAAAGAACATCTAATGGCATCAAAAATATCCCAGAAAACAGGACCTCAACAAAGCAGCTAAATAAATAATAAACAGGTCCAATCCTGGAGAAACAAAGATATGTGACCTTTCAGAGAGAATTTAAAATAGCTGTGTAGAGGAAACTCAAAGAAATTCAAGATAACAGTGAAGCAATTATGAATTATATCAGATAAATTTATCAAAGAGACTAAAATAATTAAAAAGAATAAAGCAGAAATTCTGGAGCTGCAAAATGCAATTGGCTTACTGAAGAATGCATCAGAGTCCTTTAATAACATAATTTATAAAGCAGAAGGAATTAGTGAGCTTGAAGACAGGCTATTTGAAAATATACACTCAAATGATACAAAAGAAAGAAAATTTAAAAAACAATAAAGCACATCTATGGGATATAGAAAATACCCTCAAAAGAGCAAATATTAGAGTTATTGGCCTTAAAAAGAAGGTAGAGAAAGAGATAGGGGTAGAAAGTTTATTCTAAGGGATAATAACAGAGAACTTCCCATTCCTGGAGAAAGACATCAATATGCAAATAAAAGATTATAGAAAACCAAAGACATTTAAATTTAAAAAGTACTAACTAAAAATATTTAATAATGAAACTCCCAAAGCACAAGGATAAATAAAATATCCTAAAAGCAGCAAGAGAAATGAAACAAGTACCCAAAAATGGAGCTTCAGTATGTCTGACAACAGACTTTTCATTGGAAAACTTATAGTCCAGGAGAGAGTGACATAACATGTTTAGTGTGCTGAAGGAAAAGAATGTTTACTCTAGAATACTATATCTGGGAAAAAAAAATAGAATACTATATCTGGAGATAAAGACTTTCCCAGACAAACAAAATCTGAGGAATTTCATCAATACCAGACCTGTCTGACAAGAAATGCTAAATGGAGTACCTCAATTAGAAAGAAAAATAAATGAAAGAGCAATAAACAATCACCTAAAAGGTATAAAACTCACTGGTAATAGTAGGTACACAGAAAAACACAGAATATAATAACACTGGAACTGTGTTGTGTAAACTGCTTTTAAGTAGAAGGACTAAACAATGAACCAATGAAAAATAATAGCAAAACAACTTTTCATGACATAGTACAACAGTACATAAATTGAAACAACAAAAAGTTAAAAAGCTGGGGGACAAAGCTAAGGCATAGAGTTTTTATCAGTTTTCTTTTTGTTATTTGTTTATGCAAATAGTGTTAAGATGTTATCGGGTTACACTAATGGGTTATAAGACAGTATTTGCAAGCCTCAGGGTAACCTCAAACCAAAAATATACAATGTATGCACATACAAAAATAAAAATAAAAAGCAAGACATCAAACTATATCCCAAGAGAAAATCACCTTTGCCAGAGGAAGACAGAAAAGAAAGAAAAAAGGAAGAGACAACACTAAAACAACCGGAAAACAAATAACAAAATGGCTGGAGTAAGTTGTTGCCTATCAATTATAATGTTGCATGTAAACAGACTAAACTTTCTAATTAAAAGACATAGACTGGCTGAATGTAAGAAAAAACAAGACCCATTAATTTGTTGCCTACAGAAAACACATTTCACATATAATGACACACACAGACTGAAAAATCAAGAGATGGAAAAAGATACTCCATTTCAACGGAAATGAAAAAAGAGCAGGGGTCACTATACTTATATAAGACAAAAGAAATTTCAAGGCAAAAACCATCAGAAGAGACAAAGAATGTCACTATATAATTGCAAAGGGATTATTTCAGAAAGAAGATGTAGCAATTTTAAATATATATGCAGCCAACACTAAAGCACCAAAATATATAAAGGGAACACATTTGGGCTAAAGAAAGTGATTGGCTTCTATAGAATAATAAATGAAGACTTCAACACCCCATTTTCAGCAATGGACAGGTCTTCCAGACAGAAAATCAAGAAAGACACATCACACTTAATCTGCACTATAGGACTAATGAATTGAATAGGTATTTACAGAACATTTCATCCAACAGCTACAGAATACATATTATTTTCCTCAGCTCATGGATCATTCTTAAGGACAGATCATACATTAGGTCACAAGACAAGTCTAGAACATTTTTTAAAAACTGAAATAATATCAAGCACCTTCTCTAACCACAATGGAATAAAACTAGAAATTAATAAAAAGAATATTGGAAACTATACAAATAAGTAGAAATTAAACAATATACTCCTATGACTAGTCAGTCAATGAAGAAATTAAGAAGAAAAATTTAAAATTTCTTTTAAATTTTAATTTAAAATTTAAATTAAAAAATTTAAAAAATTTAAAATTTTTTTTAATTGTCATTAAAAAAATGACAATAGAAACACAAGACACCAAAGCTTATGGGATACAGCAAAAGCAGTATTAAGAGGGATGTTTATAGCTATAAGTACCTACTTCAAAAAAAAGAGGTAAAACTTCATATTAATGATCTCACAATACATCTTATAGAAATAGAAAAGCAAGAGCAAACCAAACCCCAAATTAGTAGAAGAAAAGAAATAACAAAGATCAGAGAAAAAAAATATGTGATTGAAATAAAAATTATACAAAAGATTAATGTAAAAGCTTTTTTTGATAAGTTAAACAAAATAGACAAACATTTAGTCAGGTTAACTAAGGGAGAGAGAAAATCCAAATAAATGAAATCAATAATGAAAAATATTACAACTGATATTGCAGAAATTCAAAGGATCATTAGTAACTAATAGGACACTGAAAAATCTAGAAGAAATGGAAGAATTCCTAAATACATACAACCTACCAAGATTGACCAGGAAAAAATCCAAAACCTAAATACACCAATAAAAAGTAACAAGATTGAAGCCATAAGGAAAGTTTCTTACTAACAAAAAGTCTGACATCTGATGACTTTACTGCTAAATTCTACCAAACAGTTAAATGGTACATGCCTGTAATCCCAGCATTTTAGGAAGGCAAGGCAGGTGTATTGCTTGAGCTCAGAAGTTTGACACCAGACTGGGCAACATAGCAAAATCCTGTCTCTAAGCAAAAATATGAAAATGGGTGGGGCATGGTGGCATGCACCTGTAGTCCCAGCCCCTCAGGAGGCTGAGGTGGAAGGATCTCTTGATCCTTGAGGATCCTTGGCATCTCTTGAGCCAGAGAGGTTGAGGCTGCAGACTGAGACCCTGTCTCAAAAAAAATAAATAAAAATAAAAACAAAAATACAAAAATTTAAGAATACCAATCATAAACTATTCTAAAAAATAGAAGAGGATGAAATTTTTCCAAATTCATTCTCCAAAGCCAGCGTTTCCTTTATATCAAAACTAGACAAAGATACATCAAATAAAAGAAACCACAGGCCAATATTTCTTACGAATATTGATGTAAAAATTATCAACAGAATCCTAGCAAACTGAATTCATCAATATGTTAGAAAGATCATTCATCATGACCAAGTGAGATTGATCCTGGGCATGCAAAGATAGTTCAAGATATTCGCGTCCATCAATGTGATACAGCATATCAACAGAATGAAGGATTAAAACCATATGATCATTTCAGTTGATGCTGAAAAAGCATTTGATATAATTCAACATATTTTCATGAAAACAATTTCATAAAACGGAGGATAGAAGGAACATAACACAATAAAAGCCATATATGACAGACCCATAGCTGATATCATGCTGAATGGGGAAAAACTGAAAACCCTTCCTCTAAGATCTAAAACATGACAAGGACGTCCACTGTCACCACCGTTATGCAACATAGTACTGGAAGTACTGGCTAGAGCAATGAGACAAGAGAAAGATATGAAGGGAATCTAAACTGCAAAGGGAAAAATCAACTTATCCTTGTTTGCAGATTACACAAACTTATATTTGGAAAAAACTAAAAACTCCACAGGGAAACAATTAGAACTGGTAAACAAATTCAGCAAAGTTCCAGGATACAAAAATCAACATACAAAAATCAGTAGCATTTCTATATGCCAACAGTGAACAATGGGTAAAAGAAATTTAAAAAGTAATCCCACTTACAATAACCACAAATAAAATTAAATACCTAAGAATTAACCAAAGAAATGGAAACTCTCTATAATGAAAACTTTAAAACACTAATGAAAGAAATTGAAAAGGACACCAAAAATACGGAAAAATATTCCATGTACATGGATTGGAGTAATCAGTATTTTCAAAATGTCCATACTACTAAAAGCAATCTACAGATTCATTGCAATACCTATCAAAATATCAATGGACATTCTTCACAGAAATACAAAAATCATTCTAAAATTCATAAGGAACAACAAAAGACCCAGAACAGCCAAAGCCGTCATGAGCTAAAAGAACAAAACTGTAGATATTACATTACATGACCGCAAATGATACTACACAGGTATGGTAACCAAAACATCATGGTACTGGCATAAAAACAGACACATAGACCAATGAAACAGAATAGAGAACCCAGAAAAAAAATCCCCCTACCTACAGTGAACTCATTTTCAACAAAGCTGCCAAGAGCATATACTGTGCAAAAGATAGTCTCTTCAATAAATGGTTGGTGCTGAGAAAACTGGATAAGCATATGCAGAAGAATGAAATTAGACCCTTATTGTTCTCTATACATAAAAATCAAATCAAAACTGATTAAAGTCTTAAATCTAAGACCTCAAGCTATGAAACTGCTACAAGAAAGCATTGAGGAAAATGTTGGGGACATTAGAGTGAGCAAAGATTTATTGAGCAATACCCCACAAGCACAGCCAACTATGGAAAAAATGAGCAAATGGGATCACATCAAGTTAAAAAGCTTCTGCACAGCACAGGATACAATCAACAAAGTGAAGAGACAAGCAACAGATTGGGCGAACATATTTGCAAACTACCCAGCTGACAAGAGTTAATAACCAGAATGTATAAGGAGCTCAAAACAACTGTAAGTGAAAAAACCTAGTAATCTGATCAAAAATGAGCAAAAGATTTGCATAAACATTTCTGAAATGCTGATACACAAATGGAAAACAAGCTAATGAAAAAGGTGCTCAACAACATTGATCATCATTGGTATGCAAGTCAAAACTACAATGAGATATCATCTCACTTCAGTTAAAATCACTTTTATGCAAAAGACAGACAGTAACAAATGCTGACACAGATATAGAGAACAGGGAAGACTTGTACACTGTTGGTGAGAATGCAAATTAGTATAACCACTATGGAGAACAGTTGGCAGTGTCCTCAAAAAACTAAAAATTGAGCTACCTTATGATCCAGCAATCCCACTGCTTGGTATATATCCAAAAGAAAGAAAATCTGTCTGGCGAAGAGATATCTGCACTCCTATGTTTGTTGCTGCACTGTTTACAATAACTAAGATTTTTTAGCAACCTAAATGTCCAGATGAATGGATAAAGAAAGAACAGACAAATGGATAAAGAAAATGTAGTACATATACACAGTGGAGAAAAGAATGAGATCCAGTCATTTGAAACAACATGGAAGGAAATTGAGATTATTATGTTAAATGAAATAAGCCAATCACAGAAAGATGAATGTCACATATTATTACTTATTTGTGAAATCTAAAAATGAAAACAATTAAACTCATTGACACAGAGAGTAGAAGGATGGGTAACAGAGTCAGGGAAGGGTAGTGAAAATCTGAAGGTAGTTGGGAATTGAGTACAAAAAAATCATCAGAAAAAATAAATAAGACTTACCATTTGATAGCACAATAGGGTGACTATTATCAATAACTTAATTTTACATTATAAAACTATATATATATGTGTGTAAATATATATGATGAAATTCAAACAACTTAATAGCAATGAAACAATCAGATTAAAAATTGGGAAAAGGCATGAATAGACATTTATTAAAAGAAGTCATACAAATGGCCAACCATTATATTAAAAAATGGTTAACAAGGCACATTATCAGGGACATACAAATCAAAACCACAGTGAGATATAATCTCACAGATTTTAGAATAATTATTATCAAAAGACAAGAAAGCAAGACTACAATGCGTAATAACATAATGTACACTATGATGTCTACTTCTAGTTTTCCAAAACAATTAAAAATTTTAAAAAAGGAACAAGTGTTGATGACGAAGTGGAGAAAAGAGAACTGCATATACGTTGGATTTGGATGTAAAATAGTGTGGCTGCTATGGAAAGCAGTATGGAGTTAACTCAAAAAATTAAACAGTACTATCATTTTTTGAAATTTAACTTTTATATTTAATTCAGTGTCACACGTACAGGTTTGTTATATAGGAAAACTCATGTCATTGTGGTTTGTTGTAGAGATTATTTCATCACCTAGGTATTAAGCCTAGTATTCATAAGTTATTTTTCCTAATTCTCTCCCTCCTCCTACCCTTCCCCTTCCAAAAGTGTGTGGTACTCCCCTCTATGTGTCCATATGTTCTCATCATTTAGCTTTCACTTATAAGTGAGAACATGTGGCATTTGGTTTTCTGTTCCTGCATTAGTGTGCTAAGGATAATAGACTCCAGCTTGACCCATATTTCTGCAAAGGACATAATCTTTTTCTTTTTTATGGTTGCATAGTATTCCATTGTTTAATATGTACCACATTTTTTTTATTCAGTCTACCATTGGTGGGCATTTAGGTTGATTCTATGTCTTGGCTATTGTGTATAGTGCTGCAATGAATAATATATGTGCATGTGTCTTTATGATAGAACTATTTATATTCCCTTGAGTATATACCCAGTAATGGGATTGTTGGGATGAATGATATTTCTGTGTTTAGGTATTTGAGGAATTGCCACACTGTCTTTCACAATGGTTGAGCTAATTTATACTCCCACCAACAGTGTATAAACATTCCTTTTTCTCTGCAACCTTACCAGCACCTATTTTTTTGACTTTTTAGTAATAGCCATTCTGGCCTGTGTGAAATGGTGTCTCATGGTAGCTCTGATTTGTATTGCTCCAATAATCAATAATGTTGAGCTTTTTTCATGATTGTTGGCTGCATGTATGTCTTCTTTGGAAAAGTGTCTATTCATTTCCTTTTCCCATTTTTTAATGGGGTTGTTTATTTCTTGTAAATTTGTTTAAGTTCCTTATAGGTTCGGGATATTAGACCTTTCACAAAATCATACTTTGAAAACTTTTTCTCCCATGTTTTAGGTTGTCTATTGACTCTGTTCATAGTTTCTTTTGCTGTGCAGCAGCTCTGTAGTTTAGTTATACCCCATCTGACAATATTTGCTTTTGTTGCAATTTCCCTTGGTGACTTTGTAACGAAATCTTTGCCCATACCTATGTCCAGAATGATATTACCTAGGTTCTCTCCCAGGGTTTTTATAGCTTTGGGTTTTACATTTAAGTCTTTTGTTTTGTTTTGTTTTGTTTGAGATGAAGTCTCATTCTGTCACCCAGGCTGGAGTGCTATGGCACAATCTTGGCTCACTGCAACCTCTGCCTCCTGGGTTCAAGCGATTCTCCTGCCTCAGCATCCAGAGTAGCTGAGATTACAGGCATGTGCCACCACACCCAGCTAATTTTTGTATTTTTAGTAGAGATGGGGTTTCACCATGTTGGCCAGGCTGGTCTCGAACTCCTGACCTCAAGTGATCTGCCCACCTCGGCCTCCCAAAATGCTGATGTTACAGACGTAAGCTACCATGCCCAGCTTTTACATTTAAGTCTTTAATCCATCTTGAGTTAACATTTGTATATGGTGTAAGGAAGGGGTCCAGTTTCAATCTTCTGCATATAGCTAGCCAGTTAATAGAATAGTAGGCCGCTAGCTAGACTAATGAAGAAGAAAAGAGAGAAGATCCAAATAAACAGTCAGAAATGACAAGGGGAATATTACCACCGACCTCACTGAAATACAAATTACCATCAGAGAATATTGTGAATACATGTATCACAGAAATTAGAAAACCTAGAATAAATTGATAAACTGGACACATACATCTTCCCAAGACTGAAACAGAAAGAAATTAAATTCCTGAACAGACCAATAATGAGCTCTAAAATTGAGGCAGTAATAAATAGCCTATCAACCAAAAAAAATTTGAGGACCAGTCTTATTCACAGCTGAGTTCTACCAGATACACAAAGAAGAGTTGGTATGATTCCTGGTGAAACTATTTCAAAAAATTGAGGAGGAGGGGGTCCTCCCTAATTCATTATGAGGCCAACATCAGCCTGATACCAAAACATGGCAGAGACAAAAAGAACAGCAATAACAGCAAAAGCAACTACTTCAGGCCAGTATCCTTGATGAACATCAATGTGAAAATCCTTAACAAAATACTAGCAAACAGAATCCAGCAGCATATCATAAAGCTGATGCACCACAATCAAGTAGCCTTTATCCCTGGGACGCATGGTGTGTTCAACCTACACAAATCAATAAATGTGATTCATCACATAAACAGAACTAAAGACAAAACCACATGATAATTTCAATAGATGTAGAAAAGACTTTTGATAAAATTCAATACTCCTTCATGTTAAAAATTCTCAATAAAATAGGGGTTGAAGGAACATATCTCAAAAAAATAAGAGCCATCTATGAGAAACCCACAACCAACATCATTCTGAATGGGCAAATGCTGGAAGCATTCCCCCTGAAAACCAGCACAAGACAAGGATCCCCTCCCTCACCAATCCTATTCAACGTAGTATTGGAAGTCCTGGCCAAAGCAATCAGGAAAGAGAAAGAAATAAAGTGCATCTAAGTAGAAGAGAGGAAGTCAAATGATTCCAGTTTGCAGACAACATGATCTTATGTCTAGAAAATCCCATAGTCTCAGCCAAAAAGCTTGTTAAGCTGATAAACAACTTCAGCAAAGTATCATGATATAAAATCTACATGCAAAAATTGCTAGCATTCCTATATACCAAGAATAAAACCGGAAGGCAATCCCATTCACAATTGTCACAAAATATAATAAAAATCTAGGAACAAATTTAATCAGCGAGGTGAAAGATCTCTACAAGGAGAATTATAAAACACTGCTCAAAGATATCAGAGATGACACAAACAAATGGAAAACCATTTTCATTTTATGCTAATGGATAGGAAGAATCAATATCATTAAAATGGCCATAGAGCCCAAAGCAATTTACAGGTTCAATACTGTTCCTATTAAACTACCAATGACTTTCTTCACATAACTAGAAAAAAACTATTTTAAAATCCATCTGGAACCAAAAAGGAGCCTGAATAGCCAAGGTAATCCTAAGCAAACAGGACAAAGCTGGAGGCATCACACTATCCAACTTCAAACTATACTACACAACTACAGTAACCAAAAGAACATGGTACTGGTACAAAAACAGACATATAGACCAATGCAATTGATTATTCACAATAGCAAAGATGTGAAAACTATCTAAGCATACATAAATGGATGAATTGATATAGAAAATATGGTATACTTGTATATACAATGAGATATTCAGCCATGAAAAGAAGAAAATTCTGCCATTTGCAACAACATGGATGAAACTAGAAGATGTTATACTAAGTGAAATAGGCCAGACATAGAAATACAAATACTTCTTGATATCACTTACTTCTGGAATCTGTTTAACATGTTGACTACAGTTAATAATACTGCATTACATACTTGAAATTTGATAGGAAAGTAGACCTTAAATATTATCACCTTAATGATACCTATGTGTGGTGGTGGATATATTAATTACCTCGATTGTGGTAAACATTTCACAATGTATACACACATCAAAGCATCATGTGTACACCTTAAACATACAATTTTGTAGGTTATGCCTCAAAAAAGATGGAAAAATCTCACACAATGAGTTGTTTCTAAACACTATTAAAGTACTATGTGAAAAAGAAATTAGGAAAATCATACTATTTACAATAGCACCCAAAATAATAAAACACTGAAGAATATTCTTAATTATGGTGATTAATTATACACTGAAAACTACAAAACATTGGTGGCATAAATTGAAGAAACTAAAAACAAACTAAAACACATCTTCTGTTCCTGAATGGAAAGACTTACTGTTAAATTGCTCACATAAGCCAAAACGATCTAAGTAGTCAATGCCGTTCCTATCAAAATATCATTGGCTTTTTTAAAAGAAATAGATAAAACAATCCTAAAATTCATATGGAACTACAAAAGACCCTGAATAGCTAAAGCAACCTGAGCAAAAGCAAAGCCAGAGGCACCACATTTTCTGATTTCAAATTATTAACATGTTACAAAGCTATGGTTAAAAAGTATTGTAGTGGAATAAAAAAAAAAGGCATGTAGACAAATAGAACAGAATAGAGAGCCAAGACATCAGTCCTCAAATATGTTGTCAACTGATCTTTGACAAGATAGCTATATGCAAGAATGGATCATCTCTTTAACAAATGGTGTTGGAAAACCAGATATCCAATTGTAAAAGAATGTAACGGGACCCTTATCTTGCATGATAGACAAAAATCAACACAAAATTAATTAGACTTTCTGTAAAACTCCTAAAACAGGAAAAGTCTCCATGACATTGGTTTTGGTAATGATTTCATGTATATCACAACAAAAACACAGGGAAAAACATCAAAAATAGACAAGTGAGGCTACAGCAAAATAAAAAGCATTTGCACAGCAAAGAAAATAATGAACAGAATGATTAGGCAATGCACAGAATGGGAAAATATATTTGTAAACCATATATCAAATAAAAGGTTGGTTTCCAAAATATGTATTAGAACTCCTGCAACTCCATAGCAAAAGCAAACAAAATATAAAAATTATTAATAACCTAATTAAAAATGGACTAACAATGTGAACAGACACTTCTCTAAAAAAGACATACAATGGTCAATAGTTTTTATGAAAAGATGATTAGTGTCACTAATCATGGAGGAAATTCTAATCTAAGCACAAATGATTTATTACCTCAAAACTGTTATGTTTATTTTTTAGAAAACAAAATACTTATTTCACTTGACATAATATCTTCCAGGTTCATTCATGTTGTTTTAAATGGCAGAATTTCCTTCTTTTATGGCTGAATAATATTCCAGTGGGTGTGAGTGTGTGTGCATATCCCCATTCATCCATCTACAGGCACTTTTTTTTCTATAACTTGGCTATTGTGAATAATACTGCAACTAACATGAGAGCTCAGATAAATCTTCAAGATATTATTTTATTTCATGTGTATATGTACTCAGAAGAGGGATTACTGGACCATATATTGCTTGCATTTTTAATTTAAAAAAAACTTCCATACACTTTTCCATAATGACTCTACCATTTTAAATTCCCACCAACAGTATACAAGCGTTCCAATTTCTCTACATTCTAGCCAACACTTCTTTAAAAAAATACTCATAACAGGATTATCTGTTAATACTGTCTATCCCAACAGATGTAAGACAATATGTCAATGTGATTTTGATCTCTATTTCCCTGATTAGTGATATGAAACACCTTTTTATATGCCTGTTGACAATTTCTAAGTCTTCTTTCAAAAAGTGTCTTTTCCTTTGTCCATTTTTATTTAATTAGGTTATTTGTGGGTTTTGATATTGTTGCGTTTTCTATATATTTTGAATATTAATCCCTAATCTGATACACGATTTGCAAATATTTTCTTCCAACCCACAGGTTGCCTTTTTATTTTATTGATTATTTCTTTGCTCTTTGCTATTTTATTGTTTCTTTGTAGTTTCATGTGGTTCCACCTGCTTAGTTTTGTTCTTGTTGACTGCCTTTTTGATGTCATAGCAAAAACTCATTACCAAGACCAGTGTCAAGTAGCTATTTATCTGTATTTTCTTTTAGTGTTATTATGCTGAAACAGGCCAGATACACAAAGAAAAATACTACATGATCTCATTTATATGTGGAATCTAAAAAAGTTGAATTCATAAGAGCAGACAGCAGAATGGTGGTTAACAGGGGTCTGGGGATAAGGGAAATGAAGAGATAATGGTCAAAAGTACAAAGGTTAGGTTTGTAGGATGGGTAACTTTTACAAATCTAATGTACAGCATGATTATTACAATTAATAATACCATATTTTATACTTGGAATTTGCTAAAAGATCATATTTTAAGTGTTCTCATCACAAAAAGGTAATTATGCGAGATTAGTATGTTAATTAACATGATTATAGTAATCAGTTTACCATGATTATTATGTAGAGCAAAGCATCAAGTTGCACACCTTATATGATGCTTACTAAAAACTAAAATTGTAAACAGAACTATTAGAAAACAGAAGACAAATGTTGATGAAGATATGGCAAAATTGGAAGCCTCATACATTGTTAAAATGAATGCAAAATAGTGAAGCTGGTATGCAAAACAGTACAAAGACTCTTAAAAAAATTCAAAATACAGCTACCATATGATCTAATGCTCCTATCTCTGTGTACTCATCAAAAATTATATTAAGTATCTCTAAGAGATATTAGCATGCCCATGTTTATTGCAGCACTAATCGATATGACCATAATTTGATAAAACCTAAATGTCCATTGACAGATGAATGGATAAAGGGAATGTGGTATATACATGCAGTGTCACATTAATCACGCTTATGCAAGAAAGAAATCCTGCAATATACAACAAAATGGATGAATCCATTATGCTGAGTTCATTATACTAGTTGAAATAAGCCAGTCACAGAAGGATAAATACTGCATGATTCAAATTATATGAGGCATCTAAAAATATTCAAATTCATGAAACCAGAAAGTAGAACACAGGTTTTTCAGGACCTGGGGGCATGGAGAAGTGGGAAGTTGCTAATCCATGGGAATAAAATTTTGATTATGCAAAATGAATAACTTCTAGAGATCTGTTATACAGCATTATTCCTATAGTTATCAATATAGTATTGTAAATTTAAAATGTGTTGAGAAGGTACATCTCATGTTAATTGTGTTTTAGCACAGAAAAAATAAATTTAGCACAGAAAAAAAAAATAAAAATAAAATAAAGTCCTAAGCGCAAATATCATGGAGGATTTATTATTCACTTAAATTTCAACTTGAGTGTATATATCAGATTAGTAATGAAGAACACAGAATCCTTCAGTAGTTAATGGAACCAAGATTGCAAGGGAGCAAAGTGTGGATGTAGGGGAACTTTGCAGATATTTAGCTATTTCATAATATGGTCATGGTTAAGGAGAAAAAATATATCAGGTACGGCATAGTATCTTTTCTCCACTTTTTACTTAATTATATTCCTTCTGGCTGTGGAATTTTGAGTTTCTTTGTAAACATGTATGTATATGTGCATACACATATAAATGGTTTTTGATTTCCTGCCTAAAACTTAGATTATCTTTATTGTATTAATTTCAAAATTTTGTTGACATTTTTATTTACTATTTCATTCAGAATTTTGTTAACTTTGCCATATTTGAAAGGTAGAAGAACCAAGATTAAAAAGTGAGAAAAAATAATAAGTTACTGAGCTTAGTATTTGTGAGGACATTAGTTTACTGAATTACTACAACACTAGGGTAAAACATTATTATTTTCCCCATTTTGCATATAAGGAGCTAAACTTACTGATAGCAAACAGCCTGACCAGCTCATAAGTGGGAGGTATTAGTTGAAACTGCTTTTTCCTGATTACAGAATCAAAGCACTTCAGAATTATGCTATTTAATGTGATTTTTAGCTCAATGGAGAAGAACTGCTAGGTAGTCAGAAGACTTCAAAGGAGTCCAAAGAGAGGTTATGATCCCTCTTATGTGAAAGGTTACAGCTGAGGTTTGATGGTCACTTGACAGGGATAAAAATGGAGATTAGAGCATTGTACAAGTGGTAATTTCTCCAAGTTGTGAGATTCTCTTCTTCTAGATATGAAACTAGGTTGCTGCATTGGGGACAGGACAAAAGATGGGAAAACTATTTACTGATTTTTTTTTTTTCCTCCATGACTTTATTTTTTGGACTGTATTGTTGGGTATTTCCAGAATCCATATTTAAGTGGAAGAATAAAAGTCTCTCAGGGCTAATTATAATGCAATTGGATGACATCTCTCATTTTGTGTTATCTGAACCATCGCTACCTTTCATTAATGCAGACAGTCAAAAATGAGTAAGTGAACAGTGAGAAAAAGAGTTCAAGAGCAATAAAATAGATTCATGTGGTCTATTATATCTTTTTATTACACAACTATGCTAGATAGCTTAACATTAAAATACACAAAATAGGAGACATTTATTTGCAAAAACAATTTTTCATTTAAATTTTACAAAATATGTATGCATTTTTTAACTAGAAAAAAAAAAAGGATACCACACGGTTAATCCAATTCCAGTATCAACCACTATGTTCTCCCTACTGCTGCTTTACTTAGCTGTCACTTTGTTAAAAGCATTAATAGGCCATAATGAACTAGAAATCTAGCAGTGAATTGCATATAACGATTGGTTTCTTGGAGATAATAGTCTAAAATGTATTTTTTAAATAATGTGTTTCAAAGTAACTTCTATGTATGCCTAAAACTTACAGCAAAATAAACTTTGGTTATTATCTTTTGATTTGTAAAACAGGAATACATGAAAAACTCTTATAGTCCTGTCATAAAATACACAGAATATTCTATTTTTAGTTTTATTTACATACTAAGTGGGTTAATTCTCTCTATATGCAGTGTAAGTCTCTCTATGCAGACATATAATTCAAAGTAGTTGATCACATCTACAGACACGTTAAATTAAGATGGGTCATTAATAATAATACAATATTTTGGCCAGGCATGGTGGCTCATGCCTGTAATCCCAGCATTTTGGGAGACCAAGGCGGGCAGATCGCTTGAGGTCAGGAGTTCGAGACCAGTCTGACTAACATAGTGAAACCTCAATCTCTACTGAAAATACAAAAATTAACCGGGCGTGATGGCACCCACCTGTAATTCCAGCTACTCAGGGACTGAGACAGAATTGCTTGAACCTAGAAGGCAGAGGTTGTAATGAGCTGAAATCACACCGCTGCACTCTAGCCTGTATGACAGAATGAGACTCCACCTCAAAAATAATAATCGTCATCATCATATAATATTTTATTAATATAAGTTTTGTCAGAACTTAGGTTATTGTGTTTGAAATCCTACTTTTGAAAGCAGTTTCCTTATTAAGTTCAATTAAAAGGCATATTAACATAAGATAGACACTCATTGAGAGAGGAAAAACAAAATTAACAAAATCCTAGTTATAACATTGTGACATGTACCAAAGTAATGGTAGTTTGGACCCGAAAGCAGTGGTCCCCAACCTTTTTGGTAACGGATTGGTTTGGTGGAAGACAATTCTTCCATAGACTGGGGGTAGAGGGATGTTTGCAAGATGATTCAAGTGCATTATGTTTATTGTGCACATTATTTCTATTATTATTACATTGTAATATATAATGAAATAATTATACAACTCACCATAATGTAGAATCAGTGGGAGCCCTGAGCTTGTTTTCCTGCAACTAGTTGATTCCATCTATGGGTGATGTGAGACAGTGACAGATCATCAGGCATTAGATTCTCATAAGGAGTGTGCAACCTAGATCCCTCATAAGTGCTATTCACAATAGGGTTTCTGCTCTTATGAGAATCTAATACCACTGCTGATATTACAGGAGGCAGAGCTCAGGTGGTAATGCACGCAATGGAGAGAGGCTGTAAATACAGAAGAAGCTTTGCTGGTTCACCCACTACTCACCTCCTTCTGTGTGACCTGGTTCTAACAGGCCACAAACCTACACTGGTCCACGGCCCAGGCACTGGGGACCCTTGCCCACAAGGATGGTAAAAGCTCATTGACTCTCAACCAAAGTTACATCCTGCTAACAAATACATTATTTTGTACAGTGACAATGATAGGAAAGTTCAGATTTGCCTGAATAGATGCTACAAAGCAGTTAGGAAAAGCATTTTTTTTTTAAAGGAGATACAAATTTCACTCACAAACAGCATAAATGTTAACATTCTTCAATTTTTTCACTTGCATAGATAACAGTGTTACTGTTACTGTCATTCATAATTAAGAATTTTCAAAATGATATTAAAAGTAAACATTTAGTAATTTGCTATTATAGATCAAATGAGTTGGAAATTCTAAAAAATAAGTACAGTTAGTAGAGAAATAATTGTTATAACAGATTCTTCACTGGGTGTTGAAAACATTCACACTTTTTTTGGGGGGTTTGGGGGGTTGGTGACAGAGTCTCGCTCTGTCACACAGGCTGGAGTGCAGTGGCGCGATCTCAGCTCACTGCAAGCTCCACTTCCTGGGTTCACGCCCTTCTCCTGCCTCAGCCTCCTGAGTAACTGAGACTACAGGCGCCCACCATCACACCCAGCTTTTTTTTTTTTTTTGTATTTTTAGTAGAGACAGGGTTTCACTGTGTTAGCCAGGATGGTCTGGATCTCCTGACCTCATGATCCACCTGCCTCAGCCTCCCAAAGTGCTGGGATTACAGGTGTGAGCCACCACACCTGGCCACATTCACACTTTTTAAAGCAGGTTATAACAAAGGAAATAATGATATTGTGAATATGTTATTGCACATTGTTTCATAATATTTCTGATTCTTATTATTCTAACCAAAAGTAAAAGTATATAATTTTAGCATTATTTACTTTTAAATGCAAGCACTTGTAAAAGTAAAATTGATGTTCAATGGGTATAAGGTTGCAGTTATGCAAGATGAGTAAGTTCTAGAGATGTGCTATAAAACATTGTGCTTATAGTTATGATTACTGTATCATGCATTTAAAAATTTGTTAAGATGGCAGAACTCATGTTAAGTGCTCTTACCATAATAAAACATAGATTTTATCTATGGACTATACAAATGTACATATAACACTTATATAGTGGCTATATTTTGCAAAACACATAAATGCCTTGATTTGTTGGCATCAAAAATTCAGAGTGATTCTATTTGTACACTGTAGCAAAATGTTGAATAAATCTTGACTATTCTAGTTTGAAAGTATGACCTTGCTATTTCCCTAATGTGCTTCAGTTAATGTTTTAGAAATAGATATGTCATTTTATAAAACAAAATTTTTTCTTTGTCTACTTAGCACTAAACATGTTAATAACATTTTTATTCCTTTCAAAATCTTTTTTTGTAACTATATTGAGGTCTGATTGGTATTTTAACACTGTACGTAATTAAAGTATATAATTGGGTGAGTTTGAACATATGTACACACTCATGTTACTCTCACCACAATCCAAGTAAAGAAACATATCTATCATCTCTAAAAGTTTCCTTGTGTCCCTTTGTTTTTTGTTGGTTTTTGTGGTAAGAGCATTTAGTATGAGATCTACCCTCCTAATAAATTTTTAGGTACTCAATACCTATTATTAACTATAGGCACTATGTTATATCACAGATCACTGGAACTTACTCATCTGGTATAACTGTAATTTTGTACATGTTGAAAAACAACTCTCCATATACTCCTCCTCCCATTTCTAGTAATCATCATTTTATTATTTTCTTCTACACCTTTGATTATTTTAGATGCCTCATATAAGAAAAATCATGGTTTGTTCCTTTGTGACATACGTTTCACTTAACAGAGTGTCTTAGCATCAATATTGTTGCAAATGGTAGGATTTCCCTGTTTTTATTGCTGAATAATATTCTTTTGTGTGTGTGTGCGTATATATAGATAAAATTTTCTTTATCCATTCCTTTGTTAATGGACACTTGTGTAGTTTCCATATCTTGTCTCTTTTGAATGATGCTGCAATTGGCATGGTAGTGCAGATATCTCTTCAACATACAGATTTCAACGTTTCTGGATAGATAGTCAGAAGTGGGATTGCTGAATTTCATGGTATTTATATTTTTACTCTTTCAAGGCACATCCCTAGTGTTTTCCATAATGGCTGTACCAATTCCATTTTCACCAATAGTGTACAAGAGTTCCAATTTCTCCACAATCTCACCAACACTTGTCATTTTTTTATAATAACCATCCTAACAAGCATGAAGTGATATTTCATTGTGTTTTTTTATTTGCATTTACCTGATGATTAGTGATGCTAAAAATGTTTCATATCCCTGTTGGGCTACAGATTCAATGCAATCCCCATTAAAAACCCAAAGATATTTGTGCTGTAATAGTAAAATCAATCCTGAAGTTCATTTAGAGTCACAAAATACTCCAAATAGCCAAAGCAATTTTGAGCGAGAAGAACCAAGCTGGAAGTGTCACCCTTCCCGATTTCAATACATATTACAAACCTATAGTAAACAAAACTGTGTGACACCAGCATAAAAACAGATACCTAGACCAATATAATAGAAAGTCCAGAAATAAACCCATTTTACCAAGATGCCAAAATATGCAATGGAGAAAGGACAGCCTCCTTAATAAATGACAGGAAAATTGGATACTTACATGCCAAAGAATGTAACTGGACTGTCAGTGATATAGCCTTAGTAAATTATTTATAAGACAAACACATATATATATGTCAAAATTAATGTTAAGAAATCTGGACAAAGCAAAGAACTATGATATATATTACTTTGTTGAACTGAACTCTGTCTTATTTAGAAAAAAATTAATGGCAGATTGTAATGTATATATTTTTAATTTTATATTTGTATATTTCTCAAGAGGTACTCAGGATTAGTCAGTATTCTAATAAAATTATGCCTGTAATTAAAGGATAACATTTTACTTATATAAATTTAATTATTTTACTAGGATTTTTAAAAAGGATTCATACAAAAGTTCTAATAAATTCCTTGTTATCTAAGAATTAAAAAAAAAACTTGTATGATACAGTGAATAAATTCAATAATGCATTCTTAATATATTATTGACTATTTTCAGTAAAAAAGGGCAAAGATCAATCTTTTGTAAGAAAAACAACATCCACTAAAGAAACACGATGCTGAAAAATATGAATAAAATATGCCCCCAAAGAGTCTAGGAAATTAAAACAATCTCAGCTTATGACGCATCTTTGAATACCCTAAACTACATTCACCTATTGTACAGAACTAAACTTATGGCAATACGTTTTACTAAAGCTAATGCAATAGTGTTCCTAAATAAACAGAGCAGCTGTTTCCATAATTGCAAAACAGATAACCCTTACTACTTTCGTACATGACTTCATGGATAAGAAACAGCTGCAATTTTGTCAGCTGCATCCTAATGTTCCACACACACTTCTGCTCAAGAAGATAGAAGTAGAGACTGTCTCCTTTTATTATATGAAGTGTCCTCTCCTTTCAAAGAAGAAATATCCTGAATGTCATTAGCAATGTTTACCAGGAACATTTTCATTCAGGGAAAGGTGGAGGGTAGATGCTAGATCTCTAGAAGTCAGCACTAGGATTTTATCACAGAAAATCATGAGTTAGAAGAATTAAAGAGGTGGCAGAAGGGACTTCCTACCTGGTACAAGTTGCTACCTTCTTTCACAACCTGAAACCCTAGTTGTTGGCTTTTAGACTTCATTGCTGAAATAACATTTTTTTTCTAACAAGAAATGGGAAAACATTTAAAAAAAAGAATTCTATTGGTTGTTGCCTTCTTAGAAAAGAATTATTTAATACCCTCCCAACTTCTATGTCTGTCTTTGTCCCTATTTATTTTCCCTCTCTCCCTGAAGAGTAGTTCAGAGGGAGAAAAACGGAGTGTTTATCCTGGCTCAGAGGATACACGTTTGTGTGATAACTGCTTGCTCTCTGCAGTATAGCTGGTGCAATGTGATGGGAATAGGAAAGCAGATTGCATTAGGCATATGTTAACTGAGCCAGTTTTCCAGTCACCTTTGCTATCACGGGAGTGGAATGCTTTGAAGGAAACTGGAGTATTGTAATGATGCAATGAAACAGCTCAGGGTTTTAATAATTGTGTCTGTGGCGAAAGGATTCCAAGGAAATGTTTATATCCAGTGAAAGCAGATCTGTTCTTTTCCTTTTAACCCAGATATCAGTTTCACATAAATGAAGCCCTATTTTTAAGTATCACTCTTTTTTTGCACATAAGTCATTACTGACTTTTGCTTGTTGTTTCTATCTGCTGATTTTTACAAAATACATTTTTTTAGTTTTCCAGTAATCAACTCTCACATACAGTCTAATCCAGGAAACACTGATACTCCCTTAAGCCTCATACATAGGTAACACTTAAGATACTAGGGTAAATTATATACTTCGTTGCCTTTCTTGGACAAATGTTGATGAAAATTTAGTATGGACAAAACCCCTAACACTGGCATGTAAATAGAAAAGCCAATACATTTGTTTCAGTATTTATGTGTACATTAAAAAAAAAAATGTTAATCTTAGTTTATAAAATACCTTACTTTGCTGGCATATATCAGGTTTAGAGATATAAAATAAAGGTAATTAACATTAATATTTAAAATGCATATGGTTCAGAAGACAGCAAATGTCATACTCCTAACATATTTTAGAAAGAATGTATGATTAATATATCAAACTCAAAACAAACAGAATTATCAAAAATAGCAGGCATGAAGAATTCATTCTCATAGATTATACATACAGATGATTCACAAAATTACAGAGTAATAGATTTTTAATAATTTTACACTTATAAATTATACATTTATGTATAAATTATATATTGTATATATTACAAAATATTTATTTACTATGATATAATAAATAATATATATACTATATAAACATATAACTATATTCTATGTAATTATTTATATATTATAATTATAAAATATCATAAATAAATTTATAATATGTTATAAATTTATTATAATAAATTATAAATTTATGATAATTTTTACTAAATTTTTTATTAAAAATAATTTATTTTAAAATTTATAATAAACTATACATTTATTTATAATAATCTTACGCTTTTATAATGGGCTCAACTTATCAAATCTGACACACCATAAGACAGAAACGAACTGGTCATCAGATCAATGTACTCTACCAACATTTCATCAGAGAATTAGTCTACATCCAATAATATTCATCTTTAAATATTTCCAGAACTTCAGCACAGCACTACTTTTCTTCAAAATAAATCTCTAAACTTCAAAATCTGAAAATGCTTCATAAGATCAAATCCTTCCCATTGCAGTTGGGAAAGCATTTAGTGTTACTAATAATGTTAATCTGATAGGAAATACCAAATTTCAGTCTTACATAAGTAGAATCTAAAAATACACACCTTTCCTCACTACTCTTTCTCATAAAGCATGTGTAATCAGTGATGATTCACACTTGCAACTATTAAAAACAACATTCTAACCTTCACTTCAACCATTCCCTGAATCAAACCATGATCATCTTTCAGTGACTACTGACCTCATAAAGTGTTTTTTTATTTTTTGTTTTTGTTTTTAATAATAGAGTTGGTTCATCAGTGCTTGGAAATATGTTGCCATAAATGATCAGGAGACAGCACAAGTGACGCCTGAATGTCACGGTGTTTTTCACCTTTACAGTCAGATATTAGATTGAATTATAGAAAATAGCTGCAGCGGACTTGTATATTTTTTATTATTAAAATTATATAAGCCACCGAAGCCAGTGGAATCAATATTCGCAAAAGCTGACCTATAACAAAGTAAAAGATTTTTAAATGATATTATAAATAATATTTACTTAAAGTTATGTTTCGTTTTAGAATTTTCAGAGAGACATTTAAACCTAGGATATCTCTGGGAGATTTTAAAAGCCACTTAATGTGAAAAAAAAAAAAACACAAAACACTTGAATTAGAGAAATATTTAAAAATATTGTTTTATGCCAAATTGTCATCAGTAGTTAGCAACAAAGGCTAACAATGTAAGATAAATTAATAAAAAGAAAAAATCTGTTGCAGTTATTCATGCAAATGTTATTCTTTCAGTCTTACAAAAGACTTACATTTTAAATAAAATAGAAGTAACATTTGGCTGCCAAAAATATCTTACAGGCAATGTGCCAAAGATATTATATATTAACATCAAAATGTATGATGTTCACTGTGCAGTAGTTCTTATTGAGCTTTAACTCAGAGCCTTGATGGAGTTTTAGATGTCTTTAAACTTGGGTTATAACAGCAGAATTATGGTTTGATGAGCTACTGAAAAAATCCCTGGTATCTACAACAAACTTGGAGAAAATATCCATTAATATCAACAAATACAGAAACTTAAAACAGAATTGAAGTGACTGTTCTCATTTTTATAACAAGTTTTCTAAATCCATGAAACAGAAGTTTGCCCGTTACCCTCCCAAAAAATATGCAAAATTTACAAATGTATGACCTGGAAACTATAAAGATCATGCCATCATTATATTTGGTAAGGACAAATGAAAATGTATTCAAGGTTTGCACTTTACTTAATTAGGAATTTTATCATTTTCTCAAAATATTGAGGATGCTCCATAATAATGCACAATTATGTGTTATAAAATATATATATATATATATATCTCCTATGTCCCTAAGCTCTGCCTGCAGCCCAAGAACTAAATAAAATATATGTAAATAAATAATTTCAAAAATGATTGATGTATACATTTTAATCTAAGTGTTTTTCTAAAGAATATTGTTTATATTCTTAATGAAAGTAGCTTGAGGGAGAAAATTGTGATCTTACAAGAGACTGCACTGAACAATTATATACATCTTCTGGGGATATATGGTCTAATGATACTCAGTGTACATAAGGTCATCTTGGGATATTTTACAAAATGGTGATCCTTAAATTTCATCTCCAGATATTCTAATTTAGTAGATCTGGGATGTGATGCATAAATTTAAAAAATCTCAACATAATTTTCATCTATAGCCAGATTTGGCATTAATCGAATTTGCCTATCACTATTAAAAAGAGTATAAAACAATACAAGACTTCAACAAAGAGATTTATATCTGTTTGTTAGGCTAGACAATAGAGCAGCAAATCAGAAATTTTAAACTGAGGACAGAAAAGGTATTTTATTACCAAGGAATTTGTGGATTAAGATATTGTTATAATCAAAGGGCATCATCACAAGAAGCTCTAGTAAATCATTCTCAATTTCACGTCCAGAAACCAGAGACTAGAACATATTCTGCAGATAGATGAGGAGATCTCTAAGTATTCTATTATTTAAAGATTAACTTAACTGAGAAATTACACGAGGTATGCATTTTGAATAAGTTTATTTTCTAAGTACCAAGCTTTATATTGGACTTATTTATGGTAATTAAAAGTCAAAAAATAAACATGTACTTCTGAAAAAGGTGAAGTAACAAGGATCAGATTTATCCTCTGACTTGAAACAACCCAAAATATGCAAAATACATAAAACGAGGAATTATAATACATGAAATAGCAGGTAATGGAAGATAGTGAGACATCGGCTTACAACCTTGAGAGAAATTCCAGGTGAAAACACTGAGAGAGAGAATCCAAGTACAGCCTGATGGGTTTCATAACTTGAAGAAACTGACCTAAGAGTCTACAGAGAACAAAAAGATTAAAATTCATAGGACAGTATACAAAATAATAAAGGGCTATGTGGGGACAGCTCCAAATATTGGCAGTAAGCCACCTTGAGTTTTCAACAGAGAACTAATCAGCACGTGGATGTTAGGAAATACCTAAGGTCCAGAAAAAAAATGCCCCAGAGGATTAGAGAAAAAAGAGAAAGAGCATATGAGACAAATAAAAACAATGAAAAAGATAATAGATATAAACATATCCATATCTATTATATATCAATAATCAATAATTGTTACATCAATAATCATATAAAATATATATATATTATTGCAAGCAATAGTTGTCAGAATGGATTTAAACATTAAGGAAAAGCAAACTATTTGCTGTCTACCAAAACATATTTTAAACATAAAGACACCAGTAGGTTAAAAATAAGGATGGAAGTTAGAAAGATATGCCATGCTGACACTAATCAAAAGAAAGAATAACTATCTTAACCTCAAGCAAAAGAGATTTCAGAGCCTAGCGTATCACCATTTGATAAAGAATGTCATTTGATAATGATAAATTGGTCAATTCAAGGGAAGTTAATAATTATAAATGTATATTCACTTAATATCATAGCTTCAAAATACATGAAGCAAAGCCTGATAGATCTGCAAAGACAAAGAGAAAAATCAACATGTATTTGCAGATACTTCAATATCCATCTGTTAATAATTGATAGAACAGGCGGACAGATAAACAATAAAAAAATCAGATTAGAAAAATACTGTCAATCAAATTTTTCTAAGAAACATTGTAGAACGTTATATCTAACAACAACAGAATAGTTATTTTTCATGGGCACATGGAAGATTTATGAAGACAGATCATAGTGTGGACTGTAAAACAATTATCAACAAAATTTTCAAGATTTGGCTAATACAAAGTATGTTCTCTAACCACAATGGGATTAAATTAGAAATCATGAACAGATTTAATAAAAATCCAAAATTTTTTATGACAAACACACTTCTAAATCACCCATGCTTTTAAGAAATCAAAATAAAATATAATACATTTTGAATTAAATAGAAATGAAAACAGAACATATGTAAAATGGGGATTACCATTAATACAGTACTTGGAGGTAACTATATAGCACTATGCAATTATATTACAAAAAAAGAAAGGTCTTAAATTTGTGAGCTCAGCTTCCACCTTAAGATATTAGAAAATAAAAAGCAGATTAAACCCAAATAAGTAGAATAAAGGAAGAAAAAATAAAATATTTGCAAACTATGCATCCAACAGGGAATTAATATCCAGAATTTATACGGAACAAACAACTCAACAACAAAAATCAAATAACCCCATTAAAAACTGTATAAATCCCATGAATATACACTTTTCAAAAGAAGACATACAAACAGATATCAAGCATATGAAAAAA
Organism: Macaca thibetana thibetana; assembly: GCF_024542745.1. Classification (NCBI taxonomy): domain Eukaryota; kingdom Metazoa; phylum Chordata; class Mammalia; order Primates; family Cercopithecidae; genus Macaca; species Macaca thibetana. Next base: position 122,875,238 of record NC_065598.1, read on the forward strand.
AATGCTCAACATCACTAATCAGATAAATTCAAATTAAAACCACAATAAGATCTTATCCTACAAGAGTGAGCGTGACTACTATTAAAAAGTCAAAAAATAATCCATCTTGGTGAGCATGTGGAGAGAAGGAAAGGCTTATACACTGTTGGTGGGAATGTAAATTACTTTGCCCTCTATGGATAACAGTATGGAGATTTCCAAAAGAAATAAGAACAGAACTACCACTTGATCCAGCTATCTCACTATTGGGTATACACCCAAAGGGAGAGAAATCATTATGTCAAAAAGACACCTGCACTTACATATTTATCGCAGCACTACTCACAACAGCAAAGATAAGAAGTCAACCTAAGTTCCATCAATGAATGATTAGATAATGAAAATGTGGCATATGTATTCAATGAAATGCTATTCAGCCAAAAAAAAAAAAAAAAAAAAAAGAGTAAAATCATGTTTTTCCTAGCAACACAGATGGAAGTGAAGGCCATTATCTTAGATGAATAACTTAGAAACAGAAAGTCAAATACCATATGTTCTCACTTGTAAGTGGGAACTAAGTAATGTGTATACATAGATATAAAGTGTGGAATAATACACATTGGAGACACAGAAAAGTAGGAGGGTGAGATGGGGGTGAGGAATGAGAAATTACTTAATGGGTACAATACACATGATTTAGGTGATGGTTACACCAAATGCTCAGACTTCACCACTAAGCAATATATCCATGTAACAAAGCTGCACTTGTACCCCTTAAATTTATAGAAGTAAAAAAGCAGGAGAAACCAATGAAGAAGAAACCAGGAAAAAATATATATCAAAGCCAAACACTGGTTCTTTGAGATCAATAAATTGATACACAACTAGCCAGAGGTGGCATAACTACAGATTCTACAGATATTAAAAGGATAAATAGAAACTTTGTAGAACACATACCAACACATGTAACAGAAAAAATGACTGTACTTATTAGAAAACAAAAACTATTAATACTTTCTCAAGAAAAAAAATGTACAGCCTAAAGTTCTACATTTATTAAGTTAATAAAATTTATAATTAAAAATGGAATTTTAAAGAAAGTTTTAAAATACAGGTACAATATTCTCACCAGATAAAGGACTATTTGTTTTTCCTTTTTTCTTGAATTCCTTTCTTAGACTGTGATTTTCAAAGAATTGATTTATTTCACCTAGGTTTCCAAACTTATTAGCAGAAACTTTCCCTTAGTATTGTCTTATTGTCATTTCAATATCTATAGGATCTACAGTGATCTCTACTCTTTCATTTATGATACTGATAATTTGTGGGTTTTCTTTTTCATTTTTCCTTGATCAGTCTTTAATGACAAAACTACAATGTAAAAGTTTAAGAGTTTTAGCACTTACAGATCTTAGTGAGTACACAGCACACCTGGAGGCCACACACAAAAGGTCAGGAGCACAAACAGGAAGAAATAGGAGAGTCTGTCAACTAGAAGTATCTATATCTATATCTACATCTATATCTATATCTATCTATTTATATGTATATATACTTGGTTAAAGCTGTCATCTACTGGAGAGTTTGGGCCTCCAGTTGTAAACCAAAGCACCCAAGCCAGTAGTTAAGTGATACAACCAGCAATCAACAGAATAGTGTACAGCTGCACCTGACAGAATTTTGTGTTGGATGAAAGTCGAAGTGGAATAATCTAATAATATGAGTCCCAGAAGATTGTGTGTGTCCGCAATCTAGCCTCCAGCCTCTATAAAATTGAGTAAGATTAAAAATATGTAAAAATAGGTTAAAGCCTAGGGTAAACTAGAGAATTTTTGAAGTTTATTTGTTTTACTGGAATTTGAAAAGGAGTTATTTGAGTACATCATTATGTCTCAGTTAAATCAGTTGTTTGAGACTTGTCAGGGACGTGAAAGTTCTACTGAATGTCTCATTTAAGGGCCCAGCATGACGTACTCTTAGAAGTAAAATTATGATTTTTTTACTATTAGTACTGTCTGTAACACTGAAGGGAATAAGGAATATCTTAGCAAGGCCATGTATTGTCGTCTTAGTGTATGCGGGGATGTGTTATTTTGATTTATATTTTGAGTGTCTGTAAGGCAAGAGATTTCCCAGAGGTTTTTGTTTGTTTGTTTTCAACACTGAAGGGGACAATTTTTAGGTAATGGTTCAATACAAATAGTTCAACAGTTTATAATAAATGTGAAGATGAGATCACTTGTACACCAGGTCATCCTGTGTTAACACGAGTGCCTGGAGTTAGGCCAAGTGTATTGTTTCTTGGGTCCCATTCTTTATTAGGGACATTCAGGCTAAGGAATGGAAAGCAGCACATTCCACTAAGCTCCATATTATATGGAGTGCTGTTTGCACCATTAACAAACTTTCATTATTGGTCACTCGGTTAATCCCAAGGGTTTTCTCAGGTAGTCAACGGGTCTTGGAGAGGGATGACCTTCTCCAATACCATGGCGCCTGGCAAGAGGCTGAGACAAAGGAAGCCTCTCCCTCCAGCAAATGGAATATAGAAGGGGGTTCAGGATTGACTCCATCCTGTCATTTGGAGGTCTCAGTAGCCGTGCTGAACTTTCAGGGTGCTGTTTCCATGATCCAAATCATAATGGAAAGCTGGGTATGAAAGATCACAGGCTCAAGGTCTGTGAGAGCCTCTATTTTCAAGGCAGCCCACTAGGTAGACAGTCATTTGCTATTTTAATGGTGTATAGCACAAGGCCAAAAAAAGGCAATACCCTGCACCAGAAGCCCTGGGGCAATGTTTACTACATGTGGTTACTAATGGTTTTATGAGATTATTAATAGGAGTGTCTATTGATTTCAATTTAAAAGAAAAATTTGTAAATGAGAAATATGTTGCCACCAAAACCCAAAAGTACTAAGAAATATTAAACTTAAATGTCCTTAACGAATATACCAAATGAATCTCCTTGGAGGAGGGTATCCTAATGTACTGTCATACCTAGGATCCTAGAGAAGGTGGATGTCATGAAAATCTTGTCTGCAAAGATCGTGTATGATGACAAAGCTGTAGAGGTCACCCATGGGCAGCCTGGAAACGTGTATTATGCTCCTTAAGAGATGGATGCAAATTGCAGCTGAGAGCCTACTGAAATAGGCACTGAAGAAAATATGTTAGCCAAATCTATAAGAACAAAATATTTATCAGTTATTGATTGCAAATAATCAGTATTTTTAATAATATTAAGTATTAGGATTGGGGTACTAATGGATGGCACCACAGTGTTACGGTTGTAATAATTATTCAAAAGGTACCCTTCATATATATTTTTTTTCTTATATTTGAGAACAGTCAAAATTGAGCTGTTAAGTGGAGAAGCAGTGGCGGTAATCACACTTTTACTAATTAGGTTTTATATAATGAGTGCTAATTCTTAAAGGCTCCATTTTAACTTACATCGCGCCACATTAACTTTCTTACCTGGGGCTTGTGGGGTCCCATTTTACAAAACCAATTTATAAGTGCCAAAACTTACTTCAATTTTAATTTATTGTGTCAGAGCATCTACGTCTAACAGAATATTTTACAGCAAAAAGTATATGACTATACAGGTAAAGGCCACAGTTAAAATGAGGCACACTCATTTTTTCTACTTTGTATTTAATTACCTTCTCAAGATTATATGGATAGAGTGTTTAAATTTAGCAGTATCCCAGGTATAATTTGAGCCCCAGTATTGATTAAGTCCATGAATTTTTGTTAATTAGTGCATTTTAGCAAATATTAAAGTTATAATGTAAGTTGTAGAGGTACAAAAGCCAATCAGTGCCTCTTTTATAATTTTGTTATATAAATTTTTAGTATATAAATTAATATATACATTTTTAACTTCTAACTGAATCAAATTATGGAAAAATATCACATAAAATTTGTTATATATTTACATTTAAATATAATTTATTGAATTACACTTTATCTTACCACCATACCTAGCAGTTTGTTCATAAGTCAGTAAGTAATCTAGGGCTAACATTATGTTTTCTTATACCTAGGATTTACTCAGTGCTTAAAGTTTAAATTTATTTTTTTTTTTCTTGAACTTGTAGCCATCTAACGTAGTCTCTTTTACATTTCTTTCTCTCTTTCTAAAAATATTTTTAGCCACCTGAAACTGAGGTTCTTGGTTTCTGTCTCTAACTGATATGATAAAAAGGAGGAAAAGGGTCCACAGTCTCTGAGAAGTAGCCTCTTCCTGGAAATGCCCCCACCACAACATAATAGGGAGCTTTCAGTTATTCGTCAAGTGGCTGTACTGGACTAGAGTTGGCCCAGGAAGCTGTACAAGGGTTAGCCGAGGAGATTCAGACATCCTAGAGACTTGGCTCTGGTCAGTTGTAGGATGTGTCTGGTCAGATCTTCAATAGCACCATCAAACCTGGATGTCTGTCTATTTGATTGTCAGTGGCAATGGCTTTATGGATATTCAAGGAAAGGACAAGATTTGACTTTTTGTCATTTCTACACTTTGTTATGGACCAGGTTGGGTAGTAAGAAGCTCTCCATTGGAAATATTCTTTACACATTTCTTAATAATTCTTGTTTGTGATTTCCAAAGTAGTACTTTAAAAGTGTTTAAATTTCTTATTTTAAGAAAATCATAGAAATATGCAACTTAAAAGGCAAAGATTCTCGGTTGTCAGTTTTTGTGTTTTTGTTAAAGAAATCCGTTTTATAGGAAAAATAGATAAGAAAATAAAAGACAGTTATTGAAAATACAAAGAATAGTGGGACTGGGATTTTAACAAAGTCAATCTAATTCCAGATTCCACACTTTTAATCACTAAGGGCTGTCATGGTAGGTAGGGCAAGCAATAGCCCTTGCTGTTCTTATTATATTCCAAAAGCACATCTTAAGCAATAACAAGTCACTACAGAAATTATGAAATAAGAACTACCAATGTAATAAACTTGAAATATGCTTAAGAGGTATTTGTATTATATCTTTATTAAATTCTCATTTGGCTAGTTCTGAAGTTGGATAGCATGTATGTGTAACTTAAAATGAGTTGATAAGATAGCAAATCATCTTTATGATACTGTGACAGGGAAAGATTTATTAAATATCAAACAATAAGAAAAAATATGAAGAAGTTTATTTGGCACCAAAAGGTATATATTATGAATGATAAAATAATATTTTAAAGCTAAAAGACAACCTAATGATGGGAAAGAAATATTCACTCTATATGTATGCTAAAAACATTGTTCCAGAATATTTAAAGTATTGCAGAAAATCACAAGATAAAAAACAAACCAATAGAACATTGTCAAAGATATGAAAAGGTATTCCATACCATATAAAATTCAAATGGCAAATAAATATTTTAAATGCTAACCTCTACTATTTACGAGTAAAATTCAAATCAAAGCAATAATAAAAATTGACTTTTATACATATATTAATTTTGAGGTCTTATCAAGTATTGATGAGGTATGAAAAAATGGATATAGTACATACTGCTTGTAAGAGTGAAAAATGATATACTTAAGCCTGAAAAATGTGACAACATAGATTCATCCAAAATGTACCTACCATTTAATCTAGCAATTTTCATCTGGCAATCTGCCCTCCATATTTAAAAAATACTTTCACATATGCACAAAGACCTAGACATGAAAACCCATTGTATCATTGCTTTTGATAAAAACAAATTACTAACAATATAAATTTGAAACAATACTGTAATGATTAACTGAAACCTAATATAGACATATGATGAAATACTGTGTTATTCTAGAGCAGTAAATTATAAATACATATATATATATATAAATGTAGATATATGGGAACAGATATAGATATAGATATAGATAGATATAAATCAGCATAGATAAAATTTGTCATAGTAATGACTGCAAAAAGGGAATTGGAGAATGCAACACATCTTTTAAAGGTAAAATTTAAAGTCATACAAAATTATATATTGTTTATGTTTCTATCCAAAGGTATCACAGCGTCTGCCTCTGAGGATAAAACTAATTATATTTATCAAGATAGCCCAGGCTGTGGTAATTAATAGCTCTCCAGATCTTTACAGCTTAATTTAATAAAGTTCCATTTCTTGATCACACAAAGGCCAATTGCATGTGGAGTGATCCTTCTCTTTCTTGTAATTATACCACATGGACCACAAAACCTTCAAGGTTACTGTAGCAGAAAATTAGAGAAATAGGAGATAACAGAATAATTTTTTTAAAATTTGGCCTTATGGTGACATATATCTTCCTCCATATTCCACTATTTAGAAGAACCTAATCCCATGTATCCAACCTAACTGCAATGGAAAAATGTGCAGCTTTTTCATGAGCATTTAAAACCTCTACCACAGGAAATAGCAGATGGGGAGTTGGGGAATGCTTGTATATCCTGATAAACTGGAAGCCTGGTTATTGCAACTACGTTAAATGGTACCTTAAATGGTCCCAGCCCTTTGCACCACTTGATCTGGAGTTGAGTAGGCATTACCAAGTGTTTCTATTTCTCTTTATTTCAAATGATTCATCCTTTCCTCTCCTAAAACTCTCCAACTTGGAGTCTTGTAAATAACATTATAGCATCCATCATCCCTCAATTTTTATGCTTTCTGTTGCTTAATAATGTTAGCTTCTGGATCATTGTCACTTTTTTACTTTGTTTTGAATTAACCTGTGGTAACTGCAATGCACGTGTAGACAATGCAGAAAAATACATGGCCTCTTAGTTCTTTGAACTCTTCACTGTTTGGGATATTATCCACTTTACATCAAACTCTAATGTTCATAGCCATATTCATTCTACCTACCATCTTTCAATGCCTCTCATCTAATTAAAGCCCCATCTCCCATGGCAAATAATTATAGTCACTTTTTTTTTTCATTTGCTCTCAATTATTGTACCCTTTTATGGCTTTATCACAACCACCCTGTAAAATCACAAGTCTGGATAATACAGCTCAGAGCTTGCATGCATGCATGAATTTGGTTGAAGAATATCACAAAACCAAGCTAAACATACCATTCTAAATTAATGGCAATATGTTTCAAGTGGAACTTTAATGTGCTAGCTTATATACTTTTTCTATTTCATTCATAGTTATAATCTCCTAGATGACTATTTTATATTTTCTTCTCACTTCTCAAAACTGCAACTGCTTCTGTCCTCACTGTCTCTCTCAATGGAAAATCTTTCTGCCTATTTTGCTCTGAAAATTGAAGCATTCAGAAGGGAGCTTCGAGAGATTCCCACCATCACATCTGTTTATATGCCACTTTCTATGCCTTCGTGCCTGTAAGATGAAATCTGTATGCTTTTATCTAAAGCTGATTTCTTTCCACTTGTACACCAGATCTATATTCTCTTGCCTACTAAACAAAGTATTCCAATAATTTGTCTTATATCTCCTACTGTGGTAGTCAGAATAATGTCTCCCTGAAGATGTTAGCATCCTAATTGTTGGAACCTGTAAAGACGTTCCCTTACATGGTAAGAAAGATTATACAGCTGTGAATGAATAAAGAATCTGAGGTGAAGAGATTTTCTTGGATTATCTGTGTGGGCCCAATGTAACAAGTGTCTTTAGAAGATAGAGATTTTCTTGGATTATCTGTGTGGGCCCAATGTAACAAGTGTCTTTAGAAGATAGAGAGGAAGGCGGAAGAGTCAGGAAAAAGATGTGATGATAGAAGCAGAGGTTAGAGTGATGCAATTACTGGCTTAAAGATGGAGGAAGAAGCAACAACAAAGAGATACAAGTAACTTTTAGAAGCTGGAAAAGATAAGAAAATAAGTCTGGTCTGATCCGGTTTGATCCGGTTTGGTCTTGTTTGGTCTGGTATGGTTTAATGGTCTGGTCTGATCCGGTTTAATCCAGTTTGATCTTGTTTGGTCTGGTCCGGTTTGATTCGGTTTGGTCTGGTCTGGTTCAGTTTGATACAGTTTGGTCCGGTTTGATCCGGTTTGGTCTAGCGTGGTTTGGTCTGGTCTGATCCAGTTTGATCTTGTTTGGTCTGGTCTGGTCCGGTTTGGTACGGTTTGATGCGGTTTGAACCGGTATGATCCGGTTTGGTCCGGTTTGATGCGGTTTGATACGGTTTGTTCTGGTCTGGTCCAGTCTGGTCCGGTTTGGTCTGGTCTAATCCAGAGTCTGGTTTGGTCTGGTCTGGTCCGGTTTGATCCGGTTTGGTCTGGTCTGATCCGGTTTGATCCGGTTTGGTCTGGTCTGATCCGGTTTGATACGGTTTGGTCTAGTCTTGTTTGGTCTGGTCTGATCCAGTTTGATACAGTTTGGTCCGGTTTCAACCGGTTTGATGTGGTTTTGTCTGGTCGGATCCGGTTTGATCCAGTTTGGTCTGGTTTGATTCGGTTTGAGCCGATCTGATCCGGTTTGGTCCGGATTAGTTCTGTTTGGTCTGGTCTGGTCTGCTCTGGTTTGATCCGGTTTGGTCCAGTCTGGTCCTGTTTGGTGTGGTGTGATTCAGTTTGATACAGTTTGATCCGATTTGGTCCAGTTTGATCCGGTTTGATACGGTTTTGTCTACTCTGGTTTGGTCTGGTCTGATCCATGTGGTTTGGTCCGGACTGGTCCTGTTTGGTGTGGTCTGACCCGGTTTGATCCGGTTTGGTCTAGTCTGGTTTGATCTGGTCTGATCCGCTTTGATCCGATTTCATCCAGTTTGGTCTAGTATGCTCCGGTTTGATGCGGTTTGGTCTGGTCTGATCCGATTTGGTCCGGTTTGATCAGGTTTGACCCGGTTTGGTCCGGTTTCGTCCGGTTTGATACGGTTTGGTCTGGTTTCATGCGGTTTTTAAACGGTTTGATCTGGTTTGGTCCGCTTTGATGCGGTTTGAACTGGTCTGATAAGGTTTCGTACGGTTTGATCCGGTTTCAACTGGCTTGAGGCGGTTTGGTCTAGTCTGATCTGGTTTGGTCTGGTCTAATCCAATTTGATACGGTTTAGTCCGGTTTGATCCGGTTTGAACCGGCTTCATCCGGTTGGGTCTCATCCGGTTTTATCCGGTCTGATTCGATTTGGTGCACACTGGTCCTCTTTGGTCTGGTCTGATCTGGTTTGATCCGGTTTGGTACAATCTGGTCCTGTTTGGTCTGGTCTGGTATGACATAGTTTGATACGGTTTCGTCTAGTCTGGCTTGGTGTAGTTTGCTCCGGATTGATCCGGTTTGGTCTGGTCTGATGCGATTTGATCCGGTTTGAACTGGTCTGATACGGTTTGAACCGTTTGGTCCGGTTTGATCCGGTGTGAACTGCTCTGATCCGGTTCGAACTGGTTTGGCCCGGTTTAATCCGCTTTAAACTGGTCTGATCCGGTTTGAACTGGTCTGATCCGGTTTGGTCCGGTTTAATCCGGTTTACACTGGTCTGATCGGGTTTGATCTAGTTTGAACCGGTTTCATCCGGTTTGAACTGGTGTGATCCATTTTGAACCGGTTTGGTCCGGTCTCACCTGGTTTGAGCCGGCTTCATCCGGCTTCAACTGGTCTAATCCTGTTTGAACCGGTTTAATCTCGTTAGAACGGGTTTCATTCGGTTTGAACTGGTCTGATGCGATTTCTAACGGTTTGATCTAGTCTGGTCCGGTTTGAAGCGGTTTCAACTAGTCTGATCTGGTTTGAACCGGTTTGGTCCGGTTTGATCTGGTCTGAACCGGTTTCATCCTGTTTCAACTGGTCTGATCCGGTTTCATACGATTTGAACTGGTCTGATGCGGTTTGAACCGGTTCGGTCCAGGTTGATACGGTTCGAACCGGTTTGGTCCGGTTTAATCCGGTTTAAACTGGTCTGATCCGGTTTGAAACGGTTTGGTCCGGTTTCATGTGGTTTGAACCGGTTTCATCCGGCTTCAACTGGTCTGATCCGATTTGAACTGGTCTGATCCGGTTTGAACCGGTTTGATCTACTCTGAGCCGGTTTCATCTGCTTTCAACTGGTCTGATCCGGTTTCATCCGGTTTGAACCGGTCTGATGCGGTTCGAACCGGTTTGGTCCGGTTTAATCCGGTTTTAACTGGTCTGATCCGGTTTGAACTGGAGTCATTCGGTTTAAACCGGTTTGGTACGGTTTAAACTGGTCTGATCCCGTTTGAGCTGGTCTGATGCAGTTCGAACCAGTTTGTTCCGGTATAATCTGGTTTAAACTGGTCTTATGGGGTTTCATCCGGTTTGAACTGGCCTGGTGCGGTTTAAACCGGTTTCAACACGTCTAATCCGGTTTGAACCGGTTTGGTCCGATTTGATCCGGTTCCAGATTGTTTCATGAGGTTTAAAGAGGTCTGATCCGGTTTGAACCTGTTCAAACTTGTCTGATCCGGTTTCAACCGGTTTGGTCCGGTTTCATCTGGTTTGAACCGGTTTCATCCGGCTTGAACTGGTCTGATTCAGTTTGAACTGGTTTGATATGGTCTGAACCAGTTTCATTCGGTTTCAACTGGTCTGATCCGGTTTGAACCGGTTTGAACTGGTCTGATGCGGTTTGAACCGGCTTGGTCTGGTTTGAACTGGTCTGATCCGGTTTAAGCCGGTTTCATCTGGTCTTAGCCGGTTTCATCCGGTTTGAACTGGTCTGATCCGGTTTGAACCGGTTTGGTCCAGTTTCATCTGGTTTGAACCGGCTTCATCCGGCTTCAACTGGTCTGATCCGGTTTGAACCGGTTTGATGGTCTGAACCGGTTTGGTCCGGTTTGATCCGGTTCGAGCCTGTTTCATCCGGTTTGAACTGGTCTGATCCGGTTTGAACCGGTTTGAACTGGTCTGATCCGGTTCGAACCGGTTTGGTTCAGTTTAATCCGGTTTAAACCGGTCTGATCCGGTGTGAACTGGTTTGGTCCGGTTTGATCCGGTTCGAGCCTGTTTCATCCAGTTTGAACTGGTCTGGTCCGGTTTGAACCGGTTTGAACTGGTCTGATCCGGTTTGAACCAGTTTGGCCCGGTTTCATCTGGTTTGAACCTGTTTCATCCGGCTTGAACTGGTCTGATAGGGTTTGAACTGGTTTGATCTGGTCTGAAACGGTTTCATCCGGCTTCAACTGGTTTCATCCGGTTTCATCCGGTTTAAACTGATCTGATCCGGTTCGAACCGGTTTGGTTCAGTTTAATCCGGTTTGAACTGGTCTCATCCGGTTTGATCCGGTTTGGTCCGTTTTCATCTGGTTTGAGCCGGCTTCATTCGGCTTCAACTGGTCTGATGCGGTTTGAACCGGTCTGAACCGGTTTGATGCGGTTTCAACCTGCTCGGTTCGTTTTGAACCAGTTTGGTCTGGTTTAATCCGGTTTGAACTGGTCTGATGCGGTTTCATCCGGTTTGAACTGGTCTGAAACGGTTTGAACCGGTTTAAACTAGTCTGATTCGGTTTCAACCGGCTTGGTCCGGTTTGAACTGGTCTGATCCGGTTTGAACCGGTTTGATCTGGTCTGAAACGGTTTCATCCGGTTTCAACTGGTGTGATCCGGTTTCATCCGGTTTCAACCGGTCTGATCCGGTTCGAACCGGTTTGGTACGGTTTAATACGGTTTAAACTGGTCTGATTCGGTTTCATCCGGTTTTAACTGGTCTGATACGATTTGAACCGGTTGAAACTAGTCTGATCTGGTTTCAACCGGCTTGGTCCGGTTTGAACTGGTCTGATCCGGTTTGAACCGGTTTGATCTGGTCTGAGACGGTTTCCTCCGGTTTCAACTGGTGTGATCCGGTTTCATCCGGTTTCAACCGGTCTGATCCGGTTCGAACCGGTTTGGTACGGTTTAATACGGTTTAAACTGGTCTGATCCGGTTTGAAACGATTTGGCCCGGTTTGATCCGGTTTGAACCTGTTTGGTCCGGTTTGAACCGGTTTAGTCTGGTTTGAACTGGTCTGATCCGGTTTCATCCGGTTTGAACTCCTGTGGTCCGGTTCGTCCGGTTTGAACTGGTCTGATCCGGTTTCAACTGCTTTGTTCCGGTTTGATCTGGTCTGATCCGGCTTGAATCGGTTTGGTCCGGTTTGATCCGGTTCGAGCCTGTTTCATCCGGTTTGAGCTGGTCTCATCCGGTTTGAATCAGTTTGAACTGGTCTGATCCCGTTTCAACTGCTTTGTTCCGGTTTGATCTGGTCTGATCGGGCTTGAATCGGTTTGGTCCGGTTTGATCCGGTTTGAGCCTGTTTCATCCGGTTTGAGCTGGTCTCATCCGGTTTGAACCGGTTGGAACTGGTCTGATCCGGTTTGAACCGGTTTGGTCCGGTTTCATCTGGTTTGAACCGGCTTCAACTGGTCTGATGCGGTTTGAACTGGTCTGATCCGGTTTCAACTGCTTTGGTCCGGTTTGATCTGGTCTGATCCGGCTTGAATCGGTTTGGTCCGGTTCGATCCGGCTCGAGCCTGTTTCATCCGGTTTGAACTGGTCTGATCCCGTTTGAACCGGTTTGAACTGGTCTGATCCGGTTTGAACCGGATTGTTCCGGTTTCATCTGGTTTGAACCTGTTTCATCCGGCTTGAACTGGTCTGATCCGGTTTGAGCCGGTTTGATCTGGTCTGAAGCGGTTTCATCCGGTTTCAACTGGTCTGATCGGGTTTCATCCGGTTTGAACTGGTCTGATACGGTTCGAACCGGTTTGGTCCGGTTAAATCCGGTTTGAACCTGTTTGGTCCGGTTTGAACCGGTTTGGTCTGGTTTAATCCGGTTAGAACTGTTCTGATCCTGTCTGAACTAGTCTGATCTGGTTCAAAGCGGTTTGGTCCAGTTTGATCCGTTTTAAACTAGTCTGATACGGTTTCATCCGGCTTCAACTGGTCTCATCCGGTTTGAACCGGTCTGAACCGGTTTGATCCGGTTTGAACTGGTCTGATCCAGTTTGATCCGGTTTGAACTGGTGTGATCCGGTTTGGTCCGGTTTATTCCAGTTTAAACTGGTCTGATCCGGTGTGAACTGGTTTGGTCCGGTTTGATCCGGTTCGAGCCTGTTTCATCCGGTTTGAACTGGTCTGGTCCTGTTTGAACCGGTTTGAAGCGGTTTGGTGCGGTTTAATCCGGTTGGAACTGGCCTGATGCGGTTTGAACCAGTTTGGTCCGGTTTGAACCGGTCTGAACCGGTTTGATCCGGTTTGAACTGGTCTGATCCAGTTTGATCCGGTTTGAACTGGTGTGATCCGGTTTGGTCCGGTTTATTCCGGTTTAAACTGGTCTAATCCGGTTTGAACCGGTTTGATCCGGTTTGAACTGGTCTGATCCGGTTTGAACCGGTCTGGTCTGGTTTGATCCGGTTGGAACTGGTCTGATCCGGATTGATCCGGGTTGAACTGGCCTGATCCGGCTTGAACCGGTTTGGAGCGGTTTAATCCGGTTTGAACTGGTCTGATCCGGTTTGAACCGGTTTGGTCCGGTTTAATCCGGTTTGAACCGGTTTGGTCCGGTTCGATCCGTTTCGAACCTGTTTGGTCCGGTTTCAACTGGTCTGCTCCGGTTTGAACCGGTTTGAACTGGTCTGATCCAGTTTGAACCGGTGTGGTCCTGTTTGATCCGGTTCAAACCTGTTTCGTCTGGTTTAATCCTGTTGGAGCTGGTGTAATCCTGTTTGAACTAGTCTGATCCGGTTTGAACCGGTTTGGTCCGGTTACATCTGGTTTGAACCGGTTTCATCAGGTTTGAACTGGTCTGATCCGGCTTGAACCTGTTTGGTCCGGTTTGATCCAGTTCGAGCCTGTTTGGTCCGGTGTGATCCGGTTTGAACTGGTCTGATCCGGTTTGAACCGGTCTGGTCATCCGGTTTGATCCGGTTTGTTCCAGTCTGGTCATCCGGTTTGATCCAGTTTGGTCCGGTTTGATCCGGTTTCATCCGGTTTCATCCGGTCTGCTCCGGTTTGATGCGGTCTGGTCTGGTCTGATACTGTGTGATCCGGTTTGGTCATGTTTGGTCTGGTCTGGTCCGGGTTGATCCGGTTTGGGGTCGGTCTGGTCTGGTTTGATCCGGTCTGATCCAGTCTGTTCCGGTTTGATGTGGTCTGGTCTGGTCTGATACGGTGTGATCCGGTTTGGTCATGTTTGGTCTGGTGTGGTCCGGTTTGATCCGGTTTGTTCCGGTCTGGTCATCCGGTTTGAACTGGTGTGATCGGGCTTAAACTTGTTTGTTCCGTTTTGATCCGGTTCAAGTCTGTTTAGTCCGGTTTGATCCGGTTTGATCCGGTTTGAACTGGTCTGATCCGGTTTGATCCAGTTTGGTCGTTTGGTCTGGTCTGGTCCGGTTTGGTCTAGTCTGGTTTGGTCTGGTCTGATCCGGTTTCATCCGGTTTGGTCTGGTCTGATACGGTGTGATCCGGTTTGGTCATGTTTGTTCTGGTCTGGTCCGGTTTGGTCCGGTCCGGTCTGGTATAGTCTTGTCTGGTCTGGTCTGGTCAAGTCTGACCTGGTCTAGTCTAGTCTCGTCTCGTCTGGCCTGGTCTCGTATGGTATGGTCACTATTCACTGATTAGTTCCTGCAAGAGAAACCGTGCTGGGTAAAGTAACACAGCAGAGCCAGGCATTCCATTCCCCCAGTCTACAGGCACTCTTGGAGGGGATAAAACTAACTAAGATCAAGGTAGTTAAAACATCTCACAACATGTCATAAGGGAGAAATTACCCATGCTCTGGGCTGTTGTCTTTTTCTTCCCTAGCTATGATTAATTTTCCTTTTCCTTTGTCACAGCATCTTGATTTTCCTGCCGAATCACCCACTCTTCCCTCCCAGGTTTTGTGGTGTAGGTGGGGCTGTCTCCACGCCCAGGTGTGGATGGACCCACATCACATGGACTTAGCCAGTCAGAACGTCCTCCCCCTTCTATTCCCGTGGCGATGGGTTCAAGGATGGGGACGAAATTTAAGCTAGGCTGCTGAGGTGCAGTTTTGGGACATTTGTTTGAAATGTCAGGAAAGAGAAGCTCTTTTCATTGGTAGGAATGCAGGGCTCAGGAAGTCACGCCTGCCACCTCTTGGTAGAGGGCTTGCTTGGGAACACAGCCAGCCCAGAAAGAGATTGTGATGTTCCTCTTGATGTATAAACACCTGGATCAAGCCAGATCTAGAGTTTCCAGTTTCTTGGCCCAACATATTTCCTGCTTTGTGGAAGTGAGTTTGAACAGAGATCCTGTCCTATACTGTAACAGATCCTGTTCAAAACAAATGCCAGGGAGGTTAAGTTGCGAGTCATTTCTTCAGTGTGAGCTCAGAAAAAACCTCACAGAAAAGGTGGTATTGGAGAGGCAGACAACCATGTTTTGATATCCGATGGAAGGAAGCAGAGCATTCCAAGGGGAAAGTAGTGTATAGCATGAGTTCAGAAGCAGGAAAAACATGGGCATGTTTGGATGGCAGACGAAACCTAATTTGGATAAAGTATAGAGTTCTTGTAAGGTCTGCATGGAAGAGAGATAGTAAATGAAGTTGGAGAGATGGACTGGAGCCAGAGCAGGGAGCCAGATGCACTGTAGGCTGAGTTGTGGTTCTCATGTGGGAGGTAATGTGACTGCTGGGAAGGGTGGATAGAGCTGTGCTTCCATGCAGAAAGCCAAGGTCCTTTTTAAGAAGGAACAGTGGAACTGGGAATGAACTATTTCAAGTGGCTCTTCCTGGTGTGCAGGGGGCTTCCAAGGCTGGAATCGACATCCCTGGGTCCATATTTCTTTGATCATATCCATAGAGATGGGCGAGGGAAGAAGGCAGTGAATTGCAGTTAGCCACCACACCCAGCCCACTATGCCGTATAACTTAACCTAATTATGAGAGAAAGATCCTGTATATGCACAATACTAGGGATTATGAGAAACTGTACACCAGTAGGGTGAAAATTTTTGAGAACCATCTTAAATTTCTGCCTACCATAGCTTTTCATAATAACATGGGATAGATAACAGAGGTACAATGATGAATAAAAGTCAGGCACAAAAATTACACAATTTTTAAATTTGTTTAAAAGTTTATTTATTACAGTTAAGTGGTACAAATACATTTATTTTTTTTTTCTTCCTCCCTCTCCTCCTTTCTGTAATTCCTGGCCATTGGTACCCATCATTCTAGTCTCTATCTTCATGAGATCCACTTTTTTTTGGTTTCCACATATAACTGAGAAAACACAATATTTGTTTTTTGTGTGTGTGTGGCTTATTTCACCTAACACAATGGCCTCTAGTTCCACTCATCTTACTGCAAATCATAGGATTTCCTTTTCATGGCTGAGTAATATTCAATTCTTTTTCAAAATGTAAAATATATACCATATTTTCCTCATCAATTCATCCAATATTGGGCACTTAGGTTGATTCCATATTTTGGTTATTATGATTGGTGCTGCAATAAACATGAAAGTGCAGATGTTGTTTCAACATATTGATTTCCTTTCTTGGATACATACCTAGTAGTAGAATTACTGGGTTATTGGATAGCTCTATTTTTAATTTCTTGGGGAATCTTCATAGTGTTCTCTATAATGGTTGTACTAATTTACATTCCCACCAACATCATGTGAGGGTTCCTCCTTCTCTGTGTCCTGACCAGCAGCATCTATTATTCCCTGTCTTTTGATACAAGTAATTTTAACCGAGGTGAGATGATATCTCCTTGTTGTTTTTATTTGCATTTCTCTGATGATTAGAAATGTTGAACATTTTTCATAGGACTGTTGATCCTTTGTTTGCCTTCTTTTGAGAAATGTCAGTTCAAATATTTCATTTTTTAAATTGGAATATTAGGGGGTTTTTTGCGATTGAGTTGAGTGCTTTATATACTCTGGTTTTTGATCCATTGTCAGATGGATAGTTCGAAAATATTTTCTCCCATTCTTCAGGTTGGCGCTTTATTTTGTTGATTGTCTTCTTTGCTGTGTAACTTTCTAGCTTAATGTAATATTAATACCAATTATTTTACTCTGGTTACCTGTGCTTTAGAGGTCTTACACAAAAAAAAACTTTGCCCAGGTCAACATTCTAGAGCATTCCCTTAATGTTTTTTCTAGTAGTTTAATAGTTTGAGATCTTAGATTTAAGTCTTTAATCAATGTGATTAGATATTTGTGTATAGTGAGAGATGGAGGTTTACTTGCATGATACTGCCATAGTTATCCTGTTTCCCCATCACCATTTATTAATAAGACTGCCCTTTTTTCTCTTGCATGTTTTTGGTGACATTGTCAAAGATGAGTTGGCTGCAAATGTGTGAATTTATATCTGGATTTTCTATTATGTTCCATGTGTCTATGTGTCTGTTTTCATGCCAATGCCATGATGTTTGTTTACTATTGCTCTGTAGTAAATTTTTAATTCAGATAATGTGATGCCTCCAGCTTTCTTTTAGCTCAGGATTGCTTTGGCTATTGAGTGTCTTTTGTGATTCTTTAAGAATCCTAAAATATTTTAGGATTCTTTTTTCTGTTTCTCTGAAGAACATCATTAATATTTTGATAGAGGCTGTGTGTATTAAATTTACAAATTGCTTTATGTAGCACTGTGATTTTAACAATATTTGATCTTTCAACCCATAAGTATGAAATATCTTCCCATGTTGTTGTCTTCTCATCAATTTCTTTCATCCATGTTCTATAGTTTTCCTTGTATAGATCTTTCATTTGTTTGGTTCTATTGATTCCTAGGCATTTTCTATTCTTTGGAGATATTATAAATGGGACTGCTTTCTTGATTTCTTTTTCAGGTTGTTTGATGTTGGTGTATATAAATATACTGCTTTTTATGTTAATTTTATATCCTGCAATGTTATTTATCAGTTTAAATAGTTTCTTGGTGTATTATTTAGGTACTTCTAGGTATAAGATCATCTCATCTTCAAACAAGGCTTATTTTACTTCTTCCTTTTCAACTTGAATGCCTTTTATGTCTTTCTCTTGCCTAACTGCTCTATGCACTGGGGGAGAGTTTCTGTATGCTTGGTTCTGGGAAGAATTGGAGAGAAGGGCATCACACATGTGGAACTTTGATTCTCTAACCATATGATCAGAGTTTTTGTTGTTGTTGTTTTACTGATCTGTGGCCCCTTGAACTGTTTCATCTTCATATTTAAGTTCGGGCTTTGTGGCCAGTATAATTTAGGTGCTATATGTTTGTTTTGGGTTTTCTGTTGGGGAAAGTGATGCCTATTTGCTTCTACAACACCATTTTGGAACCAGAAGTCCAATTCCTTTTTAAACACTACAAAGGCAGGCTACATTAATGAACGATTTTTGAAATTAAGATATTGTATATCTTTTGGAGGTAGTTACTGGAAAAAAAAAGCATGTAGGAGCATTTAAGATGTTAATTATATTAATTTTCTTTACCTTGTTGATGGTTACATGATCACTGAAAAGTCAACTGAAGTTAGGATCTTCTCACCACATCTTTCAACCTGATCTGATATGACTCCCTCAGGATTACTCATATCACAGAGTGGCAACTTTCTCTTTCCAGTGGCTCAAGCCAAAAGCTTAAAACATCTTTGATTTCTTGCTTCTTCTGAGAATTCTTGTTGTAATAACTAGTACCTCTTACCTGAGCAATTTCCATAATATCTTAAGTAATTTCTGTAATACCCTACCTGGCTTCCTTGCTTCTGTCTTTGCTCTCTACTGGGGTTACCAATTATTTTGGTTTCACTGGAACTAAAGGGTTTCCCCAAATGTGGGGCTTCCAATGTCAAAACCATGACAGTCCTGGACAAAAGAGGACAAGTTGGTCAACCTCTATTCTCACCACCATGTTGCTTTTCTATTTAAAGTCCTGAAATGGCTTTCCATTACAATTAGAATAAAAGTGATTGTTTTTAAATTATTCTATAATGCTCTCCCTGGTTGAGACCCCATTATGCCTTTGACATCTTTTCCTACTCTCCTTAGGTTCACTTTCTCTGCTCTATCCACTCTGGTATTTTTGCTGTTCCTATAATATGCCAGGCATATGTCTGACTTAAATCTTTCATACTTGCTATTCACAATGTCAGAATTTTTTTTTTTTTTTTTTTTTTCCCTCAGATAGATACTTGGCTAACTCCTTTGTCTCCTTCAGGTCTTATTGGGTCCATGTACTTTGAAACTTACCGTGTTTTGTTCACTGTATTTCAAATTACCATCCTCAGAATTCATGGGTCCCCCAATCTCATTTTCTAGAATACTTGTGATGGTTAATTTTATGTCAAATTGACTGTGCCCAATGTTCAGATATTTGGTTGAGTATTATTATAGATATGTCTAAGAATGTATTTTTGGATGATACTAAAATTGAATCAGTGGTCTCTGTGTGAAGTTGATTGTCCTCTATTCCATTTAGTTGAAGGCTGAGCAGAACAAGAGATTGACCTCCTCTGAGCAAGACCAAATATAACCAAATATTTGAATTGCAACACTATTTATTTCTGAAACTCCAGCCTGCTGCATTTTGGATGCGCCAGCCTCTATAATTGTATGAGTTAATGTGCTAATTTCTTATGATAGACATATCTCTCTTTCTCTCTATAAGCATACATAGATAGACATACATATTCATTGTAACATGAAACTTTCAATACCAAAACCATGAGAGTCCTGGAAAAAACAGGACAAGTTCGGCAACCTCTAGAGAAACATAATCTTAACTATAAGTTTTCTGAATTGGTACTGATATTTCTGGATTTTTCTCTTTAATCCAATTAGATTTAAAGACACTCATGACTCCATTTCCAGTAGAAAAGAGAGCAGTGATTACTCATGTCATGATGTGCTGAAAAGAGATACACAAAATACCACCACTGGATACGCCAAATGAAACACAAAAGGCAAGGGTTTGGCTAACCATGTACAATAATATCTTCAAACATTTTTGTCAACTAGCAAATATGAGATGAGATGGTTGTATCTAACATTTCAGGACAAAGTGGAAAGAGATAAGGATGAGCTCAGAGATTCAAATTCCAAGCTCAAGTACCAAATAAATTAAAGAAAAACTCTTTCTGCCTGAAATGAGGTGTTTATATCTCCTATTGCTGCCAGGCTGAGATTACTGAAAACCAAACCCAAACTATTATCTTGACAATGACTGAATTAAAGCACCAATTGGATTACCAGCCTCCCTGTGTCTCCACTGATAAAGTTAGGGTATTATTTGGGACGAAGTGTGTTCCAGAAAGTTGAAAATGGAGACATGTGGGAAGACCCAAATGAAGCTGGGAGCACTGAGCTCAAAATGTTGAAGGAAGATCCAGTCTTCTTGAGGAGCATTGTGATTACTCTTCCCTCTAGGCCAGAACATACAGTGGGAACTTCTGTCACCAAATTGGAAACCTAAGCACAATGAAAGTAATTGGATCACAGGGCAGCAGGAGATAAGTGGCAGCACTCAATGGCAAAAGGCAAGGTGGACATATTTACCACAACAGACAGTAAAATCAAAGCAGCAATAGTCTTATTTGAGCAGGCCTAAGACGTTGGCAAGTTGATGACAGTGTTTCTACAAGTGAAATATATAGAAAGTCTACTAAATTCTTAATTCCCTTGTATAAATAGAAAAGTTCTAGGTCAAATAAACACGTCTAAAATGAATCATAAAAATAAAAAGGCATAACCTCTCAATCAATTCCCATATTCAAACTAGCTTACAGACCCAGAACCCATAATCATATAAATATTTGGTGGTATACCAGGGTCCTTCCTCAAAGGGACCCGGCCTTCTCTTCATGAAGGACAGCCACTGTTACCCTATCGAATATTTATATTATTAAATTCTTGCAACCTTTCTCAAAGAGACTACGGACTTTTACTAGAGTGACAGAGTACTGAGGAAAAGAAAATAATCAGCCCTTTCATAGACTGGTGGTCACAAGCTCTGATCTGACACTAACTCCAGGAGACCCAAAACATCACTGTGGTCTAACAGTCAAGTAGGGGCTTATGGAGGTCAAGTGATCAATGGGATTTTAGCTCATGTTTATTTCACACTGGGTTCAGTGAATCCAAAATGTATCTTGTATTTATTTCCACATTTCCAGAATGCATAATTGGAATAGACATATTCAACAACTGACAGAATCCCCACACTGGTTTTCTGCCATGTAGCGTAAGGAATATTATGGTATTATGGCCTCTTTGGCCTCTGCAGAAGACCAGTGGATCTTCGAGAATATTAATGTGTTATAGTAAGCTTAACAAGGTAGTGACTCAAATTGCGGCTGCTTTATGAGGTATAGTTTGAGCAAATTAGCAGACAACTTGGTACTTGTTATGCAGCTATTGTTTTGTCAAATATTCTTTTATCTCCATCTCTGTTACAGACCAACAGAAGGACTTTTCTTTCAGCTGACAAAGTTGGCAATACACTTTCACTGTCTTACCTCATGGGTGTATGGACTGTAAAGCTCCGTGTTATTGTTACGGACTAAATTGTGCCCTCCCTCAATGCAGTAGGTTGATGCCCTAACCCCCACAGTGACTGTACTTGAAGATAATGTCTTTAAAGAGATAATTGTGTTTAAATGAGCTTTTAAGAGTTGAGTCATAAACCAATATAAATGGTGAACTTATGAGAAGAGGAAGAGAAGATGGCCAACTAGACACAGCTATGAGAAATATCTGCCACCAAGTGACAAGATATTAAAAAGACTGGCAAACGATGAGCAAACCTTCAGAGGGAAGGCACTGCCACCCCTAAAGCTTGCCATGCTTCCCTAGGAGACTTTAGCTTTATTAGGGTAGCTGTTAGACCTGAATGGAACAAGATGACCTTGACTGTGAGATGGGGCCAGTCTGACCTGAGCAAACCCGTTTGATGGCCTCTCCCACTGTGAATGTCCACATGGAAGATGGTGCCTCTATGCCTGCCAATGCCCCACTATAGCTGACAAGTGTGCACCTTGCAATAATGCCATTGCTGCTGGCACAAGCAAACAAGCACAGATTCCACTGACACCAGTGGAATGCGTTGGTGTCACTGCATTTTGCTAACACCACCAATTAGATTGTTGTGACCAGTGGTACGGGAAAACATTGGCCGTTCCAGCACAGCAGACTTCTAATCTTGAGGGACCAGAGAAAAAGCTAATGGCCCAAAACCAGTATCACGAAGGTAGAGCACACAGCCCAGGAGTTTTGAACTTAGCTCTGACTCCCCAAAATCTTCCAGAAATGAAGCCAGTTAACTGAACCTACCTTATACCACAACCAAACCCCCAAGGACATCAAAGAAGATAAAAGCAAAGAAAAAAAATTACAGAAAAGCAACTTCAAAGGTTGAAGGAACATCAGCCCGCAAAGATGAGAATGAACCAACACAAGAACTCTGGCAACTGAAAAAGACAGTGTCTTCTTTACTCCAAATGACTGTAATAGATTCCCAGCAATGGTTCTTAAACCAGGCTTAAATGACAGAAATAGAATCCAAAATATGGATAGGAATGAAGATCATCAAGGTTCAGAAGAAAGTCAAAACCAATTCAAGGATTCTAAGAAATACAATAAAATAGTACAGGAGATTAAAGACAAAATGGCCATTCTAAGAAAGAACCAAAGTGATCTGATAATGTTGAAATATTCACTTTAAGAATTTTAGAATAAAATTACAAGTATTAACAGCACAATCGACTAACCCAAGAAAAGAATTTCAGAGCTCAAACACCAGTTTTCTAAAATTATCAAACAAAAACAGAAAAAAATAATGAAGAAGAATGAACAAAACTTCTGAGACATATGGAATTATGTAAAGAGACCAAATCTATGATGCCTTATGTTCCTGAAAGAGAAGGAAAGAATAAAAAGCAACTTGGAAAATATATTTCAGGCTTTTATCTATGAAAATTTCCCAAACGTCTCTAGAGAGGCCAATGTTCAAATTCAGGAAACACAGAGAACACCTACAAAATATCACAAAAGAAGACTATTCCGACATATAATCATTAAATTCTCCAAGGTCAAAATGTTCAAGGCAGTTAGAGTGAAGAGGCAGGTCACCTACAAAGAGAACACCAGCAGGCTAGCAGCAGACCTTTCAGCAGAAACTCTACAAGCCAGAAGAGATTACAGACCTATCCTCAGCATCTTTAAAGAAAATAATTTACAACTAAGAATTTCATATCCAGCCAAACCAAGCTTTATAAACCAAGGAGAATTAATATCCTTTCCAGATAAGCACATGCTAAGGAAATGTGGCATGCCAGACCTGCCTAACAAGAGGTACTGAATGGAGTACTAAACATGGAAAGGATAGATGACTACCAGCCACTACAGAAACACACCTAAGTACCCAGACCAGTGACACTATAAAGCAACCACACAAACAAGTCTTCATAATAATCAGCTAACAACATGATGGCAGAAAAACACACACACCTTAATACTGACCTTAAATGTAAATGGGCTAAATGCCTGAGTTAAAAGACAGAGTGGCAAGTTGGAAAAAGAAGCAAGACAGAATGATATGTTATCTTCAAGAGACCCATCTCACATGCAATAACACCCATAGGCTAAAAGTAAGGGAGAAAATTCTACCAAGCAAATAGAAAACATAAAAAGCTGAGGTTGCTATTATAATTTCAGACAAAACAGAGTTTAAACCAACAAATACCAAAAAAGACCAAGAAGGGCATGATGTAATGGTAAAGGGTTTGATATGGGTTGGCTCTGTGTACCCACCCAAATCTCATGTTGAATTATAATTCCCACTCTTAGGAGAGGGACCTGGTGGGAGGTGATTGGATCATGTGGACAGATTTCCCCCTTGGTGTTCCTGTGATAGTGAGTGGGTCGTCATGAGACTTGAGGTTTAAAAGTTCACGGCACTTCCACTTTTGATCTTTTTTTCTCCTGATCTACCATGGTAAGATGTGCTTGCTTCCCCTTTACCTTCCACCATGATTGTAAGTATCCTAATGACTAGGGTTTTCTTTGCTTAATCAACTAAAATCATCTCTTTCCCAAAAACTGGCATTGCCCATTCTTCTGTTTTCTCTGTGTGTGTTCTGAAATGGCCAGGTGCACCCATCAGACCATCTTCCTTCAGGGAGAGTCTGCCTCTTTGGTTTCATGTTGTGTGCTACCTAACTTCTTGAACACACACTCACTGTTATCTGTGCACCTGCGGCTCTCTGCAATTGTGTGGCAGCAAAGACGCGTGCTTGCTTGTGGATATCCCCTGAGATTTACATTAGTTCTTACCCTACCAGGTCGGATAACCTCCAGCCCTTCCCCTGTCTGCTGGCACATGGACAGGACAGACACTAATTGGAACAGCAGTTCCAATTGTGATAGTTAACTAACAGCAGTTCCAATTAGTGTCAGGCTGAACTCTGCTAGCTCCTTATGACTTAGCATATGCTTTTCCTTCCTGTTATGCCCCAGGGCTGCATTTTCTGGTGTCTCTTAAAGCAGATTGTTCACCTGCATAGGGCTTCATTCTGGCACTTTAAGGATCCCGCCTACTTGCTTTTTTGAGTTAGCACCCTTTGAGAGGAGGGGAAATTCTGCCTTTGCACTTGCAAGTTCTTACCTTGAGCCCCAAATCCTCCAGAGGTTGCTATTTTATATCAAGAGGGTAAATAAATGTGGCCCTCTTCAATCCAAGGTATGCTGTTTTTGTGAGCATATCAAGGCTTTTCATGAGTATTCCTCTCACTTTCTGCCACTTCCTCCTGTAGCTTCCAGTTCTCTAATTATTTCCATGCCCTTCTCAAGATGTATCAAGATCTCCAAGGTCACATCTGAAGGGAGTAGGGAGGGAAATCCAGTCTCCTTGAGACAACTGACAAACAGGCTTTTGGTCTACTTAACATGAGAAATAGGAATCTTAAAAAAAAAGAGAGAGAATCATTTTATTACTAAAATACTTTGAGTGATAGTCACCATAAGGTCATGGAGCCAAGGATATAGGCTGGCCCAAGGCTTCAAGGCCGCAGACACAGAGACCCATATGACAGAGATGAAGGGTGGTCCCACATTAACAGATTATCATTGGAAGAGAGATGAAAGGTTAGGAAGTACATGGTAAGGCAAGTTATTCTGGAACCCCAAGCATAAACAGGGGGCCCACTGTTCACTCCAATATCCCCTCTGTTCTTAAGCAGAAAGTTGTGATGAGTTGAGATCAAGGGTACACAGTAAGACGAGTTCATTCTGGAACCCAAGGACAATGGGGGATACCCCATTCAGGATAACAGGAAAAAAGGGGGGGATACCTTCTTTTTCCTTTTTTCTTATTTTTCCTCTGTTCTGTCTTCACAGGTGGCAGATGGATAATCACATCTCCATACCACAGGACATGCCCCTTGGATGCATCACCC
This sequence comes from Macaca thibetana thibetana, assembly GCF_024542745.1. Classification (NCBI taxonomy): domain Eukaryota; kingdom Metazoa; phylum Chordata; class Mammalia; order Primates; family Cercopithecidae; genus Macaca; species Macaca thibetana. Next base: position 122,900,500 of record NC_065598.1, read on the forward strand.
AAAGCTGGGAAAAGTTTGATTTCCCTAAACCTTAAAAAAAATAGTTTTCCTTTGTAATACTGTTTGTCTTCATACCCCTTTATATTACCTAAGGGACCAATTACCATTCTCTCACTGGTCCCTGGTAATGTCTAAATACCCCACACCTCTTTGGAGCAAAAGTACACTTTCCAAGATCACCGCTCACTTAATATTTACACCACCTCTGAATTCATTTTTCTCTCTAATAGCACTATTTCTCCTGGGAAAGCTACCTAAATCTTTAACCAATAACTTCAACCTGGATGGTCTTATCTCAGGGGTTTAGAAATAGCCCACACTTATTCAGAGAAGCCCTAGCAAAAATCTAACAAAGCAGTCTCTTGAGGGGGGATAACTTTTATAGTATGTAGATAACCTCTTTATTGGCTCCCCTTTTGTAAGACACACACAGCAACACGCAATACAAATCTTAACTTTCTAACAAAGGAAAATGAATTTTGTCTAATTCAAAGTTTCCATGAAAAGGAAAAAGATGATTTTCCTTTGTGTTGCAGCTTGGTCCCCAGGGATATGGTATAGCAAGCAGGGTGGCTAGGGCCGCTCAGGGAAAGGGAACCCTGAAGCCTGGCATGCCAGAAAAAGGGTGAAAGTTTCTTACCAGCAAGACTTTGGGCTTCTCTCTCTGTCAACCAGTTGTAGGAATGGTAAAAATTACTGTCTCCTCTGCACACATTTACCTGTGTAACAAACCTGCACATCCTGCATAGACCCCAGAATAGTAGATCAATTGACAGCTTTCACCTTGCATCTGGAAAAGCTGCAGGCATTCAATGCCACCTTTAAAAGCAGTGTTGGAGGCTGTACCCTGCAGAGCTACAGTGTAGAGCTCCCCAATGCCTTTGAAGTCCATCATTTGCATCATTATGCCCTGGATTTCAGACATGGCATCAAAGGAGATTATTGAGCTTTGAGATTTAATGACTGCCCTGCTGGGTTTTGGACTTGCATGGGGCCTGCAGCCTGTTTGTTCTGGCCAATTTCCCCTTCTGGAATGGGAATATTTACCCAATGTCTGTACTCCATTGTATCTTAGAAGTAACTATAGCTCATTTTGGATTTCACAGATTCAAAGGTAGAAGGGATTTGTCTTGTCTCAGATGATACTTTGGGCTTGGACTTTTGAGTTAATGATGGAATAAGACCTTGGGGGACTGTTTTTAAGGCATGATTGTGTTTTGAAATGTGAAAAGAACATAAGATTTTTGAGGGGCCAGGGCTAGAATGATATGGCTTGGCTCTGTGTCCCTGCCCAAATCTCACGTTTAATTTTAATTTCCAATATTGGGGAAGGGACCTGGTAGGAAGTGATTAGATCATGAGGGCAGATTTCCTTCTTGGTATTCTCATTATAGTGAATGAGTTCTCATGAGATCTCATGGCCTAAAAGTGCGTGACACTTTCCCCTTCACTCTCTCTCGCTCCTAATCCGACATAGTAAAATATGCTTGCTTCCCCTTTGCATTCTGCCATTATTCTAAGTTTTCTAAGGCAGCCTCAGCCATGATTCCAGTATAGCATGCAGAACTGTGAGTCAATTAAAACTCTTTTCTTCATAAATTACCAAGTCTCAGGTACATCTGTATCACAGTGTGAGAATGAACTAATACAGTGTTTAATTCAACAAGAAGACTTAACTATTCTAAATATATGTGCACCCAACACAGGAACACAAATGTTTATAAAACAAGTTCTTAGCGACCTACAAAGAGACTTAAATAATCAAACAATAATAGTAACAGACTTCAACATCCCACTGACAGTGATAGATCATGGGGGCAGAAAGCTAATGACACTCAGGGCCTAAACTCGACTCTTGACCAATGGACCTAATATACATCTGAAGAACTCATCATCCAAAAATAACAGAGTATATATTCTTCTTATCTGCACATGGCACATACTTCAGAATTAACCTTACAATAAGACATAAGATGATCCTTGGGATATTGAAAAAAACTCAAATCATACCAAACACACTGTCACACCACAGCATACTAAAAATAGAAAGCAACATTAAGAAAACCACTCAAAATGATACAACTAAATGTAAATTACACAACCGACTTTTGAATAATGTTTGAGTAAATAATGAAATATTTACTCAAATATTTACTGAAATATTTTGATTACTCAAAATATTTGCAGAAATCAACGAATATTTTGAAACTGAGGAGAACAAAGATACAGCAAACTAGACTTCTTGGTACACTGATAAAGCAGTGTTAAGAGGGAAACTTATAGCACTAAATTACCACAACGAAAATTTAGAAAGATCTCAAATTAACAATCTATCATTGCAATAAGAAGAACTAGAGAACCAAGAGAAAATCAACCCCAAAGCTAGAAGAAGAAAATAAATAACTCAAATCAGACTTGAACTGAAGAAAATTGAGACACAATAAGCCATACAAAATATTAACAAATCTTAATATTTGTACTTTGAAATGATTAATAAGATAGACCACAAGTTAGACTAATGAGGATAAAAAAGTAGAAGATCCAAATAAACACATTCAGAAATTACAAAGGGGATGTTACCACTGACCCCACAGAAATACAAAATAACCCCGAGACTACTACAAACATCCAAATGCACATAAGCTAAAAAAAAACTAGAAGAAATGAATAAATTTCTGGAAACATAAAACTCTCAAAATTGGACTAGGAAGAAACTGAAACCCTGAAGAGACAAATAACAAATTCCAAAGTTGAATTAGTAATAAAAAGCCTACCAACCAGAAAAACCCAGGCATCAGATGGATTCACAGGCAAATTCTACCAGATGTATAATGAAAAGCTGGTACCATTCCTACTGAAAGTATTCAAAAAAATTGAGGAGGGACTCCTCCCCAACTCAGTCTATGAGGCCAGCATCATCCTGATGCCAAAACCTGGCAGAGATACCACAAAAAATAAAACTTCAGGCCAATATTTTTGATGAACATAGATGCAAAAATCCTCAATGAAATACTAGAAAACTAAATTCAGCAGCACATCCAAAAGCTAATTTACCACAATCAAGTAGGCTTTATTCCTGAAGTACAAGGTTGGTTTAACTACGCAAATCAATAAATGAGATTCATCACATAAAAAGAACTACAAACAAAAATTACAAGATTATCTCAATAGGTGCAGAAAATGCCTTCCATAAAATTCAATATCCCTTTATGTTAAAAACCCTCAACAAACTGTGCATTGAAGAAACATACTTCAAAATAGCAATAGCCATATATGCCAAACTCACAGATAGCATCACACTGAATGGGCAAAACCTGGAAGCATTCCCCTCGAAGTCCAGAACAAGACAAGAATGGCCTCTTTCACCTCTCCTATTAAACATAGTACTGAAAGTCCTGGCCACAGCAATCAGGCAAGAGGAAAAAAAACAAAAGGCATCCAAATAGAAAAGAAGTTAAACTATCCTTATTTGCAGATGATATGATTCTATACTTACAAAACCCCATAGTTTCTGCCTAAAGGTTTCTTGATCTAATAAACAACTTCAGCAAAGGTTCAGAATACAAAATCAATGCACAAAAATTAGTAGCATTCCTATACATCAACAACATCCAAGCTGAGAGCTAAATCAAGAACACAATCCCCATTCCCAATAGTGGTGAAAAGAATAAAACACCTATGTAGATAGCTAACCAGGGAAGAGAAATATATATACAATGAGAACTATAAAACACCACTCAAGGTGTATACACACACACACACACACATATATATATATTTGTATATGCATCTCATTGGTTCTGTTGCTCTGTAGAATCCTTACTCATACTGAACTAATTAGTTGTTTCCATTTTGTTCCATGTAGTTTTTTGAAATACATTTGTGTAATAGCAACAGTAATAAAAGTTACTACTGATTAGTCATTTTTCTCATCTCTAGTAAGATACGATTGTATTATCCTATTTCTAAAGTCTGTTGCAGTTCTAAAATATAATTATGGTTTGATAGATATATTTTTCACTTAGTATTCAGCATATTATATTAATTTTTCTACAAGTCATCAAACTTTTCTGTTAATTTAGTTCACAGAAAAAAATATGTGAACAACACATAGATGATTGGATTTTTCAGTTTTCACTTTTCAACAGGTTGTATTTATATCATGCCAACACACTAGGAAAGAAAAATTAGTTAAAATAATTGCGTCAGGAGAAAAATAAATGGTTGCATATGTGTGTGTGGGTGTGTACGTGTGCATGTGTATATATACACACACACATATGTAATCTCAGGTCAGTTTTTTTTTCTAACTTTGATAGTGTCTTTAATACACAAACAATATGTGTTAACAGAAGACAAATTTGAAAATACTTACAATCAAAAAGATATAAAGCAGAATGAAATGAAATAGAAAAAACTGGTTTTAATTCAAACATCTGGGATAACCAGTATTGTTTTGTGTATTTTCTCTAATTTCTCTTTTTTACCGCAACCATGGCATAATATACATGCAGTTTGTATCCCATTAATTATCTCAGTGTTATATCACAATGCTTTTTATGGCAATAAAACGACATGTCATTCTTATTCATCTTCCATAAAGATTCTTTCATTTGATATATAATTATTTGTTTAATCTTGTATTTTAGTATTTTATTTTCCCATTTTTTCTTCAGTAGAATAAGGCTATAATGCATATTTTGAGAAAGCCGAAACATATATTCTAATAAGTAGCTCTTGGCTTTAAACCACTTCTATATTTCATGCAGAATCTATTCGAATATAAAATATGAGACAACTATATAGAGTTATAAAAATATATATGTATATGTGTGCATATATATATATATACACACACTAAATGACTATACTAACAAACTAGACTGGCAATTATTTGAATTCCAATTTGATATGCTTTACTCATCATATATGAAATAATTATTTTTGTCCTTTTTCTATAATCACTTTTTTGCTCAATGAATCTGTATGCTCATACTTTCACTGTTATTACACACTTTTTATTATAGCTTTAAGCCAACTGAGTTTACATTGTGCAGGCAATTGCTATAATTGTTGGTGTATAGATTGCAGCAGGAAAAAATCAGCCATGACGAACTGCCTATACATGTGATATATGAGCGTCAAGTTGCGTAATTTCTTGACAGATGCACTGATAGACTGCAAATCCACTTACTGTAAGTCATTTTAATGTGACATTTTTACTGACGGCCTTTGTACTGGTATGTGACTTGGGCTGCGGCTCTCAATTAAGAATGACAAGCAAGAGGAGTCTTCCTAGATATAAAAATGCAGTTCTCTAGAGGAAACTGTGATAAGTTTAAAACCCAGTGAGTCAAGAACACAGTTTTTCACTTATTTACTAATTAGATAATTATCCTTATCAAACTAAGGATAATTTGAGAAATTAAAATGCTTCAAATGGTTCATTTTGATATGAGTGTGGTCCTGATTTTGGAGTTTTATAAATGTCAAGAATATGCTCTAGTTTAGTTCAAAAGTATGACATCAAAGACATTTCGAAGTATTGAAAAAAAAAGATTATTTTTAATGTTAAAACTCCATAATTAATAATAGAACACCAAAAGATGGATAATAAAAATGGAGATATAACAATTTCATTACTTCCACTGAGCAAAAAAATGAAATGATTTGATTTGGAGACTCCAAAATGTGGGAAAGCTGGGGTGGGGGGTTGGTAAGGAAGAAAAAATTACCTATTGGATACAATGTACACTATTCGGGTGACAGGTATAAATAAAAGCCCTGACTTTGCCACTATGCAATGTATCTATGTAACAAAACTAGACTTGTACCCACAAATCTATAAAAGTAAATTTAAGAATTATATAATGATTATATATACGAGACCTAACATATAAGAGTTAGTATAAACTCAAGTTAAAGAGGTGGAAAAAATATTCCATGCAAATGAAAAGCAAAAACAAGCAGGAGTAGCTCTCCTTATATCACATAAAACACATTTTAAAGCAACAACAGTATAAAAAAAAAATAAGGTCATTATATAATTATAAAAGGATCTATCAACAGAGTAAACAGATGATCTACAGAAGAGGAGAAGATATTTGCAAACTATGCATCTGACAAAGGTCTAATATCCAGCATCTATAAGGATCTTAAACAAATTTACTAGAGAAAAAGAGCAACCCCATTAAAAAGTGGGCAAAGGACATGAACAGACACTTCTCAAAAGAAGACATACAAGCAGTCAACAAGCATATGAAAAAAAGCTCAACATCGCTGATCATTAGAGAAATGCAAATCAAAACCACAATGGCATACCATTTCATTCCAGTCAGAATGACTATTATTAAAAATTTAGAAAGTAACAGATGCTGATGAGGTTGTAGAGAAAAGGGGACACTCATACACTGTGGTAGGAGTGTAAGTTAGCTAAACCATTGTGGAAAGGAATATGATGATTCCTCAAAGAGCTAAATGCAGAATTACCATTTGACCCAGCAATCCCACTACTGAATACATATACAGAGGAATACAAATCATTCTACCATAAAGCCAAAAGCATGCAAATGTTCATTGCAGCACTACTCAGAATGGCAGACATGGAATCAACCTAAATGCCCATCAGTGACAGATTGAAAAAAGAAAACGTGGTACATAGACATCATATAATAACATAAAAAAGAATGAAATCGTGTCTTTTGTACGAACATGGATGGAGTTGGGGGCTATTATACTTAGCAAACTAACACAGGAACAGAAAATCAAATACCGCATGTTCTCTCTTATAAATGGGAGCTAAATGATGAGAACTCATAAACACAAAGAAAACACAGACACTGAGGTCTACTTGAGGGTGAAAGGTGGGAGAAGTGAGAGGAGCAGAAAAGATAACTATGAGGTACTAGGCTTCATACCTGGGTAATGAAATAATCTGTACAACAAACCTCCATAACAGGAATTTACCTATGTAACAAAGCTTCACACGTGCTCCGAAACCTAAAATAAAAGTTACGTTTTGGCTGGGCGCGGTGGCTCACGCCTGTAATCCCAGCACTTTGGGAGGCCGAGGCGGGTGGATCACGAGGTCGGGAGATCGAGACCATCCTGGCTAACACGGTGAAACCCCGTCCCTACTAAAAAAAATACAAAAAATTAGCCGGGCGTGGTGGCGGGCGCCTGTAGTCCCAGCTACTCCGGAGGCTGAGGCAGGAGAATGGCGTGAACCCAGGAGGTGGAGCTTGCAGTGAGCTGAGATCCGGCCACTGCACTCCAGCCTGGGAGACACAGCGAGATTCTGTCTCAAAAAAAAAAAAAAAAAAAAAAAAAGTTACGTTTTAAAAAAAGGGCCAGATATGGTGGCTCACGCCTGTAATCCCAACACTTTAGGAGGCCGAGGCAGGTGAATCACAAGGTCAGATCGAGACTATCATGGCCAACATGGTGAAACCCCGTCTTTAGTGAAAATACAAAAATTACCTGGGCGGGGTGGCACACACCTGTATTCCCAGCTACTCGGAAGGCTGAGACAGGAGAATTGCCTGAACCCAGGAAACAGAGGTTGCAGTGAGCCGAGATCGTGCCACTGCACTCCAGCCTGGTGTCAGAGCGAGACTGTCAAAAATAAATAAATAAATAAATAAATAAAAAGGAAAGAAAGAAGAGAAAGAGAGAGAGATTAGAAAAGAAAGAGAAAAGATGAATAGAAATAACAGTTGGTTTTCAAAAAAATAAACAAAATTGTCATACCTTAACTAGACTATGTAAAAAAAAAAAAAGAGAAAAGATCCAAATAAAATTGTAAATGAAAGAGGAGAGAGTTTAACCGATATTGTAGAAATACAAATGATCATAAGACATTACTATGAAGAACAGCATGTCAACAAATTGGGTTATCAACAAGAAACATAAATTTCTAGAAATACACAAGCTACCAAGAATAAATTAAGAAGACATGCAAAATCTGAATAGACAAATAATGACTAAAGAGATTGAATCAGTAATCAAAAACCTCTCCCTCAAAAAAAAGTATAGAACAAGATAGCTTCAGTGGTGAATTCTACCAAACACTTAAAGAAAAATTAATCCCAATACTTCCTAAACTTAAAAAAAAAAACTGAGGAGAGTATACTTCAGAGCTCGTTTATGAGGCCAGAATATCCTGATACCAAAATCAGGCAAGCACACTATAGTCAAAGGAAATTTCAGGTCAATATCATTGATAAACATAGGTGCAGAAATCCTCAACAAATACTAGCAAACCAAATTCAACAGCAAGTTAAAAGGATCATACCCTATGATCAAGTGGGATTTATTACTGGGACAAAAAGGTGGTTCTATATATGCAAATCAATAAATGTTATATACCACATTAACATAATTAAATATAAAAGTCATATGATCATCTTAAAAGAGGCAGAAAAAACATTTGACAAAAATCAATAACTTTTGGTAGCAACTGTCAACAAATTATGTAAAGAAGGAATGTACTTCAACAAAGTAAAGACCATAACTGACAAGTGTTCAAGTAATAACACACTCCATAGTGAAAACCTGAAAGTTTTCCTCTGAGATCAGAACATTACAGGAATGTCCACTCTCAAGACTTCTATTCAATATAATACTGGAAGTTCAAGACGCAAAATTAGGCAAACATAAGAAATAAAATCATCCAAAGCAGAAAGGAAGTAGTAAAGTTGTCTCTTTGCTAATCACATGATCTCATATGTGGAAAACACTAATGACTCTATTTTTAAAATCTGTAGGAAATTTTGCAGTATATGATCAACATACAAAATTGGTAGCATTTCTATATAGTACTAAGAGATTCTCTGGGAAAGAAATCAAGAAAACAATCCCATTTACTTCCACATAAAAAAAATAAAATACTTAAGAATAAATTTAATCAGGAAGGTGAAAGTCCTGCACACTGAAAACTCTAAAATGATAAAAGAAACTCAACAAGACACAAACAAGTGGAAACACATCTGTGTTCATAGATGGGAAGTATTAATGCTGCTTAAATGTCCATACGACTCAAAGTGATCTACAGTTTCAATGCAATCCCTATCAAAATTCCAATACAAATGTTCATGGAAATAGAAACAATAGTCCTGAAATTCATATGGAATCACAAAAGCAATCTTGAGAAAAATGAACAAACGTGGAGGCATCAAAGTACCTGATATTAAAATGTTTTACAAATCTACAGTATCCAGAACAGTATGATATTGATGTAAAAACAGATATATAGACTAATGGAACAGAATAGAGTCCCAAATCAAATCTACATATTTATAGTCATTTATCTTTGACAAAGATACCAAGATCATACGACAGAAGAAAAAAAAAAAAAGTCTCTAATAAATGATGTTGGAAAACTGGTGTGAAAAATCCATACACAGAATAATGAAATGCAACCTTTATCTCATATAATATCGAAAATCAAGTAAAATGAATTAAACACTTAAATATAATAACTGAAACTGTAAAACTACTGGAAGAAAATATAGGATGAAAGTGTCTTGACATTGATCTGGGCTATGATTTATCAGGTATGACACTAAGAACATAGGCAGTGAAAGTTTAAGTGTATGGGATTGCACTAAACTAAAATCTTTCTTCACACCAAAGGAAACAACTAATAAAGTGGTGATATAGCATACAGAATAAGAGGAAGTATTTACAGATTATACATCTGATGATTTGAGTTAATATTTAAAACATAAAAGGAACTTAACAGCAAGAAAAACATTACCCATTTTAAATAGACATTTCTTTTAAAAAAAACATACAAATGGCCTAGATGTATATAAAAATAATGTTCAACGTCACTAACCATCAGGGAAATACTAAATATTATATATCACCTTATACCTCTCAGAATGGCTATCATCAAAAAGACAAAAGGTAAGTGTGGTAAGGATGTAGAGAAAAGAGACACTTGTATACTTATATTGGGAAAGTAAATTTTTATAGCCATTATAGAACACAATATGGTATTTCCTCAAAAAATTAAAAATAGAGCTGCCATATGATCCAACAATCTTATTTTGGAGTATATAGTCAAAAGAAATGAAATCAACATGTGAAAGACATAGCTGCACTCCCATGTTCATTGCAGCAGTATTCACAATAACCAACATAGGGAATCACCCTAAATTCCCATCAATGGATAAATGAACTAAGAATAACAGGTATACATATATGCACAATAAAATATTATTCAGCCATAAAAAAGGATAAAATCTTGTCATTTGCAAAAGCATCGATGAACCAGATTATGCTAAGTGAATTAAACCAGGTACAGAAAGACAAATAAAATACATATGATGTCACTGATATGCGGACTGAAGTAGAGAGTAGAATGGTTATGTCCTGGTGCTGGGCGGGGCGGGGATAAGTGAAATGAGAAGATGTTGGTGAAAGGGTACAAAGTTTCAGTTAGGAAGGATGAAAAGGTTCTGTAAATCTAATGTACAGCATGTTGATAATAATACTGTATTGTATACTTGAAATTTGCTATAAGAGCATGTCTTAAATGTTCTCCCCACAAAAAAAAAAAACATGTAAGGTGATTATATGTTAATGAGCCTTATGTTAATTATTTGATAATGTATACATATAGCAAAACATCACATTATAAACTGTAAATATATACATTTGTTATTTGTTTATTATATGTCAGTAAAGCTGGAGGGAGAAAATGATTTTGCAGTGCCAACAGATTATTCTTGCATAGGAAGTTAGTAACAACTTTGTAACCATCCTTAAATATGAAGCAATAAGAATGACAGCATCTTTTCATAAAGTTTGAATAAACACTAAACAGAAGCTTCAGTTCTCTTTCTTTCACTCATTCCTTTATACCACTCTTGTCCACATATTATCTTTATTTTTCTCCATAGATTAACCCATTCTTTAGATGAATATACTTGAATCATAGCCACAGATTTTCTCAGATATACTAGTGACTATATAAGACTGTTCTTGCAGGAAAAGAACTAAGTGATGATGAAAAAAAGCTGTACTTTATTTCATCATTCCAACAATGAATACCTATCATTGGTAATGCCTCAGTCAATTCTATTCATATAGCATGTTCTCATCAATCTTTCAGAAACAAGAGGGTATTTAAGTCACATAGGATTACAATGATCTAAATGCCATTGCACTTGTGTTGGTAACATACAAAAACATTTTATCACATTTTATGTTATTTGCATGATTTTTCCGTGTTTATTTCTAAACAAGGACTGACAATCTTTATGATAATTATATGAAAAAATATGATATTTCCTTCCTCTTTTACCATATTATAGTTGGGCTTCCAAAATTAACAGTTTAAGAAAATAATCACACAATTTGAACTCAGCATTTTTGCAGGTTAATGAAATAAATATAACTTGTTTCAGAAATTTTTTGATAGAAATGATAGGATGTGAGCTGTCTTTTTGAGAAAATTCTAGAGTATGTAATTTTCTCCTATTAATATGCTTTACTTAGTAACTTCCAATGGTATTCTGCATATGGCACAGATAAAAGTAAGCCTTCTGCAAATAAATATTTAATGTTTTACAGAATTGTACTCAAATTGACAGTGTTTTCATTTCTTTTCAGTTACACCTCAGTGCACTGAGGAAACTGTAATGGGTTACCACCTAGTTTTCCAAAGCAAAGCAGCTTTTATTTAAATGCCAGTTTTATTGAAAGTGTTTGTAAAAAAGGGAAAAGTGTGTGTGCATGTATATTTGTGCACAGGCCTGTGCACATTTGTGTGTGTGCTTCTGTAGTCTATAGCTTATCTCAAGTAGATTCCTTTCCTCGGAAACAACAAAAGTAAAGCAGTGTCTATTAATTTTATCAATGGCTATCACCCTGAGCAGTACTGCCCATTGATTTCTACACAGTCTATGCTTTTTACATGAAATCAAGTGTTATTGCCCAGGGTAACATAGATTATTTACCACTAGCACTGGAATAAATGCAGGCACTCTAATTAGAAAAAAAAATTGTCTACTATTTCAGCTAGTCTTTTCAAAACAATGCTTAATTAACAGTCCCATTCTCTATATATTTTACTCACTACAAAAACAATACAATATACAAATATGTCTTAATTATGTAAATATAATTATGATAATTTAAGATAATAAAAAGCAATTTTCAAAATGCTAGAAATGAATATTTTCAACCTAGGATGCAGACACACACACACACACACACACACACACATGCACACACACCTGTAAATTAAGAAATAGAGATAGAAAAGGAACAATCTAAGGTATTAGGAACATATGTGTTGTTTAAGGAGCGATTCTTGAGTCAAAATATAAACCAGAAATAGTTCCAATCCTGAAATTCATGATGTCTAATGGGAGAATCAAGTTTTACCTAAATAGATAAATCTATAAAAATTATAAACCTTCAACAAATCCCACTTTTTGCAGTAAAGATATATAGAGTAAGGTCAATAGAACAAGCAGAGTATAGTAATTTTTATCTAGAAAGACTATTTTAATGTTTTACTTTTAAATTTGTTCTAATATTTAACTGAAGTACAATATATATAGAAACATGTACAAAGCATAAGTATACAATTAGATATTATTTTGCAAAAAATATATATATATGTGCATATATATATCCGCATGTGTGTATATATATATAATATAATGTATATATTCAATCAGGCAAAGAAATATATATTTTAGCAGCACTGAGGCACATTTAGAATATGACTCTAACCCAAGAATGTCAACTATTCTGACTTTTAGCATTACAAATTAGTTCTCCATTGTTTCAAATTTTACATACATTTACATACATACAGTAGAATGGATACATAAGTTTTAGTACATTCAAATGATGAAAACATCAATGAGAATTACCACTCTAGAAATGAAATGGAAGTCCTAGGCTATTGAGTATACATTTGGCAATATATTGTAGCTATTGCCAAGCTATTTTCCAAAGTGAATTTACCAATTCATTCTTCCACCAGAAATATGAGTGGTTTGGTTGTATCACATATGACCAAAACTTGATAATTTCTGCTTTTAAAATTTTAGCCATTATAATAGGTATTTAATCATTTCTCATTTTGATTATATTTTTTTTTTTTTTTTTGAGACAGTTTCACTCTGCCACCCAGCGATCTCGGTTCACTGCCACCTCTGCCTCCTGGCTTCAAGCAATTCTTGTACTTCAATCTCCCAAGTAGCTGGGATTAGAGGCATGACATCATGCCCAGCTAATTTTTGCAATTTTAATAGAGAGGGGGCCAGGCTGGTCTCCAATGCCTGGCCTGAAGTGATCCACCCACCTCATCCTCCCAAAGTGCTGTGATTATAGGTGTGAGCCACCACACCCAGCCCTCATTTTGATTTTAATTAGCATTCCCCTGGTGACTAATTGATATTGAATACATATTAACATGTTTATTCGTAATTTGGAATCATCTATAGGGAAAAACTTGTTCAAGTCACTTATCAGTCTTTTATTAAATTCATTTGAAAGAGTCATTATATACTTTGAAGGAAATCATTTCTTGGATATATGTATTGCTAATTTTTATTAGGTGGAATATTAATCTACTGCATGATTCACCTTCATACATTATCTATCATGCTCTTGTCATATGTGCCACCAACTCTCAATTCCATTCCATCATCACATAACTATTAAATCAATCCATATTTTCTCAATTGGTTTGCATGCTTCCAGTGCTTTATTTTTTTATTCTGTGTTGTAGACCATGACAACTTGACTCCTCTTAAACCTTGTTTTCATCATTATACTTTTCAGCTTAAGAATTTATCAGAGTTGTATTATAAGGCCAAGAGATTTCATTGCAGGAGAGGACTGTAAGGATCAAAACGGGTGAGACAGGGAGCTGTAAGAGGTGGAAATAGCTGTTATCCTATACTGCATGTCTTCTGCCTATAAAATAAAGAGAATTAGCACGGAAGAATCTCAGACTGCACCACAGTTTTAATAAAATTTGTGTCAGACTGATACAGAGTCCTAGAGTGAAAGCTGCTCTGTTAGATTATAGGGAATGGACCTGCCTTAGTATAGCCATGGATCTCTGGCTTTTGCTGAGAGCAGCCTATGGGAAGTGTAGCCTTATGCAAACATGGTGGTAGATTACAGCATAACACTGGGGGGTATTCCATCAATCACACACACATTTGGGTTGATTTTATGTCATTATTATTGTGAATAGTGTTTTGATGAACATATGTATACAGTCTATGCCTTTTACATGAAATCAGGTGTTATTGCCCAAGAGGACACAGATGAATCAGAAGATCCAAAAGCTGCATTATTATTGTTTCCATGACAAAAAGCTCATTATAAATGATCTGAATAATCTAAAATCCTCAACACTTCACATTCTTGGCCTATTTTATAAAGCTTATAAATTGTTATTGTTTTTAACAAAATTCTTGTTTTAATCTTTACTGTGCCTTTCTCCTATGCCTCATTTCCTTAGATGTTACTTTTTAATTGTTGTAGATACATAGTAAGTGTATATATTTATGGGTATATGAGGTCTTTTGATAGATTTCTTTCTGGGTCTCTATTCTGTTCCATTGAGCTGATGGACATTTTATGCCAGTACCATGCTCTTTTGCTTACTGTATCTCTGTAGTATAGTTTGAAGTCAGGTAATATGATTCCTATGGTTTTGTTCTTTTGACTCAGGATAGCTTTCTCTATTCTAGGTCTTTTGTGGTTCCATATAAATTTTAGGACTTTTTAAAAAAAATTTCTGTGAAGAATGTCATTGGTGTTTTGGTAGGGATTACACTGAATCAGTAGATTGCTTTAAGGGAGGAGACCACCCCTCATATTGTCTTATGCCCAATTTCTGCCTCCAAAGAAAGAATAAGTAAAAACTGAAAGACAGAAATGAAATCCACAGGCAGATAGCCCAGCGCCGTGCCCTGGGCCTGGAAGTTAAAAATCAACCCATGACCTAGCTGCTTGTGTTATCTATAGATTCCAGACATTGCATGGAAAAGCATTGTGAAAATCCCTGTCCTGTTCTGTTCCATTCTGATTACCGGTGCGTGCCGCCCCAGTCACGTACCCCCTGCTTGCTCAATCCATCACAACCCTCTCACGTGGACCCCCTTAGAGTTGTAAGCCCTTTAAAGGGACAGAAATTGCTCACTCGGGGAGCTCAGCTTTTGAGACGCAAGTCTGCTGAAGATCCTGGCCAAATTAAGCTCCTTCCTTCTTTAACCCAGTGCCTGAGGAGTTTTGTCTGCGTCTCGTCCTGCTACAGCTTTGGGTAACATGGGCATTGTTAACAATATTGATTCTGCCAATCCATGAACATGACATATCTTTCCTTTTCTGTGACTTCTTCAATGTTTTACAGTTTTTACTGTAGAGATGTTTCAATTCATTGGTTAAGTGTATTCCTATATATTACATTTTCTTTGGATCTGTTGTAAATGGAATTACTTTCTTGATTTCTTTTTTAATTTGTTCACTGTTGGCATATTAAAATGCTACTAATCTCTGTGTGTTGATTTATAATTTTGCAAAGTTACTGAATTTGTTTTTCAGTTCTAATACTTTTGCAATGTAGCCTTTAGATTTTGGAAATGCAATCCCCAGTGATTAGTGGTGGAGTCTGGTGGAAGGTGTGGATGGTGTATTGGCCATGGGGCAGATTCCTCGTGAATGACTTGGTGTCATCCTCAAATATTCCTTTACAGCCATGTAAGCTAATTAATGCAGGCCCACCCATCCAGGCTCTCCCACCAAAGCTGGAATCTTCCTGCATGTGCCATCCGTGGGCCTGGACACTGGCCTGCCAATACCATTGCAGCCACCAATACCAGTGCACACTGCTTAGGACCATGCTGCTATTTCCATCACCCATGCTGTCCAGGGACCTGAAAACCCACCAGCTGACTTTCCAACAAATGAAAATCTAACACAACATACCAAAACCAATGGTATATAGAAAAAACAGTACAAAGGGAAAGTTTACAGCAAAAAGCACATTCCTCACAAAAGTAGAAATATTTCAAATAAGTAACCTAATTATGTACCTCAAGGAGCTATTAAAGCAAAAATAAGCTAAGTCCAAAATTAGTAGAAGAAAAAAATAATAAAAGGAAATAGAGATTAAACAATACAAAAAGTACACAAGACAAAAATTTTTTAAGACAAACAAGATGAATAAACTCACTGTTAGACTAACCAAAAAAATAAGAACGAAGATGCCAATAAAGTCAGGATAATGCTGGCCTCATAGAATGAGTAGGGAAGGAGTCCCTCCTGCTCAATTGTTTGGAATAATTGTAGTAGGAATGGTACCAGCTCTTCCTTATACATCTGATAGATTTTGGCTGTAAAACCATCTGGTCTTGGGCTTTTACTGATTGGTACACTTTTAATTATTGACTCAAATTTGGAACTTATTTTGGTTGGTTCAAGGATTCAAATTTCTTCTTGATTCAGTTTTTGGAGATTCTGTGTTTCCAGGAATATGTTTATTTCTTCTGAGTTTTCTAGTTTGTGTGAATAGAGGTGTTCATAATAGTCTCTGGGTTATTTTTATATTTCTGTGGTAACGTCTCCGTTCATTTATGATTATGTTTACTTGGATCTTCTCTCTTTGTCTTTTGATGTCTAGCTAGGGATGTATCCATCTTACTAATTCTTTCAAAAAACAAGCTGCTGGATTTACTAATCTTTTGTATAGTTTTTACATCTCCATTTCCTTCAGTACAGCCCTGATTTTAGTCATTTCTTGTCTTTTGCTAACCTTGGGGTTAGTTTGCTCTTGTTTTTCCAGTTCCTCTAAGTGTGATTTTAGGTTGCCAATTTCAAATCTTTCTAACTTTTTGATGTGGGTGTTTAGTGCTGTAAACTTCCCTCTTCACACTGTTTTGGCTATGTCCTGGAGAATGTGGTATGTTGTATCTTTGTTTCCATTAGTTTCAAAGAATCTCTCGATTTCTGCCTTAATTTTATTCTTTACTCAATAGTCATTTGGGAGCATGTTGTTTAGTTTCCATACAATTGTATGGTTTTTGGTGATTTTCTTACGACTGATTTTTATTTTAATCGCACTCTTGTTCGAGAATGTGGTTTATATGATTTCAGGATTTTTTGAATTTGCAGAAGTTTGTTGTATGCCAATCATGTGGTCAATTTTAGAGTATATGGCATGTGTATATGAGAAGAATATATATTCTGCTGTTCTTGGATGGAGAGTTATTTAGATGTCTTTTAGGTCCGTTTGCTCAAGTGTCAGGTTCATGTCTTGAATATTGTTAGTTTTCTGCCTCCATTATGTGTCTAATACTGGCATGTGGCCATCTCCCACTATTATGGTGTGGTTTATCTAACACTCTTCATAAGTCTCCAGGAATTTGCTTTGTATAGCTGGGTGCTTCTCTGTTGGCTGCATATGTTAGAATAATTAGGTCCTTTTGTTGAATTGAGCCTTTTACCACTATATAATGCCCTTCTTTATACTTTTCTATCTTTGTTGGTTTACAGTCTGTTTTGTCTGAAATTAGAATAACAGCCTCTGCCTTTTTAAGTTTTTCATTTGCTTGGTAGATTTTTCTCCATTCCTTTACTTTGAGGGTATTGAGTCATTGCATGTGAGATGGATCTGCTGAAGACTGCTTATCATTTGGTTTTGCTTTTTTATCACACTTGCCACTCTGTCTTTTAATTTGGGTGGTCAACCCATTTAGTTTGAAGGTTAGTATCGATATGTGCAACTTTCTACCTGTCATCATATTGTGTGCTGGCTATTATGTAGACCTGTTTGTGTAGCTGCTTTATAGTGTCACAGGTCTATGTATTGACACCAAAACCTAGCAGAGGCACAGCAAAAAACAGAACTTCAGGCCAATATCCTTGTTGAATATACACCCCAAAATACTCAAAAAATACTAGCAAACTGAAACCAGCAGCACATCAAAAAGCTATTCCCCCATTATTAAGTAGGCTTTACCTTTGGTATTCAAGGTAGGTTGAAATATGAAGATCAGTATATGTGATTTACCACATAAACAGAACTGAAAATGAAAACCATACAATCGTCCCAATAGATGTAGAAATTGATTTAAATAAAACTCCATATCCATTTATGGTTTTTTAAAAAAGAAAAAAACCTTAACAAACTAGGCATTGAAAAAATATACCTCCAAATAATAACAGCCATCTATGACAAAACCACAGCCAATGTCATACTGAATGGGCAAAAGCTGAAAACATTCCCCTAGAAAACAGGAAAAAGATAAGTATGCCCTCTCTCACAACTCCAATTCAACATAGTTCTGGCAGCACTAGCAAGAGCAATTAGGAAAGATAAATAAATAAAAGCCATCCAAATAGGACAAGAGGAGTTAAATATGTTCCTGTTTGCAGACAATGTAATTCTTTACACAGAAAACCCCACTGTCTCTGTCCAACAGTTTTTAATAATCTAAGAAACAACTAGAGTAAATTTTCAAGATACAAAATCCATGCACAAAAATAAGCAGCATTTCTGTACAGCAACAACATCCAAGCTGAGAGCCAAATCAAGAATGCAATTCCATTCAAAATAACAGCAAAAATAATAAAATACTCAGGAATACAGCTAACCAAGGAGGTGAAAAACCTCTACAATAAGAGTGATAAACCACCACTCAAAGAAATCAGATATAACACAAACAAGTGGAAAAACATCCCCAGCTTATTGATAGGAAGAATAAATTTTGTGAACATGGTTATACTGCCCAAAGCAATTTACAGATTCAATGCTGTAACTATCAAACTACCAATGACGTTCATTACGGAATTAGAAAAAAAAAAAAAACTTTTTAAATTTCACATGGCACCAAAAAAGAGCCCAAATTGCCAAGGTAATCCTAAGAAGAAAAAAAAAAAAAAAGCTGGAGGCATTACATTACTCAATTTCCAACTATACTACAAAGCTGCAGTAACCAAAACAGCATGGAACTGGTACAAAAACAGACATATAGACCAATGGAACAGAAGAGAGAGCCCAGAAATTATGCCACATACCTGCAACCATCCGATTTTTGACACAGTTTTTAAATATGGGAAAAGAACTCTCTATTCAATTCACGGTGCAGGAATAACTGGCAAGCCATATGCAGAAAATTGAAACTGGATTTCTTCCTTACATCATATACAAAAATAAACTTAGGATGAATTAAAGTCTTAGATGTAAAATCTCAAACTCTAAACGTTCTGGAAAACAACTTGGAAATATCATTCTGGTCATACGATCTGGGAAGGATTTCATAATGAAGACACCAAAAGCAATTACAACAAATCCAAAAACTGACAAATGGTATCTAATTAAACTAAAGAGCTTCTGCACAGCAAAAGAAACTATTAACAGAGTAAGCAGACAACCTACAGAACGGTAGAAAATATTTGAAAAATATGAATCTGACAAAGGTGTAATATCCAGAATCTATAGGAAACTTAAATTTAAAAGCAAAATCAAGCAACTCCATTAAAATTGGGCAAAGCACATAATCAGACACTTTTCCAAAGAAGGCTATGTATGGCCAAAAAGCATTTGAAAAAGTGCTCAACATCACTGATCATTAGACAAATGTAAATGAAAACCACAATGACATACCATCTCATGCAGTCTGAATGGCTATTATTAAAGAAGTAAAAAAAATACAGAATGATGACAAGGTTGTTGGAAAAAAGAAGTACTTATACACTGTTGGTGGGAATGTAAATTCAGCCATTGTGGAAAGCAGTTTTTGATTCCTCAAAGAACTTAAAACAGAATAACCATTCCACCCAATAATCCCACTATCAGATATATACCCAAAAGAATATAAATTGTTCTATCATAAAGACACATGCATAGGTTCATCAAAACACTATTCACAATAGCAATGACATAAAATCCACCCAAATGCCCATTAAGAGTAGACTATATACAGAAACTGTGATATATATACACAAGGAATACTATGCAGCCATAAAAAATGAGATTATGTCCTTTTCAGCAACATGTATGAAGCTGGAGTCCCTTATTCCAAGCAAACTAACACAGGAACAAAAAACCAAATACCACATGTTCGCACCTATAGTGAGAACTAAATTTTGAGTACATCTGGACACAAAGAGAATAATAGACACAAGGGCCTACACTTGAAGGTGGAGGAAGGGAGGAAGGTCAAGATTCAAAAACTTCCTCAGATACTATGTATATTACCTAGGTGACAAAATACTCTGGACACCAAACCACTGTGACATGCAATTTACCTATATACCAAACCTGCACAGGTATCCCTGAACCTAAAATAAAAGATAAGAAAAATAAAAAAGAAGACCTTAGATTGGATGCTACAGAAAAAGATTTTCAGAGACTCTTATGAGCAACTATACACTAAAATGCCATAAAACCTCAAAGAAATGCATACATTCTTAGACATTTACAACTTATAGTTTGAATTAGAAAAAAATAGAAAATTTGAGCAAGCCAATAAGAAGTAATGAGATCAAAACAGTAAGAAAAAGTTTATCAAAGTAAAAGTCCAGAACCACATAGGTTTACCAGTGACTTCTACCAATTTTTCAAATAAGAACTAATATCAATTCTCCTCAAACCATTAAAAAAATTGACGAGAAGGGCATTCCCTCTAACTCATTGTACAAGGTCAGCATTGTCCTTACAACAAAACCAGACAAATATGCAAGATAAAAAGAACACAATAAGCCAATATTCTTGATTAACACAGATACAAGCATCTTCAGTAAAATACTAGCAAATTGGATATAACAGCATATCAAAAAGTTATAAACCATGATCGTGTGGGATTTATTTAATGGATGGTAGGATATTATAACATATTGAAATCAATAATCATAATACATCACAACAGAATGATAGACAAAAAATATGTGATCATTTCAATATATACAGAAAAAAAATCAACATCTGTTGATGATAAAAACTCTTAACAAACTAAACATAGAAGAAATGCACTTCAACATAATACAGGCCACATATTTAAAACCTACTGCTAACAGCATACTAAATGAAGAAAAGTTAAAAGCCTTTTCTCTAAGAAAACAAGATAATGATGCCCACTTTTATCATTCCTATTTAGCATAATACTGGAAATCTTATAGCAATCAGGCAAGAGAAACAAATAAAAGACATGCAAATTGGAAAAGAGAGAGGTCAAATAGTCCCTGTGTCCTGATAATGTGATCTTATATATAGAAAAATCTAAAGTCTTTACTGAAAAAACTCTTATACCTAATAAATTCAGTAATGTTACACAACACAAAATCAATATAGAAAAATCAGTAATGTTTCTATACACCAGTACTGAACTAGTTGAGAAAGACATAAATAAAGCAATTCTATTTACATTAGCTACAATAAAATAAAATGAAATGCCTATAAATGCATTTTATCAAGGAGATGAATATCTCTACAAAGAAAACTGCAAAATACTGATGAAAGCAATTAAAGGGGACACAAACAAATGGAAGGACATCCCTTGCTCAAGTCTAAGAATTAATATTGTTAAAATAACCACAATGCCTAAAACAATCTACACATTCAATACAGTCCCTATGAAAATACCAATGTCACTTTTCACATACACAGAAAAGATATTCGCCAAATTTTCATGGAACCAAAAAAGAAGCTCAAATAGCCAACAAATCCTGAGCAAAAAGAATAAAGCTGAAGGCATCACACTACCCGACCTCAAAATATATTCCAAGGCTATGGGAACCAAAACACCATGGTATAGGTATGAAAGTAGATATTTAGACCAATAAAACAGAACAGAGAATCCAGAAAAATAAATTTACATATTTGTAACCAATTGATTTTTGACAAAGTGGCCAAGAACACACATTGGGTACATAAAGAGTGCTGGAAAAATTGAATATCCATATGCAGAAGAAAACTAGACCCCTATCTTTCACCATCTACAAAAATCAACTCAAGATGAATCAAAGGTTTAAATGTAACACCAGAAACCATATAACTACTAGAAAAAAATATGGGGAAACACTTCAGGACATTGGTCTAGGCAAGTATTTTGTGGCTAAGACCTAAGTGACACAGACAACTTAACAAAAATATACAAATGGGACTATATTAAACTAAAGAGCTTATGCAGGCTGAGCATGATGGCTCATGCCTATAACCCCAGCATTTTGAGAGGCCAAGATGAGAGAATTCTTGAAGCCAGGAGTTCAAGCCCAGCCTGATTGACACAGCAAGACCCCGTCTCTACAAAAAATGTTTTACAAAATTAGCCAAAGATGGTGGTGTACACCTGTAGTCCCTGCTCCTTGGGAGGATAACTTGAGCACAGGAATTCAAGGCTGCAGTGAGCTATTATAATGCTATGAAGAAAATATTTTCAAAATGTCAATCTGATAAGAGACTAATATCTACAATATACAAGGAACTCAAACAACAATTTTTACAAATTTCTATTAAAAAATGAAGAACATAAATTGATACTTCTCAAAAAAGAATAAAAATGGACAAGTTATATTAAAAAATGCTTAATATCACTAATCACCAGGGAAATGCAAATCAAAACTACAATGAGATACCATGCTATCTCAGAATAGCTATTATTAAAAAGTAAAAACAAAACCAACAAATGTTGATGAGGATGAAAAAAAAGGAAACTCTTATACACTGATGATGGGAAGGCAAACCAACAAAGCCACTATGAAGTATGAAGCTTACCTCAAAAAAGTAAAAATAGAACTACCATATTGTCCAGCAATCCCATTATAGGGCATTTATCCAAAGGAAAGGAAATTGGCCTATCAAAGAGACATCTACATCCTCATGTTTATTGAAGCACTATTTACAATAACCAAGATATGGAATCAACTTGAGTGCCCATCAATAGGCAAATGTATAAAGAAAATATAAAACAATGAAATACTATTAAGTCATAAAAAGGAATAAAATCATGTCATTTTCAGCAACATGGGTGGAACCGGAGGTCATTATGTTAAGTGTAATAGGCCAGGCACAGAGAAACAAATATCATATAGTCTCAATCATATGTGGGAGCTAATAAAGTTGGTTTCATGGAGGCAGAGAACAGACTGATAGATACCAGAAGCTGAGAATGGTGTGCACGTGGGAGGGGGTCATGAAGAGAGGTTGGTTAATGGGTCTAAACACAGAGTTAGGGAGAAGATGTAAACTGTAACGTTCAATAGCACAGTAAGGTGACTACAGTTAGCAACAATGTATTGCATATTTCAAAATAGCTAGAAAAGACTTCGAATGTCCCCAACACAGAGAAACTATAAGTACTCAAGTGATGGATATACCAAATGACCTTACTTGATTATTAACCATTCCATAAATGTAACAAATACCAACATGTACCCTATAAACATGTATAACCTTATGTATCAATTTAGAAACAGAAAATTAAAATTATTACAAATGAGTGGAAATTTAAGACCTGAAAGTATCATAGTTCAGAGTGACAGTTGGGTCTTATGCCAAGTTGACATATATCAGTATTCTAACAATTAGGCTTGGATACAAGATGTCAGAATCCAACCAATTTCAACAACCAAATCATGAGTGAGAACAGAAATGTAATCTATGTTGGAGACTTATTTTGTAGATTTCCCAATATACATTTTATTGAGTGAAGGAACTAGGCTAAAATTATAGTCATTCCCCAGAGGAAAGAAGTGGAGATATTTAGCTAGATTTGAAATAAACCAGGTAAATCTTCATGGCTCTTGTACAAAGTTTTCCAGTGTGTGTAAAAGTTAGGTCAATGCAAGTTTTTAAAATGCACCAATGATCAGACACATTGCAATAATTCATAATCTATAAATTGTAATCAAATTTAGTAGTCTCAATCTTAAGTATATTTTTATTTCTAGTCATTACACAAAATGGAAAAAAAAAAACAAAGATTTTACAACTCTGAAAAATAGGAGAAATGTACACAAGTACAATGTACTGCTGTATAAAAATATTTATATCTTTATAATGTGCTAATCCTGATAGGACATTAGCCATCAGTTAAATACACTATTCAGTTGATATCAACATAGGCATGATTATTCACTAAGAAGTATTAATGTTGTGATTTCTAGAGGCCTGAGAGTGTGCCAGAGTAAATTATGAAAACATCTGTCTCTGAAAATATAAAACTATTTTTTCAGGAATCATTAACAAGGGCTAATAGCTACTGCCAATGAAAATAAATCCTCAGTGGCCTGTAGTAATGATTCTAATTATTTAATTTACACTTACTGTTTCTGTTCCCATTTCAGCCTTTCAACAAAATTGTGTTTTTCCCTCATTCATTGTCAGCATGCAAATGTGTTCCCTCTCAATAAATAACACTTTTAATTGTTAAAATGTAAGCCATTGTCTTATTAAACATCAGTGTCCCATCTAATGCAAAATAAAGTAGCCCAGCAATTAACCATTGTACCACAGAGCAATGCCCTGATAAACACTGAAAAGAGTATTCCAGCATTCAAAAAGTATTTTTCTCTATAGAGAACATCGAGGGAATAATTTTGCCTGACTATACTATTGCATGTGCAACTGCGGAGATATAGTAAGAAGCTCATGATGAGAACAAATTGAGAAATAGTTTACATACTATGAGTATGCATTTAAAGTTACTTTGAGTATATTTACAATGAAAAATAAACACATTAAAAAATACAGTCAAGTCAGTTGAAGTCAGGAGAAACTTTAATGATGATCCAATTGAAACTTTGAATGATTGAATTTACTCCAAATAATAATAGCAGTTGGTTTTCTAAATCCTACTTAAATTTTCAGTGTTATTAAACAAATGGCCATCCAAAGTATTCTATTGCATTCTTAAATAGCTCTAATTGACAGATATTTCTTCTTTATTTGGTATTATCTGTGCCTCTGGCCTTTTAGCTCTGATGGTACTTACGGAATACTTCTAATATGTGAAGAGAGCTAAATGTACCCTCAAACAATGAAGTCTTATTTTTAATAAAATTTACTCATTTTAACCATATTGTGCATCAATAAAATTATTGCTACAACTGTGGAACTTTACATCTTTAATAAATTTTATTTGCATAGATTCAACTAACATTCTGATGTATCTATGTTTTGGTTCTATGAAATCAAGTTTACCCTAAAGCTGTGTCTTTACATATTTTAAGTTTACATAACAGACTATAACTGCTCTTGTGCCAATCACCAAGATTTGGCCAATCTAATGTGGCCAACTGTTTAAACAGTGTTCAAATAAGACATACAGGGCGCCATAACCACTTCAGTTGTTCACGTAACTCACTTCCATTTTCTGTATATCACTTTTTTTGGTCCATAAATATTCTTCCACCATGTGGCTGCACTGAAGTCTCTGAGCCTCCTCTGGTTCAGGAGACTGCCTGATTCACGAATTGTTATTTGCCCAATTCAACTCTTTAAAATTTAATTTGGCTAAAGTTTTTCTTTTTTCTCTTTTTATTTTTTTTAAGCAGAGAGTATCAGAATTGGGATCTGAAGTAGAGCTTCTAATGAACCCCAGGAGCACAGAGTTACCAAGTGAGGTACTCACCTGGTCCATCATGTCCATTGCTCTCTTGGAGCAGTTGTGGATCATCGTAAGTTCTCTCTCGGACTCTGAAACTCTATGGATTTGTGTTTTAGGCTGAGTTTCTTTGAGTAAATTTCTGATCCAAGTTGGGTTTGGAAGTCACAACAGAAACTAAACTGGATCCAGGACTGGATTGGATTCAGTAATTAATTGGCTTGGATCCAGTTAGAGGCCTCTTATGTTTGACTGGGTCAGAAAGAATCTGGTAGTAAATGGCAATATTGCAGGGGGTATAAAATTTGGCTTTTGGAAATTTGCAGGGATTTTTGTGTTCTACCCCTTTGTTTCATTTTTCCTGCATGCTTAGGGAGGGAAAAATATCATTGGCTAAGTTTATCAAGGGAACCCGAGAGCCAAAGCCAATATTTGAGATAAAAAATGGGATCCTTAATTTCTGAAGAAATGAGTTCTTTCTGACTTATACATGTGTAACTATTAGGCCCCAGAAGCAGCAAAGTCTTAAAAAAACGATGAAATCTTACTGAAGATAAATTACAGTGGAATGTTCCAAATTAACAACGCTGCACTGAAGTGCATTTGAAAATGAGTGTTCCCAAATTAGCCTCATCAAGAAATGCCTATTGATATGGAGAAGCTTCTGAAAAGATTACAATATTTTTTATTTAAAGAAAGATGGTATAAAAGACAAATAAAAAGTTTAAGTGACTAGTTGATTTAAAAATTATATCTCTTAACCTTTTGGCTTAGTTAGTATTTCATGGGAAAACTGGAAAGAAAACTACTCTAGATAA
This sequence comes from Macaca thibetana thibetana, assembly GCF_024542745.1. NCBI lineage: Eukaryota > Metazoa > Chordata > Mammalia > Primates > Cercopithecidae > Macaca > Macaca thibetana. Next base: position 122,926,904 of record NC_065598.1, read on the forward strand.
GGTATTTATAAAAGGTAGACCCTCAGGTAAAAGAGACTTGTTTTTCAGATCTATTCACATGCTGAGTCCAGGCATACAATGCTTTGTTGGCTCTATTCTTTAATGGACTTACACCCATTACCCTAAACTCAGTAATTTTAGATAAAAAAAACAGTAAGTTAAAAACAAAAAACAAAACTCTAACTAAAATATACTTTTCTGGAATTTAATTGCCTATCTTGAAACTCTTTTGTAAAAGAAATTTGCATCTATAAAGGAAATTTCCATTCTTAAGGATGTCTGCCTACATATATTAGAAACTCTTACCATTCTTTTAAATCTATATAAGTCATGCATATGTTTAAGATACTTTTCTGGCCATTGTGTCTTAAGTGAACTTTTATTTGAGTAGTTTTTTCCCTTGGTTTGAACAAATGATGATGCAATATTTAGGCTTAAAATCTTAGCTCTGTGCATATGAAATATAACATTTTAGGGGTTCCACTTAAGAGTTGTCCCTTTAGAAATGAAAATTTGTTGCTTTTTTTAACAATTGCTTAGGGCAATTAAACTGATAATTGGATGACTCATAGAATGAATGGGGAGAAGAAAAATACATATAAAAGCCAGCAAATGAAAATCCTTTATGAGCACTATAAGATCTGCTTCTATGTGTTTGTATCTCTATATGTGTTACGTGTATGTAATTATTTGATAAATAAAGGTAGTTTTTTAAATTGTTGGTAGAATAGAAATGGTTTCAAAATCATCAGTTAAATACAACTAGATATTTGCTTGATTTGACTGTGAACTAATATCTTTGGTTTAGAGTCTCTGGATTCACCGGTCTGGATAGGGAGCCATAATGAGGTTAAGAGACGTGTGTTTACTGCCTAGCCCAGAAGTTACAAGTCAGAATCAAGCCTAATATGGCTCCTTATTCCTCTGCTTTCTCTGTTTTGCCTACTAACTATTTTGGGAGAGGTTGGATCCTCCAGGTATAGTCTTCTCAGCTCTTTCGACTGTCCTTATGGACTCAGACAGGCCTTGACCTTCATAGCCCTTCTGGGTGCCATGTGGCTACTTGAGACCTAGGATTACTGGAGGACGATATTAGGAAAGCCACCTGTGTCATAGTTTTAACATTCTTTTTAGTAGTTTAAACTCTTCGAATCATGCTATGTTAAATTAAGTAATAGCTAATTATAAAATATCTGAGGCATCTGTAAGTTAAGATACTAAAATATTACTTATTAAACATGAGTTTAAGTCTATATAACTTGACATGTTATTTTTACATGGTATAGAAAAGCTAAGTATTATTAGATCTGTTAAAAAATAATAATTTGAAAAGCTTTTTGAAAAAATTATAAAATTTTTATCTACAAATACTGATATAGAAAATTTCAAAACAGCTTCCTAGGGTTTTCACTAGAAATTCAGATTACTAAGAATTAAAACTGCTAGATATGAGAGAAACAATTTTGTATACAGACTCTATAAAGAAAACCAAAATACACATTTGATGAGGAAAGTTATAAAGGCAAAAACATGTGTATTAACATTTTTGTCTAGTTTACTCAAATATTTCATATTGAAGGAGTAAAACATAGATAAAACAATATATAAATATAGAAAATTGTGGAAAATGTAAAATGAAAAGCTTATGAAAATCATCTGGTTAAAATATGACAGTTTTTTTTATTTATAAGGCTTTATTAAAATTAGTTTTAGTATTAATAATATATTGATACAAAAGTAAAATTTGATTTTCCTTTGAAAGAAAATTTTGTGTAGTATTAATAAGACACAGTAAAACAATTTTGTTCACTTTTTGAGTAAATCACAAAAAAGAAAAAAGAGAAGAAAAAGATTCTCTCTGTCTCATGCTGTCTTAGGTCTTTTAATTGTTTGGAAAACAGTCTCCTTTATCTAAGAGTACACGTTTTTGTTTTTAAAAATCTTTTCATTATCACTTTGTTTGACTATTGTTTTATGTTGACCTGTGACCTTATTTTGGTCAAGTGTTTTAAACGTTTGACATATTTGACAGTCTTCTCAAAAACAACTTTCAGCTTTAAAATTAAGTCTTTCTTGGCCTCTAACTTTGGGATGCTGCCCAAAGTCAGGGGCACACCCTCTAACCCTAAGGCACTCAAAGAGAGGTAAATAGGATTATTTGACATGTTAAATTACATGGGAAATATTATCATACAAGAAATAATATTTAACTTTATTCAGGTTATATTTTAATCAATATTATTAACATATGTTCCAAAATTATATGGGATTAAAAAAATTCTAATGTCTGTGTATATGTTATGAATCATGATTACGGTTATTGTTAAGTTATTGTAGACCACAGAAATAACCAAATTTCCTTGTCAATTATGTCTTTATGACTCAAGTTATTTCCACAATTAATTATTATGCAGTTTCTGAAAATTTCGCAAGCACACAAAGTTCCAGAACATGGTGTCTTTAAGATGGTTCACGAGAAGAAGGAAAGTACCCTGAAAAGAACCCTTTAATACAGATTTCTAATAACTTTGGAATCACATATTTTGGGCTGGGTAAGAATTCAAAGAACTTTAATGAAAAGACTGGTTTATAAAACTGCTAACCCAAGAAGAATAAAAATTACTTGAATACCAACAAATACTTTGCCAGATTTTCATGCTATATCAGTCAAAACTGGAAATTTTGTAGATAAGAAATTTGAATGAACTCCATGGTCTAATTCAAATTACCTGTAATAATTCATCAGTTATCAGTGCTAGGCACCTAAATTGGAGAAACAACTAGTATTCAAGAGGATCTAAGTTTGTTCAATGTTTAAGCATGAACTCATGGAGAACTAGGACAGTTGCTTTGTCCTTCACGAGTCCTTAAAGTTTTGTTATTAAAACTTCTCCATTCTATGACTCATCATGGAAAAAATAAAATGATCTAAATTAAATATATTATATATTGATGTGGTGACTTCTAAATTGCTAAAATAGTTTATAAACAATGTTTGTCAAACCTATATTCCTGGGAAGACAATTAAAATCTCAGGTACATTATACTTTCTGATGAGCCATTTAAATATTTATAGAGGGATTTCATTCGATTGTCATTTTCAGTGCATGTTTTCTGGTTGTATAAATGTTTTCCCATGCAAGAGGGCTGATGTTATAACAGTAGCTCATTATGCCACAGTGTATTTTTACCAGGTACAAAAAGCTTTTCATGGTTCACTGATTAAGGACAATCAACCCCTCCACAATATACAACGCCAAAATTGGATCTTCTGAGAATGTCAGAGAAAGGCTGCCCTTGACATCCACACTGCAACAAAACTTCAGGACCTTAAACTTTGGGTTTATAATCTCACAACTCAGAAGCATCCCTACACTCTTGGAACTGTATACCCATTGGCAGCTTTAAGATAAAGCTAATTAGGAAAGTTTCTCCCAAGAAGAAGATGGCATCCTTGATGTGAACAGCCTTTTGCTAAGATCATGAATGAAGACTTCTCTACTATCATGATACTCTTATTTTTGAATTTGTCCCCTTGCTTATGCAATTATGAACAACAGAAGTGAAAAGGGGTCTGTTCTATGCATTCATAGGGTATACTTTTATTTGTGAAGATTTTCACAGCCTGCCTTATACACAGATAACTTTATGCCCTGATATATGGAAAATGAAGGCCCAATGTATATGAGAAATTTTAATGATACGTTTGTTGCCTCATAATCAGTGAGAAACAGAACATTGGTCCACTCCTCTTAACCAGTCATCATGGGTTAAATAGAACATTGCCATGAGATCTAAACTCTTCTGAAGGGCACCATTTGTTAGGTCCTTTTTTCATGGTTTAGAGTAAAATGGGGCAACATTTAGAAATTCATCCTTCATGATAGGTTCTATAGCAAATTCTACTGTAAGGGCTATGGTTACATAACAGACTTTAAATTATCTTGTGAAAGTTAAGCTCAATAATAGAATTGCTTTAGGTTACTTACTGGCTAAACAGAGAAGTAGTTTTGTAGCTGTTGGCACTTGTTGGCCATGGAGAAATATATATCAGGTATTACATAGATTCAGGTGTAGAGAACTAAAGAAGAGACTGCTTATTTAAAAGAAACAAACTCTTTAGCTCATTCTTTGATCTATTTCATTTTAGTTGGTTTGGTTTATGGAAACACTGGCTAATGAGCATATTCCAAACTCTTTGTATTATCCTCATGATGTTCATAATAGTATTCTCCCTGGTGCACTGTATTCTCTCAAAAATTTTAAATGTGTGCATGCAGCCATATTTAGAATGTCAAATGGTCTCTCTTCAACTAGAATGACAAGAGCTGAAATAAATGTGTGACCATGAGAGCACCATAACCTCTGAATGATGTGCTGAGACTGGAAACCCAAAGTGATAGTAACTGAAAGCGGCACTAAGGCCCTAAATTTTGGTCACGTTCTCACCTAAATGAGAACGTGACCAAAAGGGTGGAATTTTTAAACAAATTATAAAAGGCCATTGTTTTGGACTGAGCTCATGTGCCAGGTCCCAACAGACCAGACCAAACCAAAATGGAGTCACTCATACTAAATGTGGCATAATCAAACTAAGACTTTAAGGAAACACATAGATCCTAGGAGAGACCGGGTTTTGTTTTTCCTCCTGTAAACAGGACGTTCCAACATAAGGAGGTATCTTCTACTCTAATTCTTTCAAAAAGAAATTAACCTGAAGTTCTTGTTTCTACCTTACAAAACCAACTCTTCTGCTCTTTCTCAGTGGGTTTAAAGGCCAAATAAGTACATTTACAATGCTGATATTAACATCAATCATTACAGTTTTGATCAATCTCAAAATTGAGAGGATGTCCAAAAAGGTGGAACTGCTAAATCAAGTTTAGCCTAAAGTTGTCTCCTTACATATTTTAAGTTCAGCCCAAAGGTTTCTATGTTCATCATGAACTATAACCTAAAAGGGATTGTGTAAACATACGTTAGCCTACTCTTGTGCCAATCACTGAGCTTTAGGCAATGATATGTGGCCAAATGTTCAAACCATGTTCATGTAAGGCACACACAGAACTATAACAAATCTGAAAGTTTCCATACCCCACCTTCCATTTTACGTACATTGCTTTCCTTTTTCTGTCTATAAATCTTCCAGGAAGTGGCTGTGCTGGAGTCACTGAGCCTACTCTGGCTTAAAAGATGGCCTGCCGGGCGCGGTGGCTCAAGCCTGTAATCCCAGCACTTTGGGAGGCCGAGACAGGCGGATCACGAGGTCAGGAGATCGAGACCATCCTGGCTAACACGGTGAAACCCCGTCTCTACTAAAAAATACAAAAAACTAGCCGGGCGAAGTGGCAGGCGCCTGTGGTCCCAGCTACTCGGGAGGCTGAGGCAGGAGAATGGCGTAAACCCGGGAGGTGGAGCTTGCAGTGAGCTGAGATCCGGCCACTGCACTCCAGCCTGGGCGACAGAGCCAGACTCAGTCTCAAAAAAAATAAAAAAATAAAAAAAAAAATAAAAGATGGCCTGATTTGCGAATCATTCTTTGCTCAATTAAACTCTTTTAAATTGAATTTGGCTACTTTCCTTTTTGAACAGTTTTAACATTCTAATTTGTCTTCCAATTCTAATATCATACACAAATTATAGAATTCCATCAATATTCTACTTAAGAGCTTCTGTACATTATTAATAAAAGAGATGTTTGGGACATGATATTGGCAAGTATATTCTAGGTACATAAGGACCTGAACTCAGCACCATCTATGTGAAGTGAGGTTCTTCAATCAGTTAAAGATCAACCAAATATTATCATTTAACTCAGATCTTTCCATCTTTTCCAGAAAGACACAATAAAACTGACAAAATGCAAACATACTATATACTATTTCCCTGGTGTGTAAGTCTAGAAGCCCAGTCAAAAAATAAAGTTATTGACTAGTATTACAAAATTAGTAAATTGTTACTGTTACAAACTGTAAAAGAGTCAACAATTAAATGATTCATCTTGTAATTGCACTAAAATCAGGAAACATGTCACCAAAACTCCCTTCCCTTTTCATGAAAATTAGGGAAATAGTTTTCCACATTCAGCATTGACTCACATGATCACAAGGTAAAGTCCCACAGTAGTCCATCTGCAAGCTGAGGAGCAAAGAGGCCAGTTAGAGTCTCAAAATCTCAAAAGTAGGGAAGCCGACAGTGAAGACTTCAGTGTGTGGCTGAAAGCCCAAGAGCCATTGGCGAACCACTTGTGTAGGCCCAAGATTCCCTGGCAAACCACTGGTGTATATCTGAGAGTCCAAAAACCAAAGAACATGGAGTCTGATGTTCAAGAGCTAGAAGCATCCAGCACAGGAGAAAGATAGCGATCAGAAGTCTTACCCAGTCTTCTCTTTTCATGCCTGCTTTTAGGCTGACAGCTGATTAGATGGTGCTCACCCAGATTGAGAGTGGGTCTGACTTTTCCAGTCCACTGACTCAAATGTGAACCTCCTTTGGCAACACACTCACAGACACACCCAGGAACAATACCTTGCATCCATCAGTCCAATCAAGATGAAACTCAATATTAACCATCACATGCTTTATGTCATTTTTTTCTCTGATTGCTTCAGCTAGGGCCTCTAATACTATGTTGAATAATAGTAGGTGACATTGGATATCCTGGTTTTGTTCTAGATCTTTGGGAAAGTGCTTTCTGCTTTTCCCCATTCATTATGAGACTAGCTGTGTGTCTGTCCTACATGACTTTTATTATGTTATGTTTCCTCTATACCCTATTTTTCAGGTTTTTATCATGAAGTAATGTTTAACTTTATCAAATGCTTTTCCAGCATCAATTGAAATAATACTGATTTTAATCCTTCAATCTGGTGATATGATGTATCACATTGATTAATTTGCATATGTTTAACCATCCATGCATCCCAGGGATAAATCCTACTTGGTAATGGTGAATAAGCTTTCTAATATATTGTTGAATTCAGTTAGCTAGTATTTTGTGCAAGATGTTTGCATCAATATTTATCAGAGAAATTGGCCTGTAGTTTTTTTGTTTTTTTGTTTGTTTGTTTTTTCTTCTTTCTCTTTGTCCGATTTTGCTATCAGGGTAATACTGGCCTCATAGTATGTTTTAAAAATTTCCTCATCCTCTATTTTTTGGAATAGTTTGAGTTAGATTGTTATTAGTTATTAGTTATTCTTTGGTAGAATTCAGCAGTGAAGCCATCAGGTCCATAGGGTTTCACCATGTTGCCCAAGCTGGTCTGGAACTCCTAGATTTAAGCAATCCACCCACTTAAGCCTCACAAAGTGCTAGGATTACAGGCATGAGCCACCAAAATGCTAGGATTACAGGCATGAGCCACTGCACCCAGCCTGAAGTTTTGATCAAGCAAAACTGCTTCCAGGAAGACTGTTCTGATAAATACCTGACCCTTAGCCATTTTCCTGTATTGGGAAAGCACTGCACTTTTTAAGCTATTTTTGAGTAACAAACATCACTTTGCAGGACCAAAACAAAGATCATAGATAGAAAAAGAAAGCTTTTCCGATTTAGCTTTTAAGAGACATTTTGGTGAAAGAGTATTATTCTGGACAAATTTAAAGCACAAATTTGAAAAGCGTATTTTTGTTGTTTATTTATTAGAATGAAAGAATGAGCGATTGGAACAAGGTTTGGTCATGTGATATTGGAAAAGCTGACATACTAGAAAATAAAAAGTAGGAAATGCCTCAAACATAATTAGCCAGATAAGTTGGACAGAGACCTGTGCAGTTACAAAGAGGTAGACTGAATTCAAGAAGAAAGTTGTGAAGGGATACACAAGTCATTGTTGCTTTAAGTAACATATTTCCCTTTTCTTTTAAGTGTTTTATTCTGGCATCTCTCCTGTGGTCTCAGGGTTCTTTGGAATGGCTTGGATATGGGTAGAGGTGCAGAATAAAAAGGGAGAATGAAGGAGAATCACTGCATGTAGGATTTATTATAATTTAAAACTGTACGATGCTTTAGAACAATTGAGCTACAAATGAACACAGTTCTTTCAGTGCATTTCAGCAGGAAGAAAACCCAATTTCCCTGAGGTATATTTTATATATATTTGTTTCACCATAATACGCATGGCAAGTATGCTAAATGGGTGAGGATTAGTTAACATCAGAATGAAACTTCAAAGGAAGCTTTGTATCTTCCATATTTGTTCATGAACTAATTTTGCACACTCCTCCCCACCTTACTCTTAATGGTGACTTCTGTGTGCTTTATCTATTCTTACAAAGTGTCAACTAGGGAACTGCTGATTGAATCACTTGCTTTTTCAATTAGTCACTCTCTGAGATTTGCTAGATGTAATTAATTACAAAGTATCCTTCAGAAAGTCCCCTAAGAAAGAAATTAAGTATTATTTCCTTTCTAAATAGAGAATGGTCTTTGGTGTACTTAACCTCAAAGTAAATTTTAGAAAGAAAATTACAGATATTTGTAGTTATCCGAATGCAGTTTTTAATATCAGAGGACTAATAAAGTTCTGGAGTTTTGAATGACACAAACAAGAAAGTCTTTCAATATACACTTACAGGGTGACCAGGTGTCTTGGTTTTCTCAGGGCTGTCCCAGTTTTAGAACTGGAAGTCCTTCATTATAGGAAACTCCTGAGTCTGGGGAAAACCTGGATAGTTGGTTATCTTATTGTATGGCTAAAATGGAGAGATGTGGACTGAATGGCAGTGCAGACACATAGATTCAGAATTCACAGAACAACATATTCAATGACTGTCGTGATGCAGCATTCTACCTTTTTATCAATTTCTTGGATGCATATACTGTGTACATACTGATCAAAGATATATGTAGTTGACTGGTATTGGTGGCTCATGTCTGCAATCCCAGTGCTTTGGGAGGCCAAGGAAAGAGAATTACATGAGCTCAGGTCTTTGAGACCAGCCTGGGCAAAATAGCAAGACCCCCCTCCATCCCCGGCCAAAGCCTCTACAAAAATCTTAAAAAAAAAAAAAGCCAGGCATGGTGGTGCATGCCTGTGATCCCAGCTACTCAGGAGGCTGAGGCAGGAGAATCACTTGAGCCTGGGAGACTGGGGTTGCATTGAGCTGAGATCCTGCCACTGAACTTCACCCTGAGCAACACAGCAAGACTCTGTCTCCAAAAAAAAAAAAAAAAAAAGTACATGCAGTATACATATTGAAGGGATACATAAATAAAGCTAAAAGTAACAGGTAAAATGTTAGCTCAAGATCCCAAAATATTTACCTTTGCTCCCACTGTTAGTACTTTGTAATAAAACTTCTAGATAAAATTTAAACATTAAAAAAAAAAGTTACACAATTGGATTTGTGATAAATGTGTCACAGGTTAAGAATAAACTGATCACTTACATTCAGAAATGTTCTCACTTGTCTAGTGAAATAGTGGAGTGGCCTTTAGTTCCATTTGCGTGAGGCATTGGCACATCTGGAAGGCATCATAAAGGAAGTTAGGGCACCAAGCTTAAATCAGTTACAAAACCTTAGTTTTCAGAAATAGTGTGTGTTTCTGTGTTTCTGAGAATAGAACAGTGTTTGTTAGTTGTATTTCTTTTTCACTAAGTGTTGTATTTGCCTAAATCCTATGAAGAGCTGGTAGTTTGGGAGGAGGGACTGTTAAGTAAAATTTGAAAACAATATTTCACTAAAGCACATTATAAAAGAAAGACTGCAAACTGGTAGCTGTCAGTGCAAATACAGCCCACAGATACATTTTGTTTGGCTCACATGTTTTTACAAATTGATTAAATAAATCACAGGAAGCCTTATGGTTGATGATGGGACAGTTCTGTATCTTGATCATGTGGTAGTTACAGAAATCTACACACGTGAAAAAATTACATTGAATCACACACAGGCAAAGAAGTGCATGTAAAGCTAATGAAATATAAATAAGCTTTACAGATTTTCCTGGTTGTGTCAAGTTCCTACTTTTAGTATTGTATTATAGTCATGCAAAATGGTACCACTGAAGGAAACATGTCCTATATACCATAAGACCTCCCTGCACATATTTTGTAGCTTCCTATCAATGTATAATTATTTCAAAATTTTTAAAAAGTTAAGTGCCATGTTTCAGAAAAAATAACATAGTAATTGCTGTACAACTTTCACACCTCATTATTAGATTTTATATTCTATAAGCCTCTCAGCCCCCAACAAAGTTCTACAATGAGAATTGAACAAACCACTACATAAGCAAAAAAACAAAATACACAAAATTTTAACTATTAATTTCAAAATCCACTGGTCTAAGTGAGAGAAAAAGGACAATATGCATATTTACAGAATATATTCTACTCCCTGAAGATTAGATAATAAACACCAAAAACTTGAAAAGCAGTGGGAGGATCACATGGATAAAAATAATCTGAGACCAAGAAAGAATAAGCTTCAACTAACCAAGTGATTTTAATGGCCCTCCTCAGGATGCCACATAGAAAAGGAGTCAGCGCCCTGTTATCTTTTTTTGTTACTATCTGTTAAAAGTCCATAACAATATGATCTAACTAGGAGTTATGTTCCTTTTTTTCTTCAAAACTCTGCTTAATCCCCTGCTTTTCAAATGAACTATCCTGTGTTGATAACAGCTGTTTCCACTGCCTGGGGCACTATAAACCCTGTAGAATGGAGATATGGGTAACTCCTCAAAAGGTGTTGGTGATATAAACAGAAAGGAAAACATTCAGATCCCTCAAGCCAGCCCTTGTCAAGTATATCTGGAATAAAACCCAAGAGGGATTCTCTGAAGTCCCATTACAATGCTGCAACATATCAAACCTATTACAGCTAAGATTGAAAAATGTATTCATGTATTCGACAAATATTTTTGATGAATTACTGTCTGCCAGGCACTATTCTAAGCACTGGCAATAAACCAATAAACAAAAGAGACAATACTCCCTGCTCATATGGAGCTTACATTCTAATGCATCTGTTTCCAGAGGAAGAGTTGTTAGTTCAAAAACAGTCAAATCACTAAAATACATAGGCGTATTAGATCATGATAAATATTGTTAAGAAAAAGACAAAGTATTTTTTCTTTCTTTTTTTAGAGTCTCGTTCTGTTGTCCAGGCTGGAGTGCAGTGATCTTGGCTCACTACATCCTCTGTCTCCCAGGTTCAAGTAATTGTCCTGTCTCAGCCTCCTGAGTAGCTGGGATTACAGACATGCTCCATCACATCTGTCTAATTTTTGTTTGACAAGAAGTATTTTCAGCATGGTAAAGAGGAAGGCAAGCTTAATTTTATGTAAGCTTTTAAAAATTATCAGGACAGGTCCTATGTATATAGAAATAAATATTTATGTAAAAAACGAAGATTGAGAGAGTGAGACATGATAATATGTGGGAGAAGCACGTTCCTTATACAGCAAGTCCAAAGGCCCTGAAGTGTGATTTGTCTGTTGTGTGTTTCAGCTACAGTAAGAAAGATACTGTGTCTCTATCAAAGTGATGGAGACAGTAGTCAAAGATGAAAGTCAGAGTTAACGGAGGGTTTGTGAAGTTAATTGTATCTATTCAAGTCCAACTTCCAGAGAAGACAGAACATAACCACAACACTATATCATTTTGATAATTTAGATACCAACTCCCAGCAGAACCAGAGAGATAGTCCCAACTTCTCATCTCATTTTATCCAGTGTTGCAGTGGGTCAAATGCCCAGGATGAAATAATTTTCTTCAGCCATATTTATTTTTGTTCCTTTCAGACCTAGCATTTTTATTTTTTACTATACGTAGCCAGGAACCAGTTTCTTCACCTAATCCTATGTTGAGTCAACCAGTCAGAACTAAGATTGTTTCCCTGAAAATATTTTACTACATGTATATTTGCAGATTGTAGAAATACAATTAATTAGGTAACACTTAAAGACAAAGATTTTGTGCTTATTATTCAGATTAGAAAGAAGTAAAACTATCTCTATTTCCAAATGACTGTATCTTATGAAAAATCCTAATAAAAATTATCATAATAAATAAGTTGAGCAAAGTTGCAGGACACCAGATCAATTTACAAAAGTCAACTGTATTTCTATGCGGTTGCAAAGAACAATTCAGAAATAAAATAAATAAAAACAATTCCATTTAAAACAGAATCAAAGCAATGAAATACTTAGAAATACTTGACTTAGCCAAGTAAGAAACACAAAACCTGTAGTACGAAAACAACAAAATAGTGTTTAATGAAATTCACAAAAAATGAATAAAAGGAGCGACATCTAATGCTGAGGGATTAAAAAACTTAACGTTAAGATGTCAATACTCTCTCAAATTGACACAGAAGCAACACAGTCCTTATTATCATACAAAATAAATAATACCAAATGGACCACAGGGCAAAATGTAAAAGCTAAATACAGAAACTCAGAAGAAAATCCATGTTCATGAATATTTTGTTAGAAGTGAAAGAGATCCGAGTTACCCGGAGTTACCTGTGGCAAATCCGTGTGCATCCACAGCAGCTTCAGTCCTTGCCTCCTCAGAGGAAAGAATGTGAGAGGCATAAGGAAAAAAAAAAAAAAAAGGGTTGGGGGAGAAGACTGAGGCAAGTTACAGAGCAGGAGTTTGAAAGTTTATTTTAAAAACCCTTAGTAAAAGGAAAGAAAAGAAGGTGTACTTGGAAGAGTCAAGCAAGCACAGGAGGTTTAGAAAGAGGTCAACTGCCGTGTTTAACCGTGATCCTAGGACTTTTACAAGCTCACCTCTTTCCCATGATTCTTCCCTTAGGGTGAGCTGCCTGCATGCGCAGAGCACTCCTTACCCTTGGGAAGTGAGCACACACAGTTTGTTTATGGAGTTATATGTAAGACCCTCAGAGGCTTTCTTCGTTTATCCATTGTCACGAACCTGGAAGAGCATTCTTTGCCGTTTTGTCTCTTAATATGCACGCCCAGGAATTCGCTTCACCCTGGGGCCTGCATTCAGTTAGCATTTTGGTGTTAACAGGTGTGGACCATCAGGAAATGGCCTCTCCCTGGCTTGCTAAAATTTCATTTTTAGAGAGGCAATGTGATAATTGCTGAAACATCACCCCACATTCTAGTGGGCTGGGGGAGAGCCCTCTCCTGCCCCCGCTCATGCCTAACTACCTAATTTGATCTTAAATTTTCTCCTATGAGTTTTATACTTTTATACTTCGTCCTTAAATTTGGATCCAAGATCCATTTGGAGTTAATGAAACTATCCTTACAAGGTTAACAAGAACTACGTGCCAGTTTCTGGGCAGAAATATAGTTATAATTAAGCATTAATTAGGTGTGGATGAAAAGAGTCAAAATCTGTAAAATATTTGAAGAGATTTATTATGAGTCAAATATGAGGGACCAATGGCCTGAGGCACAGTTTCAAGAGTTTCCCAGAAGGTCCTACTTCACCATTTTGTTTCTTAATGTGCACGCCCAGGTTGCTCCCCTCTGGCATCTATTCAATTAACACTTTGATGTTAACAGCTGTGGATCATCAGGAGATTGGCTCTTCCTGGAGCCCTGGCTGTGGCTGTGTGATAATTGTTGAACCATCACCTGACATTCCTAGTGGGTGAGGGAGAAGAGCCTTCTGCTCAGCTCATGCCCCTCTAACTACCTGTAACATACTGAATTTCTCTTTTAATCATTATACACTCACTTTCTTTGTCTTTATTGTTTTTAATTTCAGTTTGTTTTGTCTAAGTCTTGCTATTCCTCCTCATTTTTGGTTTTCATTTGTGTGCAATACCTTTTTCCATGCCTTTACTGTGATTCTCTACGGAGCTTGGTTGCTGATATTGGCAAGTGCATCAAGCATGTGAGTATGTGGATTTTCTGGCGCCTGGGAGTGGGTGTGACGTGGGCAACGGCTGTAGCAGTGGTGAGGCAACCCACTGGACCCAAAGCAATTCATGCCGGTGTTGGCAGTGGCTGTGAAAGGCTGGGTGAGCTTTTCCTCTGGCTCACAGGTGACTTATGTGGGTGGGCACCAGCTGTTGTGGTATTGGCAGTTTTGGGAGGCCTGACCTCAGACCTTTGAAGGAATGTTCAGATGTCAGTGGTGGTGGGCTGGGCTGTGTGATCCCCAGGCTCCCGCTCAGAGTCCACTAATCCTGAGGGAATACGACTGGGCTGGTAAACTTATGCTCAGCTCATCTGGTAGTGTGTTCATGTGCTGGCTATGATAGGCAGAGGTGAAGATGTCCCCAGGTCACTGGCAGAATGCTCAGGTGGGGCCAGTGGTGACTACACTGTGAGCCTGCTTCCAGGGAGTATGAGGTCACTATCAGTGGGAGCAGCACAGGCAGGCAGCTGTGGAGCTCTCAGTTTGCCCATGCCTTGTTTTTGCAGCTGCTTGAAGCTGCTGGCAGCAGCAGAAGCAGTGGGCATATTTGTCTTCAAGGCATGTGAAAGTGCTCAGCCTCCCCTTTTCCTCCTTGGCCTAGTAGCATCTGTGGCATTGGTCCCAGGTCAGGACACAGTCCTTTGGGGCTATGCTTTCAGACTAGCACTGGCTGTAGGCCACTCAACAGGGAGGGTGGGACCATTCTCAGTGCAAGCTTCATAGACAGGCAGTTGTGAGATATGCGGGTTTCTCACATCTGAGTCCCACAACAGCCTGCCTGTCATCTTTCTCCTTTTTCATTTTTGGTGCCTTCTATCACTTCTCTATTGAATTTCAGTGTTCTCTCTTACATGACCTATTAGAAGTGTGAATATTTGCTTGCTGTGTTGGTTCCTCTCTACGGAAGGGTCACATAGTAGCTGCATTTAATTAACTATCTTGCCTCTTCCTCAAAATAAAGCACATGCTAATCTTATTAAGTATCCCTTTTATGTCATAGTTTTTCTATTTCTGCTTTCAAGATTTTCTGTTTATTTATCTATTACTTACATTAATTTGGCTATGGTATGTCCAGATGGGGAAGTCTTTGAGTTTCTTCTACCTGGAGATCTTTAAGCTTCTTGCATGTGTAATAAAATGTCTCATAAAATTTGGGGAGTTTTTATACAATATTTAACTATTTTTTTCTTCCCTTTTCATTTTTCTCTTCTGGGATTCCTCTTAAACATTCGTATGCTTTATGATTTCACACAGATCTCTCAGGGTCTGCCTATTTCTCTTCATTTTTTCACTTTGCTTTTCAGACTACATAACCTTAATTTCCATTTGTTTGTTCTTTATTTGCTAGCTAATACCTGTTTCTGAGCCCTTCTAGTGAGTTTCTTATTTCAACCCCTTTCAAATAATTTCTATTTGATTATTTCATCTATAGTCACCACCTGTTTATTGACATTCTCTGTTTGCTAACACTTTGGTCTCATACTTTTTAGGCACAATTTTCTTTACTCTTTTGTTGGGAAAAAGCTGAGTGTTGGGAGAGAAACTGAGACAGGGCTTGCATAATGTCCTCTGGAATGTGTCTAGACTTGTTGGCTCCTTGCTTCTAGCCCTCCTAAACTCCTAGATCGATTGCATTCTCATTATCTCAAGTAGCAGAATATGTTCCTTATAAATGCTAAACCGTCACAGCTGTAGATCATGCACCTGCCCTTTTGACCTCCACATTCTCACCACCTGTTTCTTTGTTGGATTACCAATAAATAGCGTGGGATCCCAGAGCTCGGGGCCTTCACAGCCTCCATGATTGTGATGGCTTCCTGGTCCCACTTATCTCTCAAACTGTCTTTATCTCAGTCCTTTGACTCCGCCAGGATTCATCACCCCCATGACCTGGTGTTGAGTCTGATCACCCCAACACTCTTTTAAAAATATTTTTAATAGCCTACATAGTCTTTTGTCGACTCAGTCCACAAGCTGGACCCCTAAGGGACTGTTGCTTTTACTTATCTTTTCTTCTTTATATGTAGCATACTACCCTGTTTTTCTTCCCATCTTTCTTAATTTTTGGCTGAAAACTTGACATTTTAGTGATTAGATGAAATATTGTTGTAAGTCCGCTATCAGCTTCTTTCACACCCACATGATTTGTGGTTGTTGCTGATTTGTTCTCATTATTGTCATCTTATTAGCATTTACCTTATTAGCAGCCTTAGTGAACTAAGTAGTTTCTGTATCCCAGCTGTTTTCTTCTTGTTTCATTTTTAAGCTTGTCTTTCTTGGTATCACGCCTGAGTCAATATAGTTTATTGCTCAGCAATGAATTTGTCAGATTTCCTTAAATACCTTGCTTTTATATCCTCCACTTTTTTTTCCCCCCTAAAGGGATATATGTAAGAAAGAACACTTTAAAACTTCAAGCAGGCCGGGCGCGGTGGCTCAAGCCTGTAATCCCAGCAGTTTGGGAGGCCAAGACGGGCGGATCACGGAGGTGACGGGCGTCTGTAGTCCCAGCTACTCCAGCAGCTGAGGTAGGAGAATGGTGTAAACCCGGGAGGTGTAGCTTGCAGTGAGCTGAGATCCGGCCACTGCACTCCAGGGTGTAGACACCCTACTGTAATATCAAACAATAGAATTTACTCTTTCTGTTTAACTGTATGTTTGTGTCCATTAGCCAACCTCTTTTTATCCCCCCAACCTTCCCAGATTTTTGAATAAATATTTAATTGACAAAAAATAATTGTGTATACATCTAGAGGACAATGTGATGTTCTGATACACATATATTATAAAAGGATTTAATCAAGCTAATTGACATATTTGTCACTTCACAAATTTCATTTGTGTTTGTGTGGTAAGAACATCAAAAATCTGTTTTGCAATTTTGAATTAAACAATACATTACTATTAACTATGGTCATCACACTCCTTGGTATTTACCCATATGGTCTGTAAGCTTATGTCGAAACGAAAACCTGCACATGGATGTTTACAGCCCTTGTAATCGTAAAAACTTGGAAGCAACCAAGATGCTATTCAATGGGTAAATAAACATACAGAGGTAAAACCAGACAATGGAATATTATTCAGAAATGAAATGAGCCACAAATACACATGAAAGAAGCTTAAATAACTATTACTAAGTAAAACAAGCAAATCTGGAAAGGGTGCATACTCTGTGATTTCAACTATATGGCACTCTGGAAAAGGCAAAATTGTGGAGGCAGTAAAATTCAGGGGTTTCCAGGGGTTCTAGTGGGGAAATGAATTTAAGTACAGTATAGGTAATGTTTAAGGCAGTAAAACTATTCTGTATGATACTATAAATATGGAAATGTATCTTTTACATTTGTCAAAACCCATAGAATGTGCAGCACCAAGAGTGAACTCTAATGTAAGCATGAGAGGGTATACACTATTCTTGTTCCTGATCATGGTGGAAAAAATTCTATTTCTTCACTACTGAGTATGACATTAGGTGTATGGCTTTTGTAGTTGCTCTTCTTCAAAGTGAGGAAGTTCCTCTATTTGTAGTTTGCTGAAGGTTGATGATGATGAATGGGTGTTGGATTTTGACAAATCCCTTTTTTGACTCTATGTGATCATGCCATTTTTCTTCTTTAGACTTTTGATGTGAAGAATTACATTACTTGATTTTTTTAATGTTGAACTAGCCTTTCAACCTGGAATAAATCCCATTTGGTCATGGTGGATAGTTGTTTTATATATTGTTAGATTTTATTTGCTAGTGTTTTGTTGAGGATTTTGGCATCTGTGTTAAAGAAAGTTATTATAGTTTTCCTATCATGTCTTTTTGCCTGGTTTGGTATCAGGATAATACTAACCTTATACAATGAGTTTCTATTTTTATGGAAGAGATTGTATAGAAAATTGGTATACTTTGTTCCTTAAATGTTTGGTAAAATGCATCAGTGAACCCGCCTGGGCTTGGCGATTTCTGTTGTGGAAAGTTATTATTAATTCAATATGTTTAATAGATACAGACCTATTCATATTGTCTATTTCTCTTTGTATGAGTTTTGACATATTGCATCTTTCAAGTAATTAAACCATTTCATTTCTTCTAGATTATTAAATTTGTAGACATACAGCTATCCATAATATTCCTTTATAATACTTTGAATGTCAATAGAATTTGTAGTGATGGTCCCTCTTTTATTTCTGATATTAATTTTTGTCTTTTTTTGTTATTTAACATGGGTGGAGGCAAATCACTTTTATTAATCTGTAAAAGCAATGAGCTTTTGGTTATATTGATTTTCTTTACTGAATACCTGTTTTCAGTTTTATTAATCTGTACTCTAATTTCTATTTCAATTCTTCCGCTTACTGAGGTTTTAACTTCCTCTTCTTTTTATAACTTCCTAAAGTGGAAACTGAGATTACTGATTTTAAATCTTTCCTCTTTTCTAATATACGGACTCAATGCTGTAATTTTCCTTGAAGAAATACTTTCATTTTTTGTCTGACATTTTAATAAGTTGTCTTATTATTTTCATTTAGTTCAGTATTAAAAATTTTTCATGAGACTTTTTTGACCCATGTGTTATTTACAAACGTGTTGTTTAATCTTCACGTACTTTAAGATACTCCATCTATCTTTCTTTGTATGTATTTCTTATTTAATTTCATTGTGTTCTGAGAGCATACACTGTCCAATTTTTTATTTTTAAAAATTTGTTAAAGTGTGTTTTATGACACATGTGATATATTTTAATGAGTTTTTTATAACTTCAGAATAATGTGTACTCTACTCTTGTAGGATGAAGTACTTTGTAGATGTCCATTACATTTAGCTGATTGATGGTGCTATTGAGTTTAACAATGCCTTACTGATTTTCTGCCTGTTGTATCTGTCTATTGCTGATTGAGGGTTGTTGAAGTCTCCAGCTATAATAATGAATTTATATGTTTCTCCATGCAGTTCTATCCATTTTTCCCTCACATATTTTGATGCTTTCACCACATTGTTTTAATTATGGTTGCTTTGTAACTAGTTTTATAGTCAAGAAACATTAGCCATCCAACTATTATTTTTCATGATTCCTTTGCTGGTCAAGGTTCTTTGTAATTCTACATAAATTTTCAGATCTTCCTCTCCATTTCTGGAGAAACAGAAGTTGAAATTTTGATAGGGATTTTATTGAATCTGTAGATTGCTTTGGGTAATATTGACATCTTAACAATATAAGGTGGTCTTCTCCAGGAGCATCCCATATTTTCAATTTATTTAGATCCTTAATTTTGTTCAACCATGTGTTTTAGTTTTCAGCATGTCTTTTATATCATTGGTTAGATCTTTTCTTTAATATTTTAGATGTTATAAATTTAAGTGGTTTTTCACATTCTTTTTCAGATTGCTTGTTACTAATGCATAGAAATGTAACTCAAATGTTGATTTTGGACCCTACGACTTTTCTAAATTTGGTTATTAGTTCTGGTATCTTTCTTGTGGATGATTTGGTAGATTTTGACCCAGAAATTCAAGAATGTTCCAACATAAGAAAATCAACCAATGTAATACAGTACAGTAATAGAATGAGACAAAAATGATCATATAAATTTATTCAAAAGGAGTATTTGAAAAGATTCCACATCCTTTTATAATAGAATCTCTCACAGATCTAGGAACAGAGGCAAAAATTTCAACATGATTAAGTGAATTTATTTAAAAAAGAAACATTCAAGTAACATCATCCTCGATGGGGAAATACAGTGGTGAAAGCAAAAAAACATTTCCCCTAAGATCAGAAACAAGACAAGGATGGCCACTTTCCCTTCTGCTATTTACTATTTTAATAAAAATTATTGCCATACCTATCAGACAACAAAAATAAATAAAAAACTTCAAAATAAGAAAGAGGTAAAATTATCTCTACTCACAGATGATATCATCCTGTATATAAAGAGCACAATTTGAATAGACATTAAATCAGTTCACTAAGCCTCTTTGTTTCTCACTTGGGAAGTGAAAATCATTTCTTATCATGCTTACCTCACTGGATATTTGAGATGATTAAACATGAAAAATGTGAATGTACTTAAAAACAATTAGATGCTCTTTAAGTTAATTGTGTTTGTTTGGGGGAGTAATACAGCAAGATGATGAAATAGGAAGTTATTGGCTTTTGTTCCCTCATGGAAACTGTGAAAGAAAAATAAAACCTCGGGACCCCAATTCACCCTACCCAAAGGAGGAAAAATTAAGCCGAAAACTGCGTTATGCAAGAATCTACCTTTCCTTGTGTTCCTCAGCATATAGCTATAAGATTAAAAGTTGAATATCTCCGCAGGTAGCTAGTCAATGTTCACTTTATCTTATAGTGAATTCAAGATGAATATCTAATTGACCATTACTCTACCTGCTTATTTTCTCTTGCAAAGTGTGGATTCAGTAATGTGAAGATATCCTCCTCCCTTCCCCTCCAGACTTCTTTTCTCATTTAATATGGAAGCCCTCAAAATTGTCTTTGGAGAAAGGCATAGACCTGTCTCCTGGGTGTGAATTCTTAATGTTGGCAAAATAAACTTCTAAATTGACTGTGACATGTCCCAGATAATTTTTGGCTTACAAAACATTTGAAAACTGGCACAAGGCAGGGATTCCCTTTCTCACCACTCCTATTCAACATGATGTTGGAAGTTCTGGCCAGGGTAATCAGGCAAGAGAAAGAAATAAAGGGTATTCAATTAGGAAAACAGGAAGTAAAATTGCCCCTGTTTGCAGATGATGTGGTTGTATATTTAGAAAACCCCATTGTCTCAGCCCAAAATCTCCTTAAGCTGATAAGCAACTTCAGCAAAGTCTCAGGATACAAAAACAATGTGCAAAAAATCGCAAGCATTCTTATACACCAATAACAGACAGAGAGCCAAATCATTAGTGAACTCCCATTCACAATCACTTCAAAGAGAATAAAATACCTAGGAATCCAATTTACAAGGGATGTGAAGGACCTCTTCAAGGAGAACTGCAAACCACTGCTCAACGAAATAAAAGAAGACACAAACAAATGGAAGAACAATCCATGCACATGGATAGGAAGAATCAATATCGTGAAAATGGCCATACTGCCCAAGGTAATTTATAGATTCAATGCCATCCCCATCAAGCTACCAATGACTTTCTTCACAGAATTGGAGAAAACTACTTTCAAGTTCATATGGAACCAAAAAAGATTGCCAAGACAATCCTAATCCTAAGCCAAAAGAACAAAGCTGGAGACATCACGCTACCTGACTTCAAACTATACTACAAGGCTGCAGTAACCAAAACAGCATGGTATTGGTACCAAAACAGAGATATAGATCAATGGAACAGAACAGAGGCCTCAGAAATAACACCACACATCTACAACCATCTGATCTTTGACAAATCTGACAAAAACAAGCAATGAGGAAAGAATTTCCTACTTAATAAATGGTGCTGGGAAAACTGGCTAGCTGTATGTAGAAAGGTGAAACTGGATCCCTTACTTACACCTTATACAAAAATTAATTCAAGATGGATTAAAGACTTAAATGTTAGACCTAAAACCATAAAAACCCTAGAAAACCTATGCAATACCATTTAGAACATAGTCATGGGCGAGGACTTCATGACTAAAACGCCAAAATCAATGGCAACAAAAGCCAAAATTGACAAATGGGATCTAATTAAACTAAAGAGCTTCCACACAGTAAAAGAAACTACCATCAGAATGAACAGGCAACCTACAGAATGGGAGAAAATTTTTGCAATCTACCCATCTGACAGAGCTAATATCCAGAATCTACAAAGAACTTAAACAAATCCATAAGAAAAAATCAACCCCATCAAAAAGTGGGCAAAGGATATGAACAGATACTTTTCAATACAAGACATTCATGAAGCCAACAGACACATGAAAAAATGCTCAACATCACAGTGGTCATCAGAGAAATGTAAATCAAAACCACAATGAGATACCATCTCACACCAGTTAGAATGGCGATCATTAAAAAGTCAGGAAACAACAGGTGCTGCAGAGGATGTGGAGAAATAGGAACACTTTAACACTGTTGGTGGGAGTATAAACTAGTTCAACCATTGTGGAAGAGAGTGTGGCAATTCCTCAACGATCTAGAACTAGAAATACCATATGACCCAGCGATTCCATTACTGGGTATATACCCAAAGGATTATAAATCATGCTACTATAAAGATGCATGAACACGTATGTTTATTGCAGCACTATTCAAAATAGCAAAGACATGGAACCAACCCAAATGTCCATAAATGATTGACTGGATTAAGAAAATGTGGCACATGTACACCATGGAATACTATGCAGCCATAAAAAAGGATGAGTTCATGTCCTTTGTAGTGACATGGATGAAGCTGGAAACCATCATTCTGAGCAAACTATCTCAAGGACAGAAAACCAAACAATGCATGTTCTCACTCATAGGTGGGAATTGAACAATGAGAACACTTGGACACAGGAAGGGGAACATCACACACCGGGGCCTGTTGTGGGATGGGGGGTGGGGGAGGGATAGAATTAGGAGAAATACCTAATGTAAATGATGAGTTAATGGGTGCAGCAAACCAACACGGCACATGTATACATATGTAACAAGCCTGCATGTTGTGCACATGTACCCTAGAACTTAAAAGTATAATAATAATAATAGAAAAAAACAACAACAAAAAACAGGAAAAGCTTCATGACATTGAATTTGGCAATGATTTCTTGAATGTGACTTCTAAAGCACAGACAATAAAATAAAAAATAGATTAATTGGACTTAATAACAAGCACTTTTGTGTATTAAAGGATACGATTAATGGAGGGAAAAGGCTACCTACAAAGTGGAAGAATACATTTAGTATTCATATATTTGATAAGGAATCAGTATTCAGACACTATTTTCATGTGATTCAGCTATTCCGGCTTCTAGGTACACACTGGAAATAATTTGAAGTAAGGGCTCAAATCGATATTTGTACACCCATGCTCATAACCCCATTATTTATAATAGCCAAAAAGTGGAAAACAATGCATGTGTCTATAGATAGATTAATGGATAAACAAAATATGTTATAAATACACTGGAATATTATTCCATCTTAACAAGTAATTAAATTCTGATACATGCTACAGTGTTGATGAGCCTTGAAGACATTACACCAAATAAAATAAAACAGACACGAAAGGACAAATATTGTATAATGCCTTATATGAGATATCTAGATTAGTCAAATTCATAGGGACAGAAAGTAAAATGGTGGTTTCCAGTAACTGAATGGAAAGAGGTATGAGGAGCTATTGCTTAGTGGGTATAGAGTTTTAGTGTGGGAACGATAGAAACATTTCAGAATGATGGTTGCAAAATAATATACCACTAACTTATAAACTTAAAGCAGTAAATTATGTTGTGTATATTTTGCCATAATAAAAATGTATTCGTTATTATGTTATCAGTAAAACAGCAGTAGGTCCACAATCGAGTTTTTACAACCTTAGTTGTCGTTACTGCTGCAGCTACTGCTGCTACTAGTACTACTACTGTTCTGTCGTGTTAGAAAAATGTGTTGATATTTATTTGTTTGGCACACAATCCAGCTTTTCTGGAATCTCACTTCTTCACAGAGTTCAGCTCCAAGGAACTGTGTGCACCATAGTCCCTCAACCATTACAGATAGGATTAGGAGTAAAGACATAATCCCATTTGGGCCAATTACATTGTCATAGTGTCAGAGCAATGATCAGTTAGAATCACCATGTCTCTGGAATCAAAATATGGAAACTGGGACAGACACATCCTTTCTGGTAGACGAAGAAGTAGAGAAAACTAACCTGCAGTGTAGAAAATAAATAGAAACACACAGTTTTTATATTTTTCCTTGCATTTTATTGCATATCTGCTCTTATGTGCATATGAAAAGCATATATTCCTTATCTTTTCATTTAGACTATTCCCTTTTCTGGCACCCAAAGAATAAACTGCCATGATAATATTTAAAGAGTCCTTTTAGAATAACAGTGTGACCAAGTATAAATCCAATATCCTATAAACATAGCTCTGATGAAGGTATTTGATTAACTCTTCATGAAATTTCTTTATTACTATTTTTGGCAACACCCAATTCAAAACATAAGTTAATAAGTGCTGTTTGGTCAAACATTTACTAGTACAAAGAGGTAAGAAAGAAAACGTCCTCCATGAGGACAGGGTTGATGTCTGCATTATTCAATAAACAGTACTTTGTATGAGAGGCAGATGAGTAAATATTTATTCCCTGAATAATTAATGAACAGAATTATATAATTTCTGAGTGTCTTGGAGGTTTTATTACCAAAGTTCACTCTCCTATAGTCTTGATTTTCTTGTTAAATTCTAAGCTTGTTTAAAAACAAGAACTGTGTGTGTCTTGCACAACACATTATCAGAACCTGTTATACAACTGACAATACATACTTGTTGAAGTAAAGAATGCATTACTTCTAAACAACAAAGTGTGTAGTGTAGATGTCACAGCACAACTTGGTGTGTATAAATTCAGTCTTTTCAGGTCATCAGAATTTGAAATGAAAATGTTAGTATTTGAGAAAAAGTAGGCTGGACATGGTGGCTCATGCCTGTAATCTCAACACTTTGGGAGGCCAAGGCAGGCTGATGGCTTGAGCCCAGGGGTTTGAGATCAGCCTAGGCAACTGGTGAAAACCATCTCTACAAAACCTACAAAAATTAACCAGGTGTGGTTGCACATGACTGTGGTCCCTGCTACACAGGAGGCTGAGAGGCAGGAGGATCACTTGAGTCCCGGAGTTCCAGGCTGCAGTGAGCCCTGATCACGGCACTGCACTCTAGCCTGGGTGACAGAGAATGACCCCGTCTCAAAAACATGAAAAGAAAAGAGAAAACAGAAAAAGAAAAGAAAAAAAAAGTAGCCAGGTGTGGTGGCTCATGCCCATAATCCCAGCACTTTGGGAAGCTGAGGTGAAAAGATAATTTGAGACCAGGAGTTCAAGGTTGAGTGAGCTGTGAGACATGATTGTAACACTGCATTCCAGCCTGGGCAACAGAGTGAGACTCTGTCACAAAAAAACAAAACAAAACAGAAAAAGTACATGTTGGTGATTAAAGGATTCAGTACTTTATAGGTGTAGAAGTAGTTATTCTCTCCAAGATTGAATCTACAGTATCTTGTGGGCAATACAATTTGAAATGACACAGCAGAGACTTGAAACTCCAAGTATTAGACTGAGTTATATGTTTCTTTTAATATCTCCCTGCCTCAGATCAAGTTTGGTCTAGAAACTTCTGAATTAGTTAAATTTATAAGAGTTTTAGGGTTGGTTCCTCCTGAAATAAGGACAGAACCTGATATTAATGCAGGACATATCCTATGAGTCCTGGTAAGTTGATTTGTTCCTGAATTAGGCTAGAATACAGTTAGAGAAGAAGCCAAGAAAGGGAATAAAACATAATGAAACAGTGGTTACATTAAAGTATGAAAAATAGTATGTAATAAAGATATCACTTTTGTGTCTGAATCAAACTTTCTTAAATTTGATTAAATATGAATTATTGATGTGCTATATGGATGTTTCAAATGTGCACCTGATAAAAGAGAGGTCTGTTTTGTTGAAGCATAATTAAATCCAAAGAAAAAGGCATTTGGCTAATTAGAAAGCTGAAAGGCCATAAAAATAAAGTAAATGTTCAAAAATCAACTACAGAACTCAAACATGAAAACATACCTTAGAAGTATATATAAAGGTTTCAACTGCCACATTTTGTTTCAATAGATTTTGGGAAACAGGTGGTGTTTGGTTACATGAATAATAATGAATTATTATAGTGGAAATTGCTGAGATTTGGTGCACCTCTCACCCAAGCAGTGTATGCAGTACCCAGTGTGAGGTCTTTCATCCCTTGCCACCCTCCCACCCTTATCCCCTGAGTTCCCAAAGTCCCTTATATCATTCTTATACCCATGCATCCTCATAGCTTAGCTCCCACTTACAAGTGAGAACATACAACATTTGGTTTTCCATTCCTGAGTTACTTTACTTAGAATAATGGTCTCCAACTCCATCCAGGTTGCTGTGAATGCCATTATTTCATTCCTTTTATGGCTGAGTAGTAGTCCATGGTGTATATATACTGTATTCTCTTTATCTACTCATTGGTTGATGGACACTTAGGTTTGTTCCTTATCTTTCCAATTGCGAACTGTGCTGCTATAAACGTGTGTGTGTAAGTGTCTTTTTCATGTAATGACTTCTTTTCCTTTGGGTACATACCCAGTAGTGGGATTCCTGGATCGAATGGTAGTTCTACCTTTAGTTCTTTAAGGAATCTTTATACTGTTTTTCATGATGGTTGTACTAGTTTATATTCCCACCAGCAGTGTAAAAATGTTCCCTTTTCACCACATCCATTCCAGCATCTATTATTTTTTGATTTTTAAATTATGGTCATTCTTGCTAAAGTAAGGTGGTATCTCTGTGGTTTTCATTTGCGTTTCCCTGATAATTAGTGATTTTGAGCATTTTTTTTCATATGTCTTTTGGCCAAGTATATATCTTCTCTTGATAAATGTCTATACATGTCATTTGCCCACTTTTTAAATGAGATTATTGGTTTTTTCCTTGCCTATTTGTGTGAGTTCCTTGTATATTCTGGCTATTTGTCCTTTGTTAGATGCATAGTTTGCAAATATTTTATCCCATCCTGTGGGTTGTCTGTATAATCTGCTGATTATTTCTTTTGCTGTGCAGAAACTTTTTAGTTTAATTAGGTCCAGTCTATTTATTTTTGTTTTTGTTGCATTTGCTTTTGGTTTCTTGACCTTGAACTTTTTGCCTAAGGCAATGTCTAGAAGAGTTTTTCCAACGCTATCTTCTAGAATTTTTATGGTTTCAGTTCTTGTATTTAAGTCTTTGATCCATCCTGAGTTGATTTTTTTTTAAGGTGAGAGATGAGAATCCAGTTGAATTCTTCTATATGTGGCCTGCCAATTATCCCAGTACCATTTGTTAAATAGGGTGTCCTTTTCCCAATTTATGTTTTTGTTTGCTTTGTCAAGGATCAGTAGGCTGTAAGTATTGGGCTTTACTTCCAGAGTCTCTATTCTGTTCCATTAGTCTACATGCCTATTTTTAACCAGTACCATGCAGTTTGGATAGCTATTGCATTATAGTATAGAAGTTGGGTAATGTGATGCTTCCAGATTTGTTCTTTTTGCTTAGTATTGCTTTGGCTATGCAGGCTGTTTTTTGGTTCCATTATTGTTTATTCTAGTTCTGTGAAGAATGATGATTGTACTTTGATAGGAATTGCATTGAATCTGTAGACTGCTGTGGGCAGTATGGTCATTTTCACAATATTGATTCTACCCATCCATGAGTATGGGATATGTTTCCACTTGTTTTTGTCATTGATGATTTATTTCAGCAGTGTTCTGTAGTATTCCTTGTAGAGATCTTTCACCTCCTTGGTTAGGTGTATTCCTAAGTATTTTATTGTATTTTATTTTATTTTATTTTATTTTATTTTTTTGCAGCTGTTGTAAAAGGGATCAACTTCTTGATTTGAGTCCCAGCTTGGTCATTGTGAGTGTATAGCAGTGCTACTCATTTGTGTACATTGATTTTGTATCCTGAAACTTTACTGAATTCATTTATCATATCTAGTAGTTTTTTTAGATGAGTCTTTGGGGTTTTCTAGGAATCCAGTCATATAATCAACAAACAGTGACAGTTTGGCTTCCTCTTTATCAATTTGGATGTCCTTTATTTCCTTCTCTTCTCTGATTTCTCTGGCTAGGACTTCCAGTACTATGTTGAATAGAAGCTGTGAAAGTAGGCATCCTTGTCTTGTTTCAGTTCTCAGGGTAACGCTTTCAACCTTTCCCCAGTTAGTGTAATATTGGTCATGCGTTTGTCATAGATGGCTTTTATTACCTTGAGTTATGTCCCTTCTTTGCCAATTTTGCTGAGGGTTTTATTCATAAAATGATGCTGAATTTTGTCAATTGCTTTTTCTGCATTCTGAGGTGATCATATGACTTTTGTCTGTAATTGTTTGTGTAATGTATCACCTTTATTGACTTGCATATGTTAAATCATTCCTGCATCCCAGGTATGAAACTGACTTGATCATGGCGTATTTTCATTTTGATGTGCTATTGGATTTGGTTAGCCAGTATCTTGCTGAGAAGTTTTGCGTCTATGTTCATCAGAGTTATTGGTCTGTCATTTTCTTTTTTTGTTATGTCCTCTCCTGGTTTAGTTATTAGGGTGATACTGGTTTCATACAATGATTTAGGGAGGATTCTGTCTTTCACTATCTTTTGTAATAATTTTAATAGAATTTGTACTAATTCTTCTTTGAATGTCTGATAGAATTCAGCTGTGAATCCATCTGATCCTGGACTTTATTTATTGGCAACTACTTATTACTCTTTCAATCTTGCTACTTGTTATTGGTCTGTTTGGAGTTTCTATTTCTTTCTGATTTAAGAGGTTTTTATATTTCCAGGAATATATCCATCTCCTCTATAATTTCTAGTTTTTGAGCATATAGGTGTTCATAGTAACCTTGAATGTTCTTTTTTGTTTCTGTGGTATTGGCTCTAATATCTCACGTTTAATTTCTAATTGAGCTTTTTGAATCTTCTCTCTTCTTTTCTTGGTTAATCTTGCTAATAGTCTATCAATATTGTTGCTCTTTTCAAATAACCAGCTTTTTATTTCTTTTATCTTTTGTATTTTTTTGTTTCAATTTCATTTAGTTCTACTCTGATTCTTGTTAGTTTGTTTCTTCTGCTGGGTCTGGGTTTGGTTTGTTCCTGTTTCTATAGTTATTGGAGGTGTGACTTTAGATTGTCTATTTGTGCTCTTTCATACTTTTTGATGCAAGCATTTAATGCTATGAACTTTTCTCTTAGTACAACTTTTGCTGTATCCCAAAGGTTTAGATAAGTTGTGTCACTGTTATAGTTCAGCTCAAAGGCGTGTTTAATTTCCATCTTGATTTCATTGTTCACCCAAAGGTCACTGAAGAGCAAACTATTTAATTTCCATGTATTTGTATAGTTTCGATAATTCCTTTTGAGATTAATTTCCAATTTTATTCCACTGTGGTCTGAGAAGGTACTTGATATAATTTTAGTTTTCTTAAATTTATTGAGAGTTATTTTGTGATCTTTCATATGGTCTGTCTTGGAGAATGCTCCATGTGCTAATGGAAAGAATGCATATTCTGCAGTTGTTAGGTAGAATGTTCTTTAAATATCTGTTAAGTCCATTTGTTCTAGGGTATAGTTTAAGTCCATTGTTTCTTCATTGACATTCTGTCTTGACCTGTGTAGTGTTGTCAGTGGAGTATTGAAGTTTCCCACTATTATTCTGTTGCTGTCTGTCTAATTTCTTAGGTCTAGTAGTAATTGTTTTATAAATTTGGGAGCTCCATTTTTAGATGCATATATATTTAGGATTGTGATATTTTTCTGTTGACTTAATCTTTTTATCATTATATAATGTCCCTGTTTGTCTTTTTTTTTTTTTATTTTTACCATTGTTTCTTTAAAGTCTGCATTGTCTGATAGAAGCGTAGCTGCTCCTGCTCACTTTTGGTTTCCATTTGTATGGAATGTCTTTTTTTTTTTTCACCCCTTTATGTTAAGTTTATGTGCATCCTTATGTATTAGGTGAGTCTCTTGGAGACAGCAGATACTTGGTTGGTGGACTTTTATCCATTTTGCTATTCTGTATCTTTTAACTGCTGCATTTAGGCCATTTACATTCAACATTAGTGTTGAGATATGAGGTACTGTTCTATTTATTATGCTAATTGTTGCCTTAATACCTTTTTGTTTATTATTATGTTATTGTTTTATAGGCTCTGTGAGACTTATACTTTCAGGAGATTCTAGTTTGGTGTACTTTGAGGTTTTGTTTCAAGATTTATAAATCCTTTTACCATTTCTTGTAGGGCTGGCTTAGTAGTGGCAAATCCTCTCATTATTCTGTTTGAAAAATACTTTATCACCCCTTCCATTATGAAGTTCAGTTTTTGCTGGATACGAAAGTCTTGGCTGACAATTATTTCCTTTCAGGAGGCTAAAGATGGGACCCCAGTCCCTTCTGGCTTGTAAGGTTTCTGAATTTTTTATCCAGCAATTCAGAGATTTCTTCTTGGTTTGGATCCATTTTTGGGGAAACTGGTATGATTTCTAGGGGTGTCATAGAACCCTGTTTTTTCATATTACCAGAATTACTTTTCTGGTTCCTTCTCATTTGGGTACACTATTTCAGTGGAAAGGTCTGAAACTCAAGTCCTGCCATTCAGATTCTCTTGTCCCACAGGGTAATCCCTTGATGTGGTGCTCTCCACATTCCTCTAGGGGTGGGGCTTCCTGAGAGCTGAATTGTAGTGACTGTTATTGATCTTCTTGGTCTAACAACTGGAGCTACAGGACTCCAGGCTGGTGCCAGGGAATATCTGCAAAGAATCCTGTGATGTGATCTGTCTTCAGGTCTGTCAGCTACGGATAGCAGCACTTCTTGTGGAGGTGGCAGGGAAGTGAAGCAGACTCTGTGAAAGTCCTTGGTCATAGATATGTTTAGTGTGCTGGCTTTCTCAAACACTAGTTATGCTAGCAGTGAAGTTGTCATGTGGACACACTCAGGACCTCTGGTTAGCCAGGATGTTGCAGGCAGTGCAAATAGGTATTGTCTTTTCTTTCCTGGGATCAGGGTTATTCAGTCATGAGTTGCTGTAATGGCCTGCATTGGTTGGCCAGGAGGTGTCTTTTTCTAGAGAGGACCAGCTGTGGTAGTAGTAGGGCGATATAAGCTTGTCCTAAGTTGACCAGTGTATTTCAGTTTCTCAGGTGATGAGTGGTGCTTTAATGCTCCCAACAGTTTCTATCTTTTGTGTTCAGCTACCTGGGTGGTTAGGGAAATACCATCAGGTGGGGGCAGGTTTAGGTGGGTTTGGACTCAAACTCCTTGGGTAGGACTTGCTGTGACCACTGTGGGAGAATGAGGATGGATGGGAAGGTGGCTCTCAGGCCAACAGGGTTATGTTCCAGAAGGGATCGTAGCTACCTCTGCTGTGCATATAGTTCACCAGGGAAGTGAGTGATAGCTGGTAGTGAGTGTCCTCACCCAGCTCCCAAGTACTCCGTGAGGCTGGTCTCACTCCCACAGAGCTCCACTCAGACCTTGCCCCAGGCTGTGAGCTTCCCTACTGAGAAGGCAAGCATGACTTTTGGACCTCACCACTCCCCATCTGCCCACTCTTTCTGTGGTGGCTCCTACGCTCTTGAGCTCATATTTGTAGCAGCTCCTGTTTGTCCCCCGAATTCTGCTCAAGAAAATTCATGCTCAGTTTAAACCACTACCAATATTAGTTGGAAGCTTCCTTTGTCCTCTGACACCTCCTCAATTCCACTGGTTGCCTTCCACAAGAGCCTCAGTGAGGTATAGCTATGGATGGCTTCCTTGGACTTGAGCTGAAGACTGTGAGTACCTACAAGGCACTTTCTCCTGCTGCTTCTACCTTTGTATTTTGTGTGGCTCCCTAAATCTGTTTCAGCTCTAGGTAAGGTTAAATCCTTCTCCTATGATCTGGATTTTCAGATTCCCCAGTGAGCATATGTTTTCAGAGGCAGGTTATCTCTCTCTCACACTTAAGAAACTCAGTTTTTTGCCCATTTTGCAGAATTTGCAGTGGCATGCCACTTCTTTCAAAGGATCTGTTAATTCTTTCAGTTTTTCCAAGTGGGAGCTTCACATTAGCCCTGTCTCCTATCCACCATCTTATCTCAACTGCCACGTTAGTATGTATTCTTGGGCTCTTATTCTTCCAGATCTCCTCCATTGATATAAGGTAGCTGAGTGTGTACAAATTGGTTGTTTTCATAAACACCTAACCCAAATGAAACATAAATTTTTATTCTCACCCTAAGGAAGTTCTCAGAAAGATACCAGCTCCAAAATAGACCTATGTTCAACTTTCATGAAACATTTATAAACATTGCAGATCTTGAGTCTAGACTCTTTCATGGGGGGTGGGGACATAAAAGTAATTTATAGTGTACAACATATGATGATCATTATTAATATCTCTAAGTATCCATTCCATCCCTTCCCAAATCCTACAGTCAAGGCATATCCCCTTAAGGCACCTGCCTTTATTCATGCTCTCTCTTTCTCCCTTTTCCCTCTTTTCTTCCTTCCTCCTTACCCCTCATTTCTCCTCCATCCCATTTCAATTAATTATGGAGACAAATTTGGCAAATATTAACTACTGTTATTCCTCACCCTCTTGAATCTAACAGTGGCTTTTGGTAATTACCATAGCAAATAAAGTTTCTTTTGAAGACAAAAGAAGAGGACCATTGTTAAAATTTATAATATATTATTTTCTTTTGTTCACATTTGACTATGTACTGCAGAATGTTTTAGTGGTTAAAGTTCCATGGCTTGGAATTTCTAGACTTTTAACACCAACATGGGTGATGCTTAGGGAATCTAAGAGAGCAAACAGAAACAATTTTTCTAACACTACTAAATTAGTTGTTTTTGTTATGAAGAGCCAAGTAGAGAATACAGCTGATCTTTGAGTCTTCTTTTGATGATTGTTTAGCATAGGAAGAGGTCTATGAATCTATGCTGAAGGGATCCTGGAAGAACATTTGAAAATAAATATACAAAAAACAAATATCTCTAACTCTCACCCTCATCTGTTAGTGGCTGCTAAGAAAGCTATAGGGATACTCTGAAGTTCTACCACAGAGAAGGTGAAACTAAGCAAATATAATGACAAAAAAATAAAATGAGTTTTTGCATTAATAGCTAAAGATAAGTGCTCTCATTTCGACATCACTAATTCTAACTTTGCATCTGCAAAGAGGAACATCAACTTGGAATTTAAGTCAATACCGAATTTTCTAAAAATAGTTTTTTTGTTGTTTTTTTTTTTTTAAATCTAAAGGGTGCAATTAACTGTAATGAGATATAATTCACTCCAAAGGACACAATTGTTTTCTCCAAAAGTAAATTGGAGAGGCAAGAATCAAGTGATTGCTTTAAGGTTTTCTTCTATCTGATTTTTACATATTACAGTTAATCATTCTATTCCACTAGCTTTACTGATGACCTAACTTCCAGGCACTTTTAATGATGAAATCACAAATACTTATTAATGAGTTAAACACTGGCAGGAAAAGCAGAATAAAATCACTTAATTGTCTGCTTTTTCAGAGTATAAGTTTATTAACTCTTTGGGAAATAATGTATTTTGCTAATGCAGAAACTATCTAAGTCATGCATGTCCAAAGTTGCAATGTGAATACTTGACTCTTGAATAGATTTAAATGAATGGTCTATGACCAATTTACTAGATATGAAACTAATAATAGTAAGTTCTGAAAGATGAAATGGCATTGACAGAAAACATGAGTAAGTAGCAACAAAAAATCTTATAAAATATACATTTATATTATTTGTAAGATAATATATGACCTTTCTAGAATAGATGTAGAGAGGAGTTCATAATTTTCATATACCACATTGGATTTTATCTCCATATCCCTTGCTATGCTCTTTTTCCCCACAAGAAAGAATTTTGTTCTCTTTTTTGGTTACAAATCAGACTTACCTTTCTTGAAGCATCTCATGGTCTATCTTGCTCTTTTTTCCGTTTATTGCACACTCATAGCAGTTAAAAGAATGAAAAATCAACGAAATGTTAATCTTAAAGAAAACAATATAATACAAAGCCTTTTAAAAGATTTTTTGCACATATTGATGATCCCCAATTTATAATGGCTCAACTTATAATATTTTTTACTTTATGGTGAGTTTATCAAGATGTAACCGCATCCTAAGTAAAGCAGCATTTGTATTGTAAAACTATTGTAAATGCATAACTTTAAATACTAGATAATCTTAATGAAGAAACAGGTGCTATTGGAATGAGTTGTAACCACTATGCACAATGTGTCCATTAAAATTCACATGATTGTAAATAATACTGTCTAATGATACCTGAAAATTATAAGCGAACAAGGGGAAGAGAAATGTTGCTAACTAACATTAATAATAAATCTTCACAAATAGAGAAAGCCTGACAATAGAGTAAGTCTCAGAAGTAAGAACAGCTTGACCAAGATCTTTCTGCTAGTATATATCTCCCTAGAAATAATTATGTGTCTTGTCTTTTCTTTTCTTTCCATTTTTTTTTTTTTTTTTTTTCTGGAGTTTCACTCTTGATGCCCAAGCTGGAGGACAATGGTGCAGTCTCAGCTCACTGCAACCTCTGCCTCCTGAGTTCAAGCGATCCTCCTGCCTCAGGCTCCTGAGTAGCTGGGATTACAGGCACGCTCCTCCATGCCTGGCTAATTTTTGGTATTTTTTCGTAGAAAAGAGGTTTCACAGCCAGGCTGGTCTCAAACTTCTGACCTCAGGTGATCCACCCGCCTAGGCCTCCCAAAGTGTTGGGTTACAGGCATGAGCCACCATGCCCGACCATGTGTTTTTCAAAAGCAAATAAACATGCTAGGAAACTGTTCAATAAATTAATTGGTACATACTGGGCATATACCCAAAGGATTATAAATCATGCTGCTGTAAAGACACATGCACACGTATGTTTATTGTGGCACTATTCACAATAGCAAAGATTTGGAACCAACCCAAATGTCCATCAATGATAGACTGGATTAAGAAAATGGCACATATACACCATGGAATACTATGCAGCCATAAAAAAGGATGAGTTCATGCCCCTTGTAGGGACATGGATGAAGCTAGAAACCATCATTTTGACCAAACTATCTCAAGGACAGAAAACCAAACACTGCATGTTCTCACTCATAGGTGAGAATTGATCAATGAGAACACTTGGACCCAGGGTGGGGAACGTCACACACTGGGGCCTGTTGTGGGGTGGGGCGAGTGGGGAGGGATAGCATTAGGAGATATACCTAACGTAAATGACGAGTTAACGGGTGCAGCACACCAACATGGCACATGTATACATATGTAACAAACCTGCATGTTGTGCACATGTACCCTAGAACTTAAGGTATAATAAAAGTAAATAAAATAAAAAACAACGCCCCCCAAAAAAATTAAATGGCACATTAGTTGATACTCCCTAGGGTCTAATTTCTAGGGAGTTACCTGTAACTGTTGAGGAAATGTATTTAACAAAAGCTTGAAACTCTTATGCTATTGAGATTGTAGCAAGTCTGGTGTTAGGGTTCTTGAACTTTGACTAATAAACTTAGAAAAAATTGGACCATAAATAGGATGCATTAATTTAAATCCTAAATGAACCTAAATTCAAAGGTACTCATTTTATAAGGAGACAAATTATTAATCATTTAGTTGCTTTAAATAAAAACTAACTCCCACCACTCAAGACTCTACCCCAAGTTTTAAAGAAGACACATTTCAGATAAGTAAATGAGTAATTTATTATCATATGATAGCTACTTAAAGAATTACATACTGTTCTAATAGTAATTTTTAAGGTAATATTTATGTTTATTTCTGAAATTCAGAGGGTTCAGGTCATTGATAGAAAACTCAGAGTAAGGTTATTTCATAAAATCGTCAAAAATAAGAAAAAAAAACATTTATTTTTAAAAAACCAACTATCATTTAAAAGTCACATATAACTCTCTGGGTAGTGGCAAAATCTTCATATTAGCAAACAACCAGATAAAACAACACAGATTATTCTACTTCTTTGAAAATGTAAAAAAAAATCTGTAAATAATTTTTGGCTGAATAGTGCAGGCAGCTCCTTTAGTGTCATATAATTCAGATTATTACTTTTATTTGAAAAGCTTAGAGTGGCATTCTTTAAAATAGTAAGAACAGTTATCTGCCTTATCTGCCACTGCATAGGATTATACAAAAGGTCTTAAGCTGTGTTTCAAACCAATTTTTGTTATGTTCAATGGCTATATAGGCATACCTCGAAGATACTCTGAATTTGATTCCAGACCACTACAATAAGGCAAATATTGCAATAAAGTGAATCACATAAATTTTATGGTTCCCCAGTACATAAAAAGTTATATTTACCCAATACTGTAGTCTATTACTTGGGCAATAGTGTTATGTCTTAAAAAACAACGCATATACCTTTATTAAAATACTTTATTGCTAAAAATGCTAACAATTATCTGAACCTTCAGCCAGACATGACATTGTTGCTGAGTGGAGGGACTTTTCTCAATGTTGATGGCTGCTGACTTATCAGGGTGGTGGTTGCTGAAGGTGGAGGTGGACGTGGCTGATTCTTCAAATAAGGCAATGATGAGGTTTGCCACACTGATTGACTGTTTCTTTCAAGAAAGATTCTGTAGCATATGATGCGATTTGAGAGCATTTTACCCACAGTAGAGCTTCTTTCAAAATTGGAGTCAATTCCTTCATACTCCAAGACTGTTTTACCAACTACATTTATGTATATGAATCCATTGCTCTTATTTCAACAATGTTCACAGCATTTTCATTGGGAGCAGATTCCATCTCAAGGAACCACTTTCTTTGTTCACACTTAAGAAGCAACTCCTCATTCACTAAAATTTTATCATGAGATTGCAGCACCTCCATCACATCTTCAGGATTCACTTCTAATTCTGTTTGTCTTTCTGTTTCATCTATATCTCTGGCTTCCTCCACTGAAATCTTGAACCTCTCAAAGTCAGCTATGAAGGTTAGAATCACCTTCTTCTAAAGTCCTGTTAATGTGACTTTTGTTTTGTTTGTGTGTGTGTGTGTTTTTCTTTTTTTCTTTTTTGGAGACAGAATCTTGCCCTGTCGCCCAGGCTGGAGTGCAGTGGCACGATCTCAGCTCACTGCAACCTCCACCTCCTGGGTTGGGTTCAAGTGATTCTCCTGCCTCAGCCTCCCAAGTAGCTGGGTTACAGGTGCCCACCACCATGCCTGGCTAATTTTTGTATTTTTTAGTACAGATGGGGTTTCACCATGTTGATCAGGCTGGTCTCAAACTCCTGACCTGAAGTGAAACACCTGCCTTGGCCTCCCAAAGTGCTGGGATTACAGGCATGAGCCACCATACCCAGCCTCCCATTCATGTTGATAGTTTGAAAGCCTTCTCCCATGAAGCACATATATTCTTAATGCCATCCAAAAAGATAAATTCTTTCCAGAGATTTTTCCATGTACTTGGCCCAGATCCATCAGGGAATCACTACCTATGGCTGCTATACTCTTAGAAAATGTATTACCTAAATAATAAAACATAAAATTTGAGATAACTCTTTAATACATGACTAAGGAAGAGATGTTGTATTAACAGGCATAAAAACAATGCCAATCTCATACATCTCCATTAGAGCTCTTGGGTGACTAAGCGCTGCAATATTTCAAAAGAAATCTTGGTTTTTTTCTGAGCAGTATCTCTTAACAGTAAGCTTAAAATATTCAGTAAGCCATGCTAGAAACAGATGTGCTGTTATTCAGACTTTGTTGTTCTATTTATGGAGCACAGGTCCCAAAGATTTAGGATAATTATTAGGTCTTTAGGATTTTCAGAATGGTAAATGAGCATTAGCTTCAACTTAAACTCACCAACTGAATTAGCCTCTAACAAGAATGTCAGTCTGTCCTTTGAAGCTTTGAAGCCAGGCATTGATGTATCTCTAACTATAAAAGTCCTAGATGGAATCCTCTTCTAATATCAAGTTCTTTCACATATACTGAAATCCTGTTGTTTAGTGCACCCACCTTCATTAATTACCTTAGCTAAATCATCTGGATTTCTTGCTGCAGTTTTATATGAGCACTTGCTGTTTCACCTTACACTTTTATGTTATGGAGACAGTATCTTTTCTTAAACCTCATGAACTCACCTCTGATAGCTTTAAACTTTTCTTTGTGAGCTTTTTCACCTCCATAGAATTGAAGACAGTTAGGACCTTACTCTGGATTAGGCTTTGGTTTAAAGGCATGTTGTGGCTGGTTTCATCTTCTATCCAGATCATTAAAAGTTTCTCATTATCAGCAATAGCCTGCTTTGCTTTCTCCTTATTCTCATTTTCTGAAATAGCACTTTGAATTTTCTTCAAGACCCTATTCTTTTCATTCACAAAGAATTGTTTGTTTCGTTCAGGAGGCCTAGTTTTCCGCCTATCGTGGCTTTCAACATGCTTTCCTCACTAAGCTTAATCATTCCTAGCTTCTGATTTAAAGTGAAAAAACAGATGACTCTTCCTTTCACTTGAACACTTGGGGTCATTTTAGAGTTACTAATTGACCTAATTTTAATATTGTTTTTCTTTCTCTGGAAATAGGGAGGCTCCAGCAGATAGAGAGATATGGAAGAACAGTAGGTTGGTGGAGCAGTCAGAATACACACAACATTTATTAAGTTTGCTGTCTTATGTCAGCATGGTTCATGGTGCCCCCAAATAAATACAATAATATCAAAGATCACAGATCAGAGATCCCCATATAAGATATGTTATATCTTATATTAAATCACATTTTGGTAATCCTCACAACATTTCAAATTATCTTATTATATTATATCTTATATGGGGATGAAGAGACGTGAAGTGAATACATGTTGGAAAAAATGGTATCCCTGATAGATTTGCTTGATGTAGAGTTACTAAAAACCTTTAACTTGTAAAAAATACAATGTCTGTGAAGCACAATAAAGCAAACACAATAAAATGAGGTATGCCTGTAATCATCACTTGAGTGGCTTAAGATGGGTTAACCTGTTTTATTTATCAGTAGTTCACATGTAAATTATTAATTATGATTGGCATTTATTTCTCACTTAGCTTCCAAAAGCATTTTACAGTGATCACATCTTCAATACAACTGTGAGGTAAACAGATGGCAATTATCATTAACCTTATCCCTATTGAGATATCAGGAATGAAGAGAGGTAAATTACCTATTTAAGGTCGCCTAGGGAATCAATGGCAGAGTCAAAATATTTTTTAAACTGCAATTCTAAGTTTCATAAAGACATACAGATGAGCTTCTATGAAACTAATAGTTGTTGCAGTTAATATGGGAAAATAAATATCAAGTTTCAAAAGAAATCAATACAATGAATAGAATATTGCATAAATATGGTTTTTTTCTCTTTGCCTCCTTAGCTAAACTTTCAAAGAATGAAACATTTCCCTGAACTATACATTACATAAAAATTTTCACATGGTCCTTGTCTCTTGAACTGTATCAATGTAAATAAAATTGCCAATTATATAAAGCATACATTCATGTACACACATGTAACAAAGGTAGCAAAATGGCATTAAATAAAATCTTCACCAATATCAACAGTTATTGGCAAGAATTTGAATAATTCATTTTTATAAAATTAATTTATTTTTAGTAAAGAAAATCAGTTTAATAATATATACTCCAGGATAGAGTCTTAGTTTTAATAGGACTATAAGAAGTTTAAATTTAGCATAATTAGCTCAGATTTTAGATGAAATCCTGTCAAATTCTATTAAATTCTCAAGTATGGAAGTTTACACTAATGAAGCTTGGGCGTATTGAATGCCAAGCAAAATCCTACTCAAGGTTTAAAGGAGCTGCAATCTCTGGATTTAATAACTGTTTGGTCCCTTTAAAAAATTATTGAGGTTTACTGTTTTTTTGTCCAGAGCTATTAAAGCTTGACTAGAAAAGCATCTGCAGATATATGGTGTTATCTCTACTGTGTAATGTTCAGATTTTTCAAATGGAAAAATGGCTTTCCCTCTGTATGCTCAGCATTCAGGTACCAGTTCAACCAGAAAAAGCCTCAGATCAATGGAATAGACGATACAGTATTTGGGAATATGTAAGCCCTTCCAGTTGTCAGTGTTCGTCCGTGTTTGTTACAGAACAGCAAAGCTTGGTGGAAACATCTGCTGATCTCACATAAGAGGAATGAGGCTTAAAAAAGCAAATGCAAATGGTGACCTTTAAAACTAATTCAAGTTGTTTCATAAAGTATTTTACAAACTTAAAAAAAAAAGC
Organism: Macaca thibetana thibetana; assembly: GCF_024542745.1. Taxonomy (NCBI): domain Eukaryota; kingdom Metazoa; phylum Chordata; class Mammalia; order Primates; family Cercopithecidae; genus Macaca; species Macaca thibetana. Next base: position 122,966,786 of record NC_065598.1, read on the forward strand.
ACTAGTTCTGGGAAATAAATATGACAGAATCAAAAAACTGCCTTTATTAGTTTATATTATTGTTTTTCACAAGACTCTCATTGCTTTGTGTAAAAGCACCAGTTCCCCTTTTTTTAAATATTGGTTTGGTCCTTGGAAAGGTTAGGTAAACTTTCTAATTCTAGTAAGTGAAAAGTAGTCCACATTTTCTTTTGCCTTATCATGTGAAATTTGCAATGTTTTGATGAGACATGTCAAAAACCACAGTTGCACAGAAAGGAAAAACAATGTAACATTGCTTAATTGACTTTTTTAAAAATTCAGTACTATGAGGCCATAGTCAGTTCTGAAATGACAAAATGACAGCTCTCAGCAGGGATGGATTCATCAAAGGAATATTCAGCAGTTTAGGAAATCACTAAAAGGCTTTACTGAGGGGGACAAAAAGGCTTTAATAATTGAAGAAACATACTATGGACAAATTGATAACTTAAAATGTATGTATATACACATTTCCCCAATACTTACATATATTCCAACAATTTTTTTAATACTCAAAAATATTAGTTTTGCAAAATACATGGAAAACACATAATATGACATCCATCTGAACATGGCAATATAAGGTAAGAATTTTCTATTTCTCTCAGAAATCACTAAAAAATAAAAAAGAGAACAAGGAAACGACACAAACACAAAAGGTCTAAAGTGCTGCTAAAAATGGTAAAGTTTAAGCTGAAGTACTAAAAGAGCCAGACAGAGAAAATTCCCTTGGCTGCTGATGTCAGAAATAATAGTGTATTTTTCTTTAAGTCGAGGGGCACATGTGATCTGTAAAACCAAAATCTCTTTTATAGAACAATGGAAAAAGGCACCAGTTGATGATCATTTTCTAATCATACGCTTTGGTTCAACAAAAAGGAATCAGGTTTAAATGCATAAAAGAGACACATTCTTTTGAGAAGAGGGTCTTGTTCTGTCACCCAGGCTGGAGTGCAGTGGCGTGGTGTCAGCTCACGGCAACCTCTGCCTCCTGGGCTTAAGACATCCTCCTCATGCTCTCGAGGAGCTGGGACCACTGGCATGTGCCGCTATGTTGGCCTGTTGTTGTTGTTGTTGTTTGTTTGCTTCTTGTCAGAGATGGGGTTTTGCCTGGTACACTAATTGGTCTAGCAAAAGCACTCGACACCCATGTTCATTGGTTGCCGTGAAAATGGATCGTGGTACTGTACTGATAGAATGGGAATTAGGAATAAAACAGTCAATGAACCAAGCTACAGGCAGTTTGGATTCTCATCACCCCAAGCTCTGGCTGCTACTCGCTTGCACAGACATTTGGACTACACACAGAGGTTTTACCATGTAGATCAATCAATGGACCATAGATAGAGTTTTGGGCAGACCCCTTTTGTGAATGTTCATGTGCCAGGACATCCACATCAGGTTACAAGAGAAGATGCCTATCTTATGGTTTAACATGTAGGTATATACAGCCCCAAGTCACCTCTAAGCAGTCAGGAGGCAGGCACACTTATTCATGTTTGAGCAATTTGCCAGAGCCCATTGGAGGAAACTGCCATGTGAGTACATAGTGGGAACAGCCACCTTGGGAGCACCATGGAGTGGAACATAGCAAAGGCAGCAGGCAATCCCATCCTGCTGCAGATGTTTTGGCAGCTGTTCAGAACTGTGAGATCTATTCATGACTGCAACCTAGAAAAGTTCCCTCTGCACCAGTTAACAGACATCAAGCATACAACCTTTTTGAGACTAGCGAGTCGATCATATTGGCCCATGGGCTGTGATATCCAACCCTGGGCATCAGAACAAAACATGTACTGGGGGTTCCACTTACCCTATAATCCAACAGGGGCAGGCTTTATAGAAAAAGCAGGGACTGTTAAAATCCAATTATATGCAACGTCTCAGGAGAGTTCTTTAAGGTCTTGGACTGAGACTTTCTCTGAAGCTATACAAATTTTAAATGAGTCTCCCACTACTACACATGGCATCACTCTCTATGAATGGTTGGCAAGGCCTGTAAAATAGGCCCCACAAACTTTCAGGGTTATCTCTGAGACTCTGAGTCATGCTCCTGAAGCAGCTGATCAGACTGTGCTCCTGAGAGCACCAGGATCTGCCAAGTGGCAATGGCTACATGGACCTGAAATTGAGCTGGAAAGTGCCCTCATATTGGATCAATCTTATGGCACCAGAGAGTGCCAGGAAGACTGCCAGAGGGGAGGTGATTCCAGCTGTCCTCCTCGATGGAGGTCTGAGAGCCTTACGATATCAACATGCAGCAGCACCATACCTGCTGGAGCAGTCATAATGCAGATACGTGGGCAAGGCTGGAAACTCACCAATTGACTATTACCTCCTCTCCTAGGGAGGGAAGCCATGTGTGGTGTTACAAGCCAGGCCTGAAGCCCATAGTGTCCTCCTCAATACGGTCAATAGAAGAAAATACAGCAGTAGTAATGTTACAAGGAGTGGATACACTCATGAGGGTTCCCACTAAACACCTGTGTGTATACACATAGGCTGTTGTTTCTGCTAAGCATGGCAGCTGGTAATGTCTTTCTGGACTGGGATGTGATTTCAGCAGCAGTCAGCAACCAATCCATTTGTTGGGTGTATGGATACCTCTCCCTGTCAAACGATAATATGCCTCCAAATAGTCTGCCTTCCTCTTCACATAGCTGGGGTAACTACTTCAACAGCACCAATAATGCAACCCAGGTTCACTGGGGATTGCCTCTCTCTAGAAGCCCAATCATAAACTCCATGGAGACTCAAAATCATGTGCTCTTACAAGTGCTACCTACTGCACCTATATCCCTAATAAAGATAATAACGTCACAGACGCTTTGAATCATTTGTTAACTTGGATCCATAATATAGCCCAGTTCATTTTCTTTGACTAATTCTCAAATTGGCTATATACTTTACCTACTCATTGGAGTTATGTTTGCTAATAGGCATCATAATTATAGTTAGCTTGTGATTTTTATGCTGTTATGTATACTGTGGATGTGCCCTACAAACAGAAGCTATGGCTATACATTATGGACCCATATAGTTCTTCCCCTTGTACCCTGCTCTGGGATTCTCATGAAAAATTTGTGGAGAGAAGGTAAGAGCTAGGGATGGGGTAGATTGTAGTGTGATGGGTCTCCCACCAGGTTACTTAAGGGTGTATGCTCACTGCCCGAACCCTGAAGGCCAGGTGATAAGTTAAGGCCATTGTGTCCAGCTGAGAATCGAGTTTCCCTGAGAATCCAAACTTCTCAGAGAGAATCTGAGAATCTACCAAGAAAACAGGTCCCACCACATACACATACAGTAGGCACAGAGCCAGAAAAGTAGTTTCTAAGCAGCTTACGGATGGGAAAAGGCATGCATGTCTAGAGCTGTCCTGCTGCCATCCAGGAATGCCTCATATGTAAGTCCTAATAAACTCATCTACTCACCAAGATGGACTTGTCCTAGTCATTCTTTGGTCTCCCGGCTCCCTCTTGGTTTCAGAAAAGGATTTTTAAATATGATTCAGGGTTTTTCTTACTGCATAAAATATGAAAGAATGTTCAAGTAAGTCACAATGCCATAGGCTGAAGAGTGCTTCTGAATATTCATGTCCTAATTCCCAGAACCTATGAATATTTTACTTTGCAGGAATAAAAGGGATTTAGCAGATGTATGTGAACAATCTTGACATGGAGAAATTATCCTGGACTACTTGATTGGGAATAATACAAAGATTCTTAAAATATATATTTGAATATTTTTATAATAAGATATTTGAAGGAATAGGTTAAAAGAACAAGCCAAGAAGGTGTAGAAGAAAGGAAATAATACATAGCAGAAATGAATGAAATCGAAAACAAAAAATGCTATGGAGATGAAAAAATCAAGCTGAAATAACAAAGAATTAAATAAGGAATAAAAATACTAAAAATGAGGTATAACAACAGATGGAGTAAAAAAACAAGAATATATCAAATTATCTTGGAAAATTTTACGTTAAATATTTGACAACTTGTATGATACAATGGTATTTTCTAGAAAAATGGTAAAATTATCTCAGATAGAATATTATGAGTTTTCGAGTAATCACAAAAGATGTTCAATCAGAAGGTACAATCTAGAACAAAAACATAAAATAAAAACAAAAAACAGAGAAGCTAACAAACCTCAATATGACATGACACATTAACAGAATAAAGAATAAAGTCATATAATTTTCACAATGGATACAGAAAAGACATTTGACAAAATTTAACTGTTTTATGATAATGATGATCAACAAACTCCACAGCTAACATTATACTCAATGATAAATGAAACCTTTTTGTCTAAAATCAGAAACAAGACACGGATGCCCAACTGCGTGGAAAAAGCAAAGTCAAAGTATTCTATTTTCTCACTCAACAATAATCTACACAGAAGAGTTCTGTGACCACGTGTTTGGGATTTATTTTCCCACACACCAAGTAAGAAATCAGTTCTGCAGGGGACACCAGGTAGATGTCCACCAATTTAATTCTGACGCTATCTACCTGGAAATGGCATCAGATTCCACGGGTTGAGGGCTCAGTCCTACAAGACTGCTGCCCCTTTAAACACTAATCACAGGTCCAGGCTTCTGGAACTTCTGACTGTTTGGGTGAGGGAGAAGGGACAAAATGGAGGAAGGTGAACAAGATGGCACAGTCCCGATTGCTTCCTGGTTCTTCATCACCAACTTTGCCGCGCCCGGGAAAGTGCAGGACAACCGAGCATGCGCCAGGTGATGTCAATCCGAAGACATGGAAACTTACCCGGTCACGCCTAGGGAGACGCCCCTATCACGCCCTTATCCCGCCCACTGCCCTCCCCCTTCCAGTACCAACGCCTAAAAGTCCGCCTAGGGCGGGAGCAAGCGTGACTTCTTCGGCCCCCGCAATTGTGGATGGGAGAACCTGACCGGAGAGCGCCTGCGCGACTTCACTGGCCCCATACGTGAGGACGGGAGAACCTCGCGGAGAGTGTGTGCATATTTACAAATAAAAAGGCTGCCACTTTCTTCGCTCCTTTTGGCCTTTGTTGATACTTAGTCTTTGCCTTATAAATAATAGTAATAAAGAAACAACACTGACCAACCAGCTTCAAGTTGGAATGTCCACAAACCTCTCTTTGGATTTTATTAATTTGCTAGAGTGACTCACAAAACTCAGGGAAACACATTTAGCAGTTTATTATAAAAAATATTATAAAGAATACAGATGAAGAGATGTATAGTGAGAGGAAATAGGAAAGGGGCATGGAGCTTACATGCCCTCCTTGGGTATGCCACACTCAAGGAACTTTGAAATGTTCAGCTCTCCAATTCAGTCTTCTTGGATTTTTATGAAAGCTTCATTATCTAGGCATGATTGATTAAATCATCAGCCATTGGTGATCTGTGTAACCTTCAGCCCTTCTTCCCTTCCCTATGCTTGAGGGGTTGGACTGAAAAGGTATCCCTCCGCCCACACAGCTGGTTCTCCTGGCTAGTCCCCTCATCCTATGCTTTCTAGGGGCTTTCCAAAAAATTGCCTTGTAAGCTCAGGTGTGGTGGAAAGGGCTTGTTACAAATTACAAAAGACTGTCTTTCACCTTTATCTTTCAGGAGATACTTCAGGAATCAAGAACAAAAGGTCAAATACTTGAACAAAAGATACCCTTATTGTTCTAGTCACTAGGGAAATGACAAGGCTAACAGGAGCTGAGAACTAGGAATCTTGGATGAAAAACAAATGTATCTATTATATTATCACAGCATTCTTATCACTTCCATTCAACATCCTACTGGAAGTCTTAGAGGATTTGGACAAAGAAAAACAAAATAAAATTAATCCAAACCAGAGGGGAAGAAGTAAAAATATCTCTGTATGCAGATGACATATATAGAAAACTCTAAACATTCCACAAAAATACTATTAGAACTCATAAACTAATTCAGCAAAATTATAAGATAAAATCAACACACAAAAATCAGTTGTGTTTCCATAAACTAATAACAAACTATTTGAGAAGAAAGTTTTTAAAAGAACATAGCCATTTATAACAACTCTCCCAAAAATATTACTTAAAAATAACCAAGGAGGTGAACAATATTTATCCTTAAAACTGTAAAACCTTGATGAAAGAAATTAAAGTAGATAAGACAGAAATAATACAGAAAAGACATCTGACAAAATTTAACTGTTTTATGATAATGATAATCAACAAACTATGTATAGCAGGAATATATCTCAACATAGAAAGGCAATATATGTTAACTCCACAGCTAACATTATACTCAGTGATAAAAATTGAAACCTTTTTCTCTAAGACCATAAACAAGACAAGGATGCCAAACTGTGTGGAATAAGCAAAGTCAAATAAAAATCCTGTGTTAATGGATTGGAAGACTTAATGTTGCTAAAATGTCCATCCTACCCAGAAAGCTCTACAGAATCGATGCAGTTCCCATGAAAATCTCAATGGTATGTTGTACAAAAATAGAAAAACAATTCTAAAACTCATATGAAATCACAAAAGACCACCAATACCAAAATCACTCTTGAGAAAGAATAAAACTGAAGGCATCACATTTCCTGATTCCAAGATATATTACAGAGCTACAGCAACTAAAACAGTAAATAATTGGCATAAAGACAAAGATATAGATCAGTGCAGCATAATAGAAAGTCCAGAAATAAATTTACATGTATGTAGTTGACTGATCTTTGACAAGAGTCTCTAAAATACAAAATAGACAAGGGTAATTTATTCAATAAATAATGCCAGATAAAATGGATTTCCACATGAAAATAAAATAGTAAGATTAGACCCCTACCTGACATTATACACAAAAATCAACCCAAAGTGAATTAAAGGCCTAGAAGAAAACATAGGATAAACTTCTTGACATTTGTCTTGACAATGATTTCTTGAATATGACACCAAAAGCACAGGCAATAGAGGCAAAAAATAATTAAATGGGGCAATTACAAACTAATAGGCTTCTGCAAGCAAATAAAACAATCAACCTAATAAAAAGTCAACCTATGGAATGGGAAAAAATATTTGAAAACTATGTATCTGATAAAAGGTTAATTTCCAAAATATGTAAATAGCTTATACAACTCAATAGCAAATAATCATCATAATAAGCTAATTAGAAAATGGGCAAAGTACTGGAACAGACATTTCCTCAAAGTGGACATACAAATGGCCAATATGTATATGGAAAATTGCTCAAATTATTATTTTAGGGCATAATTATTAAAGGAAAAATTATATATTTGGTGATATTACAAATCACATTTTCAATTAATCCAGATATACTCTTAAAATTTAAAGGCATGGGTCACAAAAGGGGAGAAAATATTTAGAATACATGTAAGAGAATATTTTTCTTTTACAGATATATTTTATGATCATAATAGACTTTTTTAGTGTTTTAAAATTGTAGAAACATTTCGTACATGACATAACTTTTTTGGAGGTAAACAATATTTTGTTGGAGGTAGTACATTTATATAACTACTTTTGAAATTGAGACAGAACACATGTGACATAAAATTTACCATCTTAACCATCTTTAGTGTTCAGTTCAGTATTCTCAATTACAGTATGTTCACATTGTTGTGTGAACAATCTCAAAAAAATCATATTGCAAAACTGAATCTCTGTACCCATTTAAGAGCAAATATCCAATTCTTCTTCCCCCAGCTACTATCAACCACCATTCTACCTTCTGTTTCTATGAATTAGACTACTCTTGATACTTTATATAAGTGTAATCATACAGTAGATGTCTTTTTGTGACTGGCTTATTTCATTTAGAATAATGCACTCAAGGTTCATTTATGCTGCAGAGTGAGTCAAAATTTCCTTCTCTTTAAATGCTGAATAAAATTCCATTATATAGATATACCCCATTTGCTTATCCATTCGTCAATGGACACTTGATAATTCCCATCATTTGTCTATTACAAGTAATGCTGCTATGCATATGAATCTGTCCATATCTCTTTGAGACTCTGTATTCAACTATTTTGAACACATACCAAGAAATGGAATTGCTAAATTATATGGTAATTTCTATTTTAATTACTTGAGAAACCACCATATTGTTCTTCACAGTCCTGCACCATTTTACATTCCAACCAACAGTGCACAAGATTTCCAATTTTGCCACACCATCACCAATACTTGCTATTTACTTTTTGGTTTATTTTGATATATACATTTTGATGGGTGTGTGTGTATATCTCATTGATGTTTTGATTTACAATTTTAAATTATTATTGATGTTGAACATCTTTTCATATAATGCTAGCCATTCATATGTCTTTTTTGAAGAAATGTCTTTTCAGATACTTTACCTTTAAAAATATCATATTATATTTTCTTGTTGAGTTGTAAGAGTTCTTTATTAATTCTAGATTTTAACCCCTTTGCAGATAAATGATTTACAAATATATTCTCTCATCTTATATGTTTCTTTGTCACTCAATTGTATCTTTTCATGAACTAAAGCTTTTAATTTTCATCTAGTCAAATTTACCTATTTGCATTTTTGTTGCTTGTGCATTTCATGTCTTATTCAAGAAATCATTGCCAAATCCAACATCATGAAGTTTTTTCTTGTATTTTGTTGTCAGACTTTTATTAGTTCTTATGTTTAGGTATTTGATCCATTTGAGTTTATTTTTATATATTGTTTCAAGTAAGGATCCAACTTTATTCTTTTGTATGTGGAAATCCAGTTTTCCCAACTCCATTGGTTGAAGACCATCCTTTTCCGATTGAATGGATTTGGCATCTTTGTAAAAATTGTTTGAACACATATGCAATGATTTACTTTTGTGATTTATATTATTTTTCATTAGTCTATATATGTCTCTGTGCCAGCACCACACTCTTGATTACTGTGGCCTTGTAATAAGTTTTGAAATCAGAAAGTGTGACACCTTCAACTTTGTTATTTATCATGGGTGTTTTGGCTATTCAGGGACCCTTGACATTTCATATGGATTTTAGGATAAATTTATCTATATCTTCAAATAATGCCATTGCAATTTTGATATGAATTCCATTACACTCGTAGTTTTGTCAGTATTTTCATTTTAATAATGTTGTCTTTCAACCTATGAACAAGGAACGTCTTTCCACTTTTTGTGTGTTCATTTTTTTTAGACAGGTTTTGTAGTCTTCAGTGTACAAGTGTTTCATCCACATGGATAATTTATTCTTAAGTATTTTATTATGTCTATGCAATTCTAAATCATTTTTTCTTAATTTTATTTTCGATTGCCCATTGTTTATAGTAATGCAATTTATTTTTGCTCATTGATCTTGTATCTTACAATGTCACTGAATTTAATTTTGTGTGTGTGCGTGTGTGTGTGTGTGTGAAGTTTTTCAGGTTTCTTACATACAGGATAATATCATTTGCAAACAAATATTTTTAATTCTTTCTTTCTAATTTGGATGTTGTTTATTTCTTCTCTTTTGTAATTGTTCTGGCTAAGTCTTCCAATACTATCTTGAAGTGACAAAGGTGGGCATTTTTATTTTGGTTTTGTTTTTAACAGAAAAGTCTTTCGCTATTGGCTAAAAGACTAGCTGAGTAGGCCCGGAGCGGTGGCTCACGCTTGTAAACCCAGCACTGTGGGTGGCCGAGGCGGGCAGGTCATCTGAGGTCAGGAATTGGAGACCAGCCTGGCCAATATGGCGAAACCCCTCTCTACTAAAGATACAAAAAATTAGCCGAGTCTGGTGGCAGAATCGCTTGAACCCAGGAGGCGGAGGTTGCGGTGAGCTGAGATCTCGCCATTGCACTCCAGCCTGGGCAACAAGAGCGAAACTCTGCCTCAAAAAAAAAAAAAAAAAAAAAAAAAAAAAAGTTAGCTGAGATTTTTCATATATAGCCTTATGATGTTCAAATAGTTTCTCCTTATTTCTAGTTTTTAAAGTTGTTTTTATTATGAGAGGCTGTTGAATTTTATCAATATTTTCTGCAACAAGTAAGATGATCATGACCTTTTTCATCATTTTGTTAAAGTAGTGTAATACATTTATTAATTTTTACATGTTGAACAACCTTGCATATCAGGGTAACTCCCACCTGGTTATAATGTACAATATTTTTAATGAATTGTTGAATTCTATTTATAGTACACATGCCCCTCAACTAATGATGAAGTTACTTTCTGATAAACTCATCATAAGTTGAAAATATTGTAAGTCAAATACATTCAACCTACCAAACAAAATAGTTTAACTTAGCCCCCCGTAGGCATGCTCAGATCACTTACATTAGCTTTTAGTTGAGCAAAATCATCTAACACAAATCCTATTTTATAATAAGGTGTTGAATATCTCACATAATTTATTGTATAGTATCCTGAAAGTGAAAAACAGAATGATTATATGGGTACTTGAAGTATAGTTTTTACTGAATGTCTATGAGTTTCACACTATCATAAAGTGAAAAAATCATAAATCGAACCATTGTAAGTCAGGGACTATCTATATCATGTATGTGCTTGCATCAGTATTCATCATGAACAGTGGTCTGTATTTTTTATGTAGGGTCTGTGTCTGGCTTTGTTATCAGGGTAATGCTGACCTCCTAGAATGAGATTGAATGTATTTCTTTCTTTTCTTTCCTTTTTTGTAAAAGTTTGAGGTATATTGGTGTTAATTGTTTTTTAAATGTATGAGAAATTTACCATTGAAGCCATTGGCTCTGAGTTTTCCTTTTTTGAGAGGCATTTGATTAGTAAATCTCCTTACTAGTTATAAGTCTGTTCAGACTCTATTTCTTCATGATTTAGTTTCAGTGGTTTGTTGTGTTTCTGGGAACTTATTAATTTAATCTAGGTTATAAAATTTGTTGATGTACAAGCATTCATAGTATTCTCTTGTAAATTTTTATTTCTGTAAAATCATGTGATTCCTTTTACATATCTGATTTTAGTTATTTCAGTATTCTCTGTCTCTTCCGGTAATCCCCCTACGATTTTGTTAATTTTGTTCATTTTCTCAGAAATCCAACTCTTGGTTTTACTTACTTTTTTCTATGATTTTGGATTATTATTTTTGGTAAGTAGAATAAGCTTAAAAGTCAATACAAATAGAGAAAAACTACCCAGTAGAAAAAATAGTCAAATATAAGAACAAGAAACTCATATCAGAGGAAATCTGAATAGAGAAATAGCATATGAAATAATTTAAAGTAGCTATAAGAGAAGTGCAAATTAAAATTGCACTTAGGGTTATACTTTTTCCCCTGTCATTCCACTGCCAAACAATTAGGCTATGAAGGCATTTTATAGGACAGAGCAAGGTCGTGGTTGCAGTGGGTGGAGTGCAGTGGAAAGTCATGATGTCTCAGAGTAGAGTATCAGAGGATGATTAAGACAAGAAGGACATCCATGTGATGGTGAGGGTGGGGATGAGCCCATCATAGACATCCAGAACCTGAATGGAGCCAGGAGCACATCCATGCACAGGGGGGACTAATGCAGGGTATCAGAACCAAAGCAAGGTGAGAAGGGAGTCCATGCTGATTAAAAACTAAGGATCAGATCCTTAGTGGATTATAGGTAGTATTATGTAGGAAGTATATCCTGGCATAGTAGTTTAGAATCCAAGAAGGGTAAGGAAAATGTCCATGTGGGAAGAGTGTGTTAGATGGGGTGTTAGAGCCTGAGCTGAGTGAGGAACTTATACATTTAAGGAAGGTACCAGGCACGGGGAGTCAGAGCTCAAGGTGAGAAAAACTTCCATGCAATGTCAAGTGAGAATAAAATAGATCCTTAAGGTAAAATCTTAGAGTCTGAGTGCAGTAAGGAAGATAAATTCACAACAGTAGGTTAAATTTTTATCTAGTCATTCATATATGAATTAAAATCTAGTTCTATTTAATAATCTCCTATGTTAAATAGTGTTATGAGGAACACTGGACAAGAAAAATGATGTTGAACAAATATTTGTCAGCTAGATTTTCTCTAAAAGCTTTTATTAGATTTGTTTTAAAAGCCTGTCTTGTTTTATAAAGGATAAATAAAAAGTTATTAGCATGTCAAAATTCTTAACATGGCATACAATTCCATATTTATTTCAAGTTCAATTCCAAGTTATTTTACATTTAATTCCAAAATAAATTTCATCATTCTTTTAAATTCCAGATTTGCATTCTATTTTTTTCCCAGACACAGTTGGCTCTAGCCCCGCTGAATTTATCAGTATTTCTTTAATATCTTCTCTGACTCTGTTGTCTCTATCCCTCTGTCTGCTTTGTTGATAGTCATTCTTCAAGATCTAGTATTATCAGTACATTTCCTTTAATATTACAGGAAGATTAATTGTTCAATATGATACTTTATTTTTTGCATTATTCCCTCCCGATTTCATTAAGCTCTTGCTTACCTCATACCAGTGCCATTTTCACTCTGTGTCCATTTATTTGTAAACTTCTTTCCATGATAGAAATTCACTTAATCTACCCAAACCAACCATATCAAAATATTTTTGCCACTTTTATTTCTGCATTATTGTTCTTCCAATTAAATCACCATCACCACCACCACCACCACCACCATTGTCGTCATCATCATCATCATTCAAGAAAATATTTAAAATCACAACTCTTCTAAAACCCCTCTAAGGTAATATTTTAGCCTGATGTTGGAAGATCTATTTTATATCCAGGAATTAATTCACCATTGCAGATCATCTACTTTACCTAACATAATCTCATCCATGCACATAGTACTGAAACCTGTTTGAAGAAATGAAATGTAACAATTCAGCTTTATGATAACAGAAGTTTAGCATTTATAAGTGTAGAGAAATTTGTGAAATTTGTCATTTCATATTTATAATATTTAATAACCTATTGATATTTTATACATTATATCCTTATTTTACATCTATTTTCTGGTTCAAACTAGTAAAGTTGAAAAGTAAAGTAAAACAATGTTTTCGTCATGATAAAAATCTGGCTAAAACTTAATTCCAGTAGTTTATTAGGCTTTGTGAGTCATCCAAAAATGTTTTTAAAATAGTAATATGATTATAGAATAATATTGAAGTCATTTGGAATTAAATATGAATGAACTAATTATCATTTCAAGTGAACACACTAATATGTATCAAAACAATTTAAGGCTTTGTTTTTAATGGTTCAAAGAATCCATTCCACCAGTTATCAAGAAATGTTAGAATGCTTTAATGTGTGAAATGTAATACTTTGATCACGGCATAATATTCCTACATAAAAAGGGAAAATAAAATTTGAAAAATAACCTTCCACATAAATAAATTGATTGTAATTATCATTAGAAACACATCTCTCAATCTTACTCAACTATTCTTGAATAGAGAATGTTTCCTTTCTTTATTGCTGCATAACAAAATATCTCAAAACTTAGTGTTTAAAATATAAATAATTTTTTCTCACGATTTTCTAGGTTTCTTAGGATCATCTGGGCATTTGTCTGCCACTTGTTTTCAGCTGAAGCTTCATTACCTTTCAGCTGAATAGAACTTGGGATGTGTAAGTTAGTTTTATGCACCCATTTTGAGTCTGAACAAGACTAGTTGGAAGTCATCAACAGACTGGCCCCCTGTTTCTCCAAGTAGTCTTTCATAATTTAGTAATCTGACTTGAGCTTTTTAAAGTGGTGCTCCTATATCAAGGAACAGAAAGAAGTTACAAAACCTTTCATAAGGTGAGGGTTTGGAACTCTCATATAATTGTTATAACATTTTATTAACCAAAGAAAGCCATAACAACAGCCAAGGTTTTTTGAAAAAGTAGAAAACTCACCTCTTGAGAAAGGACAAGAATGTACAAACATAAGAAAAATTGCTAGTAACAGTTTTGGAAAAAATCTACTATGGTTCATATGTTCGTTGCTGCTGAACATGTTAAAATTTTATCCCTATTGTTGGAGGTGGGGGGCCTAATGGGAGGTGTTTGGTCATGGCGGTGGATTTTTTTGTAAATAGATTAATACCCCATATTGAGGGTGAATGAGTTCTTACTCTGTTATTCCCCAGGATAGCTGGTTGTTTAAAAAAAAAAAAAAAGCCTGGCAAGTTCACACCATTGCATCCATTCTTGCCGTGTGGTCTCTGTACACACTGGCTCTGCTTCACTTTGTGCCATGAGTGGAAGCAGCCTGAGACCCTCTCAAGTTGCAAATGTTCAATCTTGCACTTTCCAGCCATTGAGCACAGTGAGCCGAAAACAAACAAACAAACAACAACAACAACAACAAAAAACCATTTTTTAAATAAATTACCCAATTCAGGTATTTCTTTCTAGCGACACAAGACAAACTTAAACAGGAAATTCATACTGGGAACAGAGAATTGCTGTAAACATACCTGAAAATGTGGAAGTGCGTTTGGAACTGGGTAATGAGCAGGGATTGGAAGAGTTTAAATAGCTCAGAAAAAGATAGACCAGGGGAAATTTGGAGCTTCATAGAGATTGTTTAAGTGGTTGTGACAAAAATGCTGATTGAAATATGGACAGTAATGGTTATGTTGCCCAGGTCTCGGATGGAAATGTATTTATTGGAAACTAGAATGAGGGTCACCCACGTAATATCATAGCAAAGAACTTGGCTGTATTGTGTCAATAGTCTTTGTGGAAGGCTGAACTTAATAGTGGTGATCCAGGTGGAAAAAATTTCAAAGCAATAAAGTGCTCAAAAAGTGGTGTGGTTACATTTAACAGCTTATGCTGAATTATGGCAGCAACGAAATGGTCTAAAGGTGGAATTTACCATTAAAAGAAAAGGAGAGAGAGGCAGAGTAAGATGGCTGAATAGAAGGCTCCACTAATTTACTGATCATTACCTCCTTCAGTAAAATCAATTTTAACAACTATCAACACAGAAAAGTATCTTCTTAAGAACCAAAAATAAGGTAAGAACTCACAGTCCCTGGTTTTAACTTCCTATTGCTGAATGAGGCACTGAATAGGTGTATTAGTCCATTCTCACACTGCTATAAAGAAATACCTGAGACTGGGTAATTTATAAAGAGGCTTATAGATTCATGGTTACACAGGCTATACAGAAAGCATAGTGAATTCTGCTTCTGGGGGTGCCTCGGGGAGATTTTAATCATGGCAGAAGGCAAAGCTCCAGCAGGCAAGTCTCACATGGTAGGAGCCAGGAGCAAGAGAAAGAGGGAGGAGGTGCTACACACTTGTAAACAACCAGATCTCATGAGCACTCAATATATATTACCAAGGGTAGATGGTGCTAAACCATTCACGAGAAACTGCCACCACGATCCAATTGACTCCCACCATGCCCCACCTCTAACACTGGGGATTACAATTTGACTTCATATTTGGCGAGGACACAGATCCAAATCATATTAACAGGGTGGGAAAGACCGTCTTGAATTGCTGATGCCATGCTTTGCCCATTCCCTGACAGGAGTTGGTCAGTGCATAGAGAGAATGTACAGCTAAGGAAAAGGAGAGTACAGCAATTGTGAGACTTCGCATAGAAATCAGTGCTGCCCTGTCACAGCAGAGAGCAAAACCACACTGAACTCAGCTAACACCCACTCATGAAGGGAGCATTTCCATGAGCCCTAACCAGAGGAGAATCTCCCATCCCAGTGGCAGATCTTGAGTTTTGGCAAACCTTGCTACTGCAGGCTAAAGTTCACTGGGGCTCTAAATAAACTTGAAAGGCAGTCTAGGCCGCAATTAGTTAAATTCCTAGGTGAATCCTAGTGCTGAACTGGGCTCAGAACCAGCGGACTTGGGGAACACATGACCTACTGAGACACCAGCCTGGGCAACTAGGGAGTGCTTGTGCCGCTCCTCCCCCAGTCCCAGACAGCACAGCTTGCAGTTCTAAAAAAGACCCTTTCATTCCACTTGAGAGGAGAGGTAAGAGTAAAGAGGACTTTGTCTTGCATCTTGGATACCAGCTCAGCCACAGTAGGATAGGGCTCCAATTAGAGCTGTGAAGCCCTTATTCCAAGCCCTCACTTCCAGATGACATGTCACGGACACATCATGGACCAGAGAGGACCCTGCTGCCCTGAAGGGAAGGATGAAGTTCTGTCAGAATACATCACCTGATGACTAAAGTGACCTTGGTCCTGAATAACCAGCAGTCGTACCCAGGTAGTAGGCCATAGGTCTTGGGTGAGATTTTGAGATGTGCTGCCTTCAGGTGAGACCCAGCATATTCCCAACTGTGGTGACTATAATGAAACTCGTTCTGCTTGAGTAAAGCAAAGGGAAAAGTAAAGGGGACTTTGTTTTGCACTTTAGGTACCAGGTATGCCACAGGGAAGTAGAGCATCAAGTGTACTGTTGGAGTCCCCAGTTCCAGGATTTGGCTATTGGATGGCATTTCTGCACTTTCTGTGGGCAAGAGGGGAGCCCACTTCCCTGAAGGGCAAGTCCCAGGTCTGGCAGCATTCACTACAAGCTGATTGAAGAGTTCTTGGGCCTTAAGTGAACATCGGTGGTATCCTGGCAGTATTCCCTCTGGGCCTGTTGTGTTGGTGGCAATGGGATGAGAATCTACTGCCTGTAGAAAGGGGAAGGAACAGTGGGAAAAAACTGCATCCCTTGGTTTGAGCGCCAGCTCAGCCACACTTCAATAGAACACCAGGTAGCTTTCTAAGGTTTTTGACTCTAGTCCTTGGGTCATGGATGGTACCTCTAGACCTGGACAAGGCCTGGGGAACTTGGTGTCTTGAAAGGAAGGACACAAACCTGGCTGGCTTCACCACCTGCTAATTGTAGAGCCCTAGATCCTTGAGTGAACATAAGCAATAGTCGGGTAGTGGTTACACTGGGCTTTGGGTAAGGCCCAGTGCTGTGCTGGTTTCAGGTATGACCCAGCACAATTCCAGTGCTGGTGGCCACTGGGGTGGTTGTGTCACAATAACTGTAGCTCCTGTTCAGAATGGACAGAGAGATTTCATTTATTTGGGATAAGGAAAGGGAAGAAAACAAATGTCTCTGCCTCGTAGTCTAGAGAACTCTTCCAGAACTTATCTAAGACAACCAAGGTGGTACCTCTACAAGTCTGCAAGAACCACAGTGTTCTTGGGCTTGGAGTGCCCTCTATTGTAGATATGGCTTAGATCAAAATCCTCAGTGTGTGTGTGTGTGTGTGTATCCGGAAAGCTTTTTCAAAATGGATGGGCACAAACAATCCCAGAATGTGAAGATTTCAATAAATACCAAACTCTTCCATGCCCAGACATGGGTGGACATCCACCAACATTAAGAGGATTCATGAAAACATGACCTCACCAAGCAAACTAAATAGGGCAACATGGACCAATCATGGAAAAAGAGTGATATGTGACCTTTCCAAATAGCTGTTTTAAGGAAACTCAAGATAGCCCAAAGAAGGAATTAAGAATTCTAACAGATAAATTTAACAAAGAGACCGAAATAATTAAAAATAATGGGCTGGGTACAGTGGCTCACACCTGTAATCCCAGCACTTTGGGAGGCTGAGGTGGGCAGATCACAAGGTCAGGAGATCGAGACCATCTTGGCTAACACGGTGAAACCCCATCTCTACTAAAAATACAAAAAATTAACCGGGCGTGGTGGTGGGTGCCTGTGGTCCCAGCTACTCAGGGGGCTGAGGCAGGAGAATGGCATGAAACCGGGAGGCGGAGCTTGCAGTGAGCAGAGATGGTGCCACTGCACTCCAGCCGGGGTGACAGAGTGAGATTCCATCTCAAAAATAAATAAATAAATAAATAAATAATAAAAATTACAGAATTAAAAATGCAACTGACATAGTAAAGAGTGTATCAGAGTCTTATAATAGCAGAATTGATCAAGCATAAGAAATAATTATAGTGAGTTTGAAGACAGACTATCTGAAAATAGTGTACACGAAAGAGGGAAGAATAAAAAAGAATGAAGCATGCATACAAAATCCAGAAAATAGCCTCAAACAGGAACATCTAAAAGTATTGGCATTAAAGGAGGAGGTAGAGAAAGACATGCGGGAGACAGTTTATTCAAAATAATAATAACAGGAAATTTCTCACACCAAGAGAATAACATCAACATTAAAGTACAAGAAGGTTACAGAATACCAAGCAAATTTACCTCAAAGAAGACTAACCCAAGGTGTTTAATAATCAGACTCCCAAACATCAAGGTTAAACAACAGATCCTAAAAACAGCAAGAGAAAATAAATAACATACAATAAAGCTCCAATAGGTCTGACAGTACACTTGTCAGTAAAAACCTTACATGTCAGGAGAGAGGGGCAAGAAAGTTAAAGTGCTGAAAGAAAAAAACATTTACCCTAGAAGAGTATAATTGGAGAAAATATCCTTCAAGCATGAAGGAGAAAAAATATCTTCCGAGACAAACAAAACCTAAGGGATATCATCAACACAAGACCTGTCCTATTAAAAATACTAAAGGGAATCCTTATATCTGAAAGTAAAGGAATTTAATAATCAAGAAGAAATGATCTGAAGATATAAAACTCACTGGTAATAGTAAGCACATAAAAAAAGAATATTAACACTCTAACTATGGTGTGTAAACTTAAGAAAGAATAAATAATCAAAAATAATAAACACAAACACTTTTAAGACAAAGACAGTACAATTAGAAATACCGAAAAACAGCAAAAAGCTAAAAAGTCAGGGTACAAAGTTAAGGTTTAGTTTTTATTAGTAGAGTTTTTATTAGTTTTCTTTTTACTTGTTTGTTTATGAAAACAGTGTTAAGTTGTTATCAGTTTGAAACAATGGGTTATAAAATTGTATTTGCAAGCCTTATGGTAATTTCAAACCAAATATTATACAATGAATACACAGAAAAGAAACAAGGAATTAAATTCTACCAACAGAGAAAATCACCTTCATTAAAAGAAAGACAAGAAGAAAGCAAACAATAAAGAGAAGACTACAAAACCACCAGAAAACAAGTAACAAAATGGCAAAGAGTAATTTCATACTTATCAATAATAACATGGAATACATGGAATACAAATGGACAATCAAAAGACACAGAATCACTGAATACATAATCAAACAAGATCCAATGATTTGTTGCCAACAAGAAATGCACTTCACCTGTGAAGACACACATAGATGGAAAGTAAGGAATGGGAAAAGTTATTTCATGTCCATTAAAACCAAAAAAAGAGTAGAAGTAGCTATATCAGAAAAAAATAGATTTCAGGATAAAAACTGTAAGAAGAAGACACACAGAAGGTCACTGTATAGTGATAAAGGGGTCAATTCAACAAGTTGATGTAACAATCGTAAATACATATGCATCCAACAGTGTATCACCCAGATATATAAAGCAAATATTATTATGCTTACAAAAGAGAGAGACTCCAAAAAATAAAAGCTGAAGGCTTGAACACGCCATTTTCAGTAGTTTCAGAATTGGGCATATCTTCCAGACAGAAAATAATATATATCAGACTGAATCTGCACTATTAACCAAATAGACCTAATAGATATTTACAGGATATTTCATCCAATGGCTACGGAATACACATTTTTTTCTTCAGGACATGGATCATTCTCATGGATAGACTATGTTTGGTCACAAAGTGTGTCTTGAAACATTAAAAATATTGAAATAATATGAAGCATCTTCTCTGAACATGATGGAATAAAACTGAAAATAACAAAAGTAATTTCAGAAACAATACAAACACATGGAAGTTAAAAAATATGCTCCTGAATGGCCAGTGGGTTGAAGAAAAAAATAAGATTAAAAAAAATTGTTGAAACCAATGATAATGAAATCACAACACACCAAATCCTGTGTGATATAGTGAAAGTATTACTAACAGAGAAGTATACACCTACAAGAAAACAGAAGAAAAATTTTAAATAAACAACCTAATGATGCCTATTAAAGAATTGGAAAGGCACGAGCAAATCAAAACCCAAATTAATAGAAAGAAACAAATAATAAGAACTACAGCATAAATAAATTTGAAATGATGCCTATTAAAGAACCAGAAAGGCAAGAGCAAATCAAAACCCAAATTAATAGAAACAAATTAGAATTAGAGCATAAATAAATTTGAAATGAAAACACAGTACTAAAGATCAATGAAACAAAGTTTATTTACTGAAAAGATAAAATTAACCTTTAATCACACTAACAAAAAGAACACCTAAGTCAATATAATCAGTGACAAAGGAGGAGGCATGACAACCGATACTGTCTACTATGAGCAATTATATGCCAATAAATTGAAAAATCAAGATGTACAAATTCTTATGATTTCCATTAATGTTGAAAAATTATTTGATAATATTCAGCATCTCTTCATGAAAAACATTAAGAAACTGGGTACAAAAGGAACATAACATAGTAGAAACCATATACAAAAAATCCATAGCTAGTGTCATACTGAATGTGGAAAAACTGTAAGCCTTTCTGCTATGATCTGGAACACAACAAGGATGCTCACTTTCACCACTATTATTCAATTTAGTACTCTAATTCCTAGCACAGCAATCTGACGAGATAAAGTAATAAAGGGCATCCAAATTTGGAAAGAAATAAGTCAAATTAAACCTTCTTTGCAGATGATATGATCTTGTATTTGGAGAACCCTAATGACTTCACCAAAAAAAAAAAAAAAAAAAAAGGTATTAAAACTGATAATTTCAGTAAAGTTGCAGGATACAAAATCAACATAAAAAGTCAGTGCATTTCTATATGTAACAAGGCACAAACTGAAAAAGAAATAAACATAATCTCGTTTACAGTAGCTACAAATAAAATACCCAGGAATTAATGAAAGAAGTAAAAAATTCTATAATAAAAACTATGAAACACTAATGAGAAAATGGAGAGAACACCTAAAAAAGGAAAAACATTCTATGTTCATGGATTGGAAGAATCAATATTGTTAAAATGTTCATACTACTGAAAGTAACCTATAATTTCAATTCAATTCCTAACAAAATGCCAATGACATTTTTCACTAAAATAGAAAAAAAAAAATCCTAAAATGTATATGGAACCACAAAATATCCAGAATAGTGAAAGCCATTTTGAGCAAGAAGAGCGAAACTAGAGATATCACATTATCTAACTTCAAAGTATACCACAGAGCTATAGTAACCAAAACAGCATGGTACTGACATAAAAACAGACACATAGACCAATACAACAAAATAGAGAAGCCAGAAACAAATTCACACACCTACAGTGAACTCATTTGTGACAAAACTACCAAGAACATACACTGGGGAAAAGACTGTCTCCTCAATAATTGTGCTGGGGAAACTGGATATCTGTAAGCAAAAGAATAAAACTAGACTCCTATTTCCTGCCATATACAAAAAACAAATCGATATTGATTTAACAAATCTGAGATGTCAGACTATGAAACTGCTACAAGAAAACCTTAAATACACTGTACAGGCAATTGGACTTGTCAATGACTTTTTTGAGTAATACTCCACAAGCACAGGCATCTAAAGAAAAAAAATGGAGAAATGGGATACCATCAAGTTTAAAAGCTTCTGCACAGCAATACAATCTATAAAGTGATGAGATAACCCACAGAATGGGAAAAAATATTTGCAAAGTACCAATCTGACAAAGGATTGATAACTAGAATATATAAGGATCTCAAAATCATTGTAGGAAACAATCTAATAATCCAATTTAAAAATGGGCAAAATATTTGAAAAGACATTCCTCAAAAGAACACGTACAAATGACAAAGAAGTATGTGAAAAGGTGCTCAACATCACTGTTCATCAGTTAAATACAAATCATGCTTACAATGAGATATCATCTCATCCCAGTTAAAATTGCTTTTATCCAGAAGTCAGGTAATAATAAATTCTGGCAAGGATGTGGAGAAAGGGAAGATTTGTACACTGTTGGTGGGAATGTAATTTAGTGCAACTACTATGGAGAACAGTTTAGAAGTTCTTCCAAAAACTCAAAATAGAGTTACTGTATGATCCAGCAATCTCACTGCTAGGTATATATCCAAGAAAAAAATTAGTATAGTGAAGAAATATCTGCACTCCCGTGTTTATTGCAGCACTAATCACAATAGCCAATTTTTAAGCACTCTAAATGTGCATCAACAGATGAATGGATAAAGAAAATGTTGTACATACACAATGATGTACTACTTACCCATAGAAATGAATGAGATCCTGTCATATGCAACTACATGGATGAAACTGGAGGTTATCATGGTAAGTGAAATAAACCAGGCACAGAAAGACAGCATCACATGTTCTCACTTATTTGTGTGAACTAAAAATTAAAACAATTGAACTCATGGAGACAAAGAATAAAATAATAATTTGCAGAGATTGGGAAGGGTTATGGGGCATGGCAGGGAAGTGGGGACTCTTAATGAGTACAAATAAATAGAAGAGTGAATAAGACGTAGTATTTGCTACCCAAAGAGGGTGACTGTTAGACAAAATATTTTAATTATGTATTTAAAAATAAGTAAAAGAGTATAACTGAGTTATTTGTAACACAATAAATGCTTGAGGTGATGAATACCTTATTTACCCTAATGCAATGATTACACATTGCACATTTGTTTCAAACTATCTCATGTAACCCATAAATATGTACACATACTATGAACCCACACAATTTTAAAAAAGCAGAAAAGCAGAGCATAAAAACTTGGAAAATTTATGATCTGACAATTTTTTTAGAGAAGAAATGTTATTTTCAGGAGAGACAATAAGAGTGCAGAGAGAGGTCACTTGCTAAAGAGATTGGCATGGATAAAAGGGAGCCAGAGGCCAACAGTGAAGGTAATGAAAAAGGGCCCAAAGGCATGTCAAAGATTATTAAGGTCTCTGCTCCCATCACAGACCCCAAGACTCAGAGAGACAGAATGATTTTGGTGGATAGGCCTGTGAAACCACTGCCCTGGGCCAACCAAAAACATTGTTCCCCCTTCCAGCTGCAGATGAAGCCCAAGTAGACCCAGGTGTTGTTAAGGTAGCCACTCTGAAGAGCAGAATTGTTAGCCTTGGTGGCTTCCACGTGGTGTTGATTCCGTAGGCTTCCAGAATGTAAGAGCCACGAAGGGTTGGTGGTTTCCACCAAGATTTCAGAGAATGTGTCAGAAAGCCTGGGAGCCCTGATGGAACCCTGCCAAAGTGTTGGGGCTGCCACAGATTATACCCACTTGAGCAATGCCTAGTGGTGCTACAGGGATGAGGCCACTGCTCAGTGGCCAGACTACAGTCCCCAGAGTTTTAGAGTCACTGGTAGTGTGCACCCTCAGCCTGGAAAATCCTGGGGACTCCACTCCTTGCACTGCTGTGCCTCAGATGCAGAATATGCAGTAAAAGGAGATTATTTGGGAGCTTTAAGATTTAATATCTACATTGCTGAATTTAAAACTTGCATAAGGCCGGGCGCAGTGGCTCAAGCCTGTAATCCCAGCACTTTGGGAGGCCGAAACGGGCGGATCACAAGGTCAGGAGATCGAGACCATCCTGGCTAACATGGTGAAACCCCGTCTCTACTAAAAAATACAAAAAACTAGCCGGGCGAGGTGGCGGGTGCCTGTAGTCCCAGCTACTCGGGAGGCTGAGGCAGGAGAATGACGTAAACCCGGGAGGTGGAGCTTGCAGTGAGCTGAGATCCGGCCACTGCACTCCAGCCTGGGCGACAGAGCGAGATTCCGTCTCAAAAAAAAAAAAAGTAAAAAAGAAAGAAAACTTGCGTAAGGCCTGTCATTCTTTTATTTTGGTGGGTTTTTTTTTTCTTTTAGAATTGAAATGATTGTTGAATACCTGTATAACCATTGAATCTTGCAAGTAAATAACTTGTTTTGTTTTACAGGATTATAGCTGGAAATAACTTACCTTGAGTCTCAGATGATACTTTTTACTTTGGAATTTTGAGTTGATATGAAGACTTTTGGGACAATTTGCATGAAATGGTTACACACTGCATGTGAGAAAATGTAAGTTTTAGGGAGCCAGGGATGGAATGCCATGGTTTGAATATGGTCTGATTGTCCCCACCAAAATTCATATTGAAATTTGATCCCCAGTGTTATAATGTTGAAAGGTAGGTCCTAGTGGGAGATGTTTGGTTCAAGGGGGTGGATACATCACTAAGGACTTGGTACCTTTCTCACAATAATGAGTTCTTGTTTTTGTAAGAGTTGATGGGTTCCCAGGGAAATGTATTAGTTCTCAGCAGACTAGGTTGTTATAAAGCCAGGATACCCCTCGTGTTTGGTCCCATTTCACATGCACCTATTTTCTCTTTGACATTCTCTGCTTTATTTTGTGTTTTTGTTATTTTTATTTATTTATTTATTTTTGTATTTTGAAACAGAGTCTCGCTCTGTTGCCCAGGCTAGAGTTCAGTGGCGTGACGTCAGTTCACTGTGGGCTCCACATCCCGGGTTCACGCCATTGTCCTGCCTCAGCCTCCAGTGTAGCTGGGACCACAGGCACCCACCACCACACTCCGCTAATTTTTTGTATTTTTGGTAAAGATGGGGTTTCACTGTGTTAGCCAGAGTGGTCTCAATCTCCTGACCTCGTGATCCGCCTGCCTTGGCCTCACAAAGTGCTGGGATCACAGGCGAGAACCACCATGCTTGGCCCTCTGCTTTATTTTGATACAGCACAAAATCCCTCTTTGGAAACTGAGCAAATGCTGGTGCCATGTTTCTGGTACAGATTGAAGAAGTGGGAGCTAAATAAACCTCTCTTCTCTATGAATAACTCAGTCTCAGGTATTCCTTTGTAGCAACACAAAACAGACAAAGACACAGTCGTTCATAATACACTCTCTAGCTACCACAATGTACATATTTCTTAAAGGCAAATTACACTAATTCTCACAGTCTTATCCAATCGTGGCATAAACTCAAAGTCAAGGTTCTCATTATTAGCATTATGTTGAAAAGTAGAAATACCTCAAGCATACTATTGTTCTAAAAACTCATGAACTAAAATAAGTTCTCTGTTTTTAGAAACCACATACCGTTGTTACATGGGGCTTAAATAACTGTCATAGTTACTACCACTGAAAAAGTAAAAAAGAAAGGCACCTTGGAACACTGGTTCATTAAAACCTGTGCTAGAAACATGTAATGGCTTGCCACTGCTTGGGAGAGAGATGTTCCTCGATTAGCTTTTAATTATGCTTTTGAGAATAGTTCCATAATCTGTTGTTCTTAGTGGCATTTGGCTCCACCTTCTAAGTCTTCCATATTTTTCATAAAATATGTCTTATGTTTGCTATTGAATAATTCCCTTATCCCACTGACTGCCAATAGAAAAATGATAGCCCAAGGCTTCTTTTCATTATGAATAATCTATATGACTATTAGCTCAGGCTGCTTTTGTAAATATAATTAAAAATTAAAATACTTTGTGGTTTTTAGTGAAACTTATTTGAAATCTTTTCATACCACATTCATACTTGTTTCTTAGATGCACCTCTCTCTTCTGTGGGAGTGTCAGGCTGCTGTAAGCCAACATTAAAAAAAATCTTAATAGTCATTTTATCTAGTGGAGGGGATCTTCTAGGAATGAATTTGAAGATTTTTGAGGTATTTACAAAGGCGTTACAGTTGCAACTTTTATCTTGATCCTTAGGGTATGATTCACTGGCTTTACTTTGCCCTTTAGTGTGTTTTACTTTTAAAATATTTTGTCAACTGAAGAGACTGTCCTGGGTCCCAATTTTCCTTGAAAATACTTTTCCTAGAAAATACTTTTCCTAGAAAATACTTTTCCTAGAAAATACTTTTCCTACTTATCTTTCATTTGCAATTCCTTATCATAGTCTTCGAAAGTATGTTATTTTATATTTCCAAACATTCTGCCCAGAGATCTTCTCTAGCCAGATTCCCAAATTTATTAGCTACCTTAACTCTCTTCCATAGTACTTCATCTCTCTTCCATAGTACTTCAGGTGACAGTGCTAGCCAACTTTTGCCAATATATAATAGGGTTTACATTTTTTTTCATTTATCAATCATGTTTTGTTCACTGTTCTTCTGATGTTTACTAACAGTCTCCTCATAACTTTTCCAGCCTCCAGCTAACATTTTGTCTCAAAAGCAGAACACATTTTAGCTTTTCATTAAGGGCAACATTATACTTACAGATATTAATTTCTGTGTCTGGCATCTATTGAAGAATATCAAAGCACCCAACACATGATAATGTTAAAATGCTATGAATATGATTTCTAGTGATTTTGTGAGTTGTCTTCCCTTTTTTGTGTACTTCTTCAACAACGTGTGTTCTGCTGTCACTCCTGAAGTTACATGAATCAACAAGTTTCGCTGGGGCTGAAACATCCAAGATCATTGACTTTACTCAAAGTATTGGCACCTTAGATGGGATGACTGGAAAAGCTGGAGGCTGAATAGTCTTGGTTTTCTACATATATTTTCTCCAGTAGGATATCCAGACTTCTGGTCTCCAAAATAACGAAGTTAAAATTGCATTGCCCCTTAAGGCCTAGGACCATATAGAACACAGCATTAATACATTCTGTCATATTATATTTATAGTAATAAGTCACAAAACCATCTCAAATCCACATGGAAGGGAAATAGGCCACCTTTTCCTGAGAAAAGTGGCATGCACTTACAGGAAAGGGAAGAAGGTTGAAGGTCACATTTGCATGTGTTCTTCCAGGGGTAGTGCATTATTATACTATGAAACACAGAAGAACAATTAATGGGTTAGGACTGTGATGCTGTGGTTTCGGTTACATTAAAAACATCTTGGGTATGTTTAACTATAAAATGTCAACTAGAATTCAGTTCACAAGAACTCTCAAATAATTGGTGTTTGTGAGACTTCAACCAATTTGGATAAAGTTAATGGAAAAATATGTTAATTCCAGAAAAAATATAATCCGTAGGCTTCAGTTAATAGAGTGGCTAAAAAACAATTTAAAAATAAAAAGAAAAATCCATAGGCTACTTTAGAAATAATCCAGATTTAGTACATAAGCCATTTAGTGTTCTACACCTACAACACGTAAACCTTACATGCAGTATGAACTGCTATAGTGATGGACGACCCTGCAGGTCTGTAGGGTTTTCAAAGAGGCATTTCATTAAGCTCATCTTATGTGAGCTTATATGTGATACAAACAAAGTAGACAGAGGAATTTTAGACAACCATTAAACAACACAAGGTGAAACAAAGTGTTTTTTGCTTAATTGTCACTTAAGCACAACATTTAAACAATGTTTACCTACTTCCTAGGCATTCTTGTTAATCAGAGTTTTAATATATTTTGTGAACTCCACATTTTAAAATGAGTTTTATTTAAAGTACTTTATGTATTCTGAAATCTCAAATATGAATTGGAGATAAAATAAACCAGATGATTTTAAAGGCATCTTTCTAAAACTTAAAGAGACAAGCTAGATAAAATCATAATTGAATTCAATTGAAGGTAAATTAAATTGATCAGAGCAGAGGAACAATTCTTATGTGCTGAAAAGAAGCCTTTTTTCAGGATAGAATACTAAAATGGAGTAATCTATTCAAATACCTTGAAATAAGCAATGTCTCCCCCATCAAATTTAAACTAATTTACCGTACATCTATCTTTCTCTTGATACTTATTCAAATACTTAAATAACATTGAAAGTTGGGAGATAAATTTCTTCCTTTCACTTTCAGAGTTTGAGAAGAGTTTAACATTTTCTATTCTAATTCTTCATCCTGACCTTTAAACATTAATTGATAGAAAAAATATAAATTATGGAATTTATGTGTTTGTGATAAAATATCACAAGTTGCTAAAGTAAGGAAGTATATATGGCATTCCATGAAGAACTTTTTTATATTTTCATTTTATTTTAAAATTAAAACTATCACAACATTATGGGTATAAGAATAAGTAGGTAAGAAAAAATAGTGAAATCATAGCTGAATATACAGATTTAACAAGTACGTGTCATGCAGTGGAAATAAAATTTTAGGTTCTGAAATTGTGATTGCGTGTCAGCTATTTCTAACTTGGAATACATATCTTCCATAGAATCAATGCTATAACTGAAGGTAAATACCTCAGATAATGCAATATTTAAAATAAATTCTGCACAAAATTTGCTATCCCACTCCTAGACTTTAAGGACATGTTCACATTCTCCTGATTTTGGTATCCCATTTAAAATGTCATTATTCTGATTTCTGATATTAAGATATAGAAAGACATCTGTGTCTTACTTGCTCTCAATCATCACTACATACCATAATGCAAACATTCATGTTTTTCATCCCTATATTTTGTTCTACTTTTTATTATTTATTATATTATAATTTTATATATACACATGTGTGTACATATGTGTGTGTGTATATATATGTATACACACCCATATATAAAACCTGTGCCTTTTTTCACATCTACCAGTTGCTGTTCTAGAAGTTCTAGTAGAGGAACTAGTCAAAAGGGAACCTATAAGTATAATGGAAATATTACACATTTTGTTGGTTACAATGGTTACACATAGAATTGTACACCTAAAACCAGCGAATTTTGTGATATGTAAAATATTCCTTAAGACAGCTAAATCTAACTTATAACTGGAATTAATTTTTACCTTTAAGTTTAATTTTGAATTAATTAAATCTAACATTAATTGTCATTAACTAAATAGAAAACTAATGGTAGTTATTTCTTTGGTAATACTAAGAAAGTTGTGAATATTTTCTACCAGATAATCCAGTATGGTTTGCTTATAATGATAATTCAGTTTTTCTGTATACTTCTCATTACTTTCTGTACCACATTTTAATTATTCACAACATTAGTGAAATTAAGTTCAAACAGTTTATTATAAACAATGTCAAAATTATTCTTTGATTTAGCTGGTACTTTCAACCATCAAAAAACTTTTCAAATCTTTCCTGATATATATACAGGTTCTTTTTGCTTTTACTATTTGTAATAAGGATTAGTTAAATAATTATAGGAAACTAAGAATACTTTCTTCACTGAAAGATTATAACAACCACAATTAAAACAGAATCCAGACAGGATACAATGTGTTTCCCGGCATTAGAAAACACAAGCACAGACTGACTGAATAAAAATTCACTAGCAATATAAATTCAACTTGATGGTATTGAGAGTCCCTGCTTCAAACATTGAGATTATTTCAATGTAATTGGTCTAGATTTGTTTTATCTGGAAATTTGACTAGCATGCTGTATAACCGTGTTTTGATCATTAATAAGCTATAGAATCAAATAAAACAGCCATTTTTCTCATGAATCACTTTCTTTATCAAGAATTAATATATTAATAATTACTCCTTGGATACATTTAAATATTTCTTCATCTGCTACCATAATGGCTCACATTATACTTAGTGGTCCTAATGACACCTATTCTCATAGGTAACTAGATGTTTAATAATCCAGTTTAGACATTTTACTGGATATTTATCACAAAGTGTACGTAACAGTAATTGAGTATGATTTGGAATTAGACAGGTGCTTCAATTCCGTCTGCCATTTATAAGCTGTATAACGCAGGGCAAGGCACTTAACTTGTCTGAATAGTTCACCTGTAAAAAGCTGGAATTTATTTCTGCCAGTCTATGCTAATGTGAATGAATTCCCTATCTGTATTAGTGTCTTTTGGTTAGAAGTAAAAGAGAGCCTTGCTATATTGTTAGTAAGTCGTAATTTTAGAAACGATCTCATTTGTTGAACATTCAAATTTTTGTATGTAATTTTTCACAGAACCACTCCCCTTCTCCATTGAATCTTCAAAGATTGTCAGCAGTGCTTCTCTTTATATTCTGAGATATTAATATTTTCAGGTATGGTATGTATAATCAATGAGACTTTAATTCACTTGGAATGTGTAATTTCTCACATAGAATCTCTTGCATTACCTCATTTACCTATTCCAATTTTTGCCTCAATGTCTGTTTCATCTTGACTATACTGAAGTTGATCTCCCTTGATAGAAACAAATGGAAGAAATTAAGAGGTGAATAAGTTTTCTTTATAGTTTTCAGCCATTAATAAATGTGTCCGAAAGAGTGGACTAAGATTTTCTTATTATTCTTGTATATACTGGTTTCACAGGAAGTTTTATTTTCCTGACAAAAAAGAAATGTTGCTTATATTCTTTTTTGCATGACTATATCATTAATAGAACTACTTTTATTTTTATATATTTAGGGGATACAAGTTCTTTTTCATTATACACACGCATGCATGCACGCGCACACACACACACACACACACACACACACACACACACATATATAGTGTGGTGGTCAATCGGGGCTTTTAGTGTAACCATCGCCTGAACAGTGTATATTGTATCCTTTAAGTAATTTCTCATCCCAAAGCACCCTCCCACCCTTCTGAGATTCCAACATCTATTGCACTATGTCCATGGGTACACATTATTTACCTCTCACTTAAAAGTGTGAACATGTGGTATTTGACTTTCTTTTTCTGAGGTATTTCACTAAAGATAATGTCGTTAATTCCTTACATGTTGCTACAATGTGATATAAATATATACATGCATATATATACATATATGTAAATATATATACATATGTACATAAATACACACATACATATGTTTTCTTTAATCATATGTTTATATCACATTTTCTTTGTCCAATCATCAATTGATGGACACTCAGGTTCATTCCATATCTTTGGTATTGTGGATAGTGCAGCAATAAATCTACAGTTGGAGTTTTTTTTTTTTTTTTTTTTTTTTTTTGACATAATAATGTATTTTCCTTTGGACATATATACCCAGTAGTGGGATTGGGGGATCAAATGAGAGATCTATATTTAGTTTTTTTTAGAAATTTCCATAATGTTTTCCAAAGAAGTTGTACTAACTTATATTCGGACCAAGAGTGTATAAGTGTTCCCTTTAATCCACATCATTGCCAACATCTGCTATTTTTGTCTTTTTAATATTATCCCTTCTGACTGCTCTAAGATCATATCTCATTGTGGTTTTATTTGCATTTTCTGATGATTAATGACTTTAAGCATTTTTTTTCATATCATTGCTGGCCATTTGTCTTTCACAAAATGTCTGTTCAGTTCTATTGTACGATATTTTCCTAATTTTTAATTGTTATGGGAACATAGTTGGTGTATATATTTATGAGGTACATAAGATGTTTTGATACTGGCATGCAATACATAATAATCATATTATGGAAGACAGAGTGTCCATTCTTTCAAGTATTTATCTTTTGTGTTACAATCCAATTATACTCTTTTAGTTATTTTTAAATGTGCAATTAAATTATTATTGACTATAGTCACTCTATTGTACCATCAATTACTAGGCCTTAGTCATTCATTCTAAGTATTTTTATACTCCTCAAACATTCCCAACTCTCCTTGAAACTCCACTACACTTCCCAACTTCTGGTAACCATTCCTCTAGTCTCTCTATACATGGGTTCAATTGTTTTTATTTTTAGATTCCACAAATATGTGAGAACTTACGTGGTTTGCTTTGCATCCGTCGCTTATTTCACTCAACTTAATGACCTCCAATTCCATCCATTTTGTTGTAAATAACTGAATCTCATTCTTCTTATGATTGAAGAGTACTCCATTGTGTATGTGTACCACATTCTTTAACCGTACATCTGTTAATGGACATTTAGGTTGCTTCCAAATCTCGGCTATTGTGAATAGAGCTGTATAAAACATGGGAGTGCAGATATCTCTTCAATATATTTATTTCCTTTCCTTTGGGTATATACTCAGTTTGGAAATTTCTGGATCTTATGGTAGCCCTATTTTTAGAGCTACCAAACTATTCTCCATAGTGGTTGTACTTTTTTATTATTATTTTTTTTGAGACGGAGTCTTGCTCTGCCTCCCAGGCTGGAGTGCAGTGGCGCTATCTCGACTCACTGCAAGCTCCGCCTCCCAGGTTCACGCCATTCTCCTGCCTTAGCCTCGCGAGGAGCTGGGACTACAGGCGCCTGCCACCACGCCCTGCTAATTTTTTGTATTTTTAGTAGAAACAGGCTTTCACCGAGTTAACCAGTATGGCCTCCGTCTCCTGACCTCGTGATCCACCTGCCTCATCCTCCCAAAGTGCTGGGATTACAGGCGTGAGCCACGGTGCCTGGCCCATAGTGGTTGTACTAATTTACATTCCCACCAACAGTGTATGAAAGTTCCCTTTTCTTCACATCTTTGTCAGCATTTGTTGTTGCCTGTTAATTGGATAAAAGCCATTTTAACTGGGGTGAGATGATATGTCATTGTAGTTTTGATTTGCATTTCTCTGATGATCAATAATGCTGAGCACTGTTTTATATGCCTGTTTGGCATTTTTATATGTTCTTCTGAGAAATGTATATTCCTAGTCTTTGCCCATTTTTGATTGGATTATAAGATCTTTTGCTATGTAGTTGTTTGAGCTCCTTATGTATTCTGGTTATTAATCCATTGCCAGATGGGTAGTTTGCAAATATTTTCTCCCATTTTGTGAGTTGTCTTTTCACTTTGTTGATTGTTTCCCTTGCTGTGCAGAAGCTTCTTAACTTGACATGATCCCATTTGTCCATGTTGCTTTGGCTGTCTGTGCTAGTAGTTTGTTACTCAGGAAGTCTTTGTGCAGAACAATGTCATGGAGGGGTTTTCAGTTTTTTTGTAGTAATTCCATAGTTTGAGACATTAGATTTATGTATTTAATGCATTTTTATTTGATTTTCATATATGGTGAGAGGTAGGGATCTAGTTTTATTTTTCTGCATATGAATATAGTTTTCCTAGCACTAGTTACTGTGAAAAGACTGTGTGTTCCCCAGTATACACTCTTAGCACCTTTGTCTCAAATGAGTTCACTGTAGGGATGTGGATTTTTTTGTTTTGTTTTGTTTTTGAGTTCTCTATTCTATTCTATTGGTCTATAAGCCTGTTTTTATGACAGTACCAGTGTGTTCACTGTAGGTGTGTGGATTTGTTTCAGGGTTCTTTATGCTGCTACATTTGTCTATGTGTCTGTTTTTATGCCAGTATCATGCTGCTTTGTTTACTATAGCTCTGTGGTATAATTTCAAGTCAGGTAATGTGATTCTTCAAGTTTTGTTCTTTTTGCTTAGGGTAGCTTTAGCTGTTTTGAGTCTTTTGTGGTTCCATGTAAATTTTGGGATTGTTTTTTCCATTTATATGAATAATTTTATTGGTATTTCAATAGGAATTGAACTGAAATTGTATATTGCTTTAGGTGATATGGACATTTTGACAATATTGATTGTTTTAAATGCATGAACATAATTTTTTTTTTTTACTTTTTTGTGTCTTTAATTTCTTTCATCAGTGTTTTATAGCTTTACTTCTAGAGCTCTTTCACTTCTTTAAGTTAATTTCTATGTATTTAATTTTATGTGTGGCTGTTGTAAATAAGATTAAATTTTTATTGTTTTTTTCAGATTGTACACTGTTGTCATATAGAAAATCTATAGATTTTTGTATAGTTACAGACATTGTTTCTTAGATATAATGCTATCATATACATAACAATGTACAGTATAGTGTTAACATAGTTTTATATGCACCGAGAAACCAAAAACTTTGACTCACTTTATTGTGATATTTACTTTAATGTGGTGGTCTGGAACTGAATCCACAATATCACTGGAGATTTGTCTGTACCGATAAGTCTTATAATGTCAACAAAACAGAGTATGGGAAGATTACACAAGCATGGTTTGTAAAGAGCGTCATTATACATTTGGTTTTCAGGAAGACTTCTCTGGATGAGTCGAACTTGGAGCTGAGATGAAAATTAGAAATGTATAAAAAAAGATCTTCAAAAATGGTGCTCCAAGAAGAAGAAATAGGAATAGTGAAGTCCTCAAAACAAAAATAAGTTAATATGAGTAACAGAAAAAAACAAGACCAGCGTCCTAGAGTTCACTTAGATAGTTATTAAGTTTGAGATATCTACCACATATCCACTGTGGAGACATATATTAGACAGTTGCATATACAAGGATGAATGCTCTGAGTATGTCCAAAGATAGGGCCAAACCAGAAGTTTTGACTTTATTTAGAACAAAAAGCACCTCTTCCATCATAAAAAGATAGTAGGGAGTATACATGAGTATAGACACTGGTAAGTTTATGACATTTAAGGCAACAAAATAAAGTATTTCTCTAATTGCATAGTTTGTTTATGATGTGTGTATGGAGGTTATTAGCTAAGGTAGAAGTAAAAATTGTAGGAGACATAAGCTATTAACTGGACATCTTACACAGTGGAAAAGTGAATATAGTAGGAAAATATGATGGAATTGTCTGGAAAAATCCTATAGTCATTGATAACTTTTGATTATATATTTAAAGTGAGTTTATTTAGAGCAATCATAATTTTCCCTGTCAATATTCAGGTTCATATTAAATGAAGGAATATTATGCCAGAAATAATCTGGATTTATAAAAAAGCAAAAATGGGAAAATGGACAGTTTCAAAACAATGCTACCAATGATGCTATTTAATCTAGGCTTTTAATTATCAAGTAATAAAAACTAATGTGTAAGTGTCTACCAATATGGCATCAAGATTTATCTGATGCATAGCAGCAAATTCATTTTCAATAGCATCAAAACTTTCCTCTGTGCCATTCTACTTGGCTCTCTAATATTTTCTCATTCCCCAATCTATGTCTCTCTTTTTTTCCATTTTGATATAGCCATTCTGAAGCTCACAGTGCAGGGTCTTCCACATTTAAACAAGCAGACATCCTTCACACCAGGTTCTTTGGCTATATACACTTCTTTAATGTAATGTGATAAAAGTGTATGTTTTGCCTATCAAATAGTACACCTTAATGTCTTCCCAAACCACATTTTC
The DNA here is from genome assembly GCF_024542745.1 of Macaca thibetana thibetana. Classification (NCBI taxonomy): domain Eukaryota; kingdom Metazoa; phylum Chordata; class Mammalia; order Primates; family Cercopithecidae; genus Macaca; species Macaca thibetana. The sequence continues at coordinate 123,001,681 of NC_065598.1, forward strand.
TTGTTTGTTTTTTGAGACAGAGTCTTGCTCTGTTGCCAGTTTGGAGTGTAGTGGTGCTATCTCAGCTCACTGCAATGTCCGCTTCCTGGGTTCAAGCCATTCTCCTGCCTCAGCATTCTGAGTCGCTGGGACTACAGGCGCACGCTACCACGCCCAGCTAATTTTTTTTTTTTTTTTTTTTGTATTTTTAGTAAAGACAGGGTTTCACCATGTTGACCAAGATGGTCTCGATCTCTTGACCTCATGATCCTCCTGCCTCGGCCTCCCAAAGTCCTGGGATTACAGGCGTGAGCCACTGCACCCGGCCTCACATTTTCTTAATGGAGGAAGATAGATATCACCACTGCTATAATCATAAAACAAGTAAAGATGTTTACAAGTGCGTATGAAACAAAAAATGTTCACAAAGAACTGCGGTGAGTAGCACAAAAGTATAGACTGTTTTCCATAGAACAAGTATATGTACCAGATGGTGGAAGAAAATGAATTCTTAATCCACCTCAGCACACGTCTTTCCAAGTGTTATAAAAAATTTTCCAAGCCTTGCTGGCTAAATATTATGCCCAATAACTCACAAGATGATACATTTTCTAACTTCAACTCTTGGTGGATTAATGTTCAAAAGCCTCTGATTTAGACTCTTATCCACTAATCTTTTTAAGCCTTACACATGCGTGAGAATAAATTTCAACTATGTTTTACTGCCCTGGTGAGGATGGAAGAGAAAAGTAAGAAGGGCTAATTTAGCCTACTTTACTTAAAATATTGCCTTTTAGAAAAGGTAAAGAGTAATTGAAAAATGAAAGCTTTGAAAAGCTTCACTAAATTCAGAAGATGTTTTCAATGGAAAAAGTTTGTAATGTCAATATTGTACTAAATAGATTACTCATCTGTGGTGAGAAGCAAAAGAGTATATTTGTGACTCAAGATAATGTTAATTAATATTAGACCTTTACAATAATAACTGTTTCTGGGTTTGTACCACTACTGGAATTAGAGAATCAGTAAGGTAGACATGGCTACTTCAACAACCCCTACATCTCAGTGGGTTGGCACAATGAAGGCCTTTACTCAATTATGAAAGTCAGCAACAGATCCAGGAACCTGTACCAAACACTTGCCCTCTGTCTAGGGATTCAGTAATTTTGGATGTGGGAGGTTTTAAAACACTCTCTGTAGTTGCACTATGTGATATATACAGCTTTCTTGGTTGGAGAGGCATTAAAAAAGATAACATGAGGAAAAGTATTCAACCTTGAGTTATCCCACACAAAAGTGAGGTATAAAAAGGCTTCAAGATGGGCAACTAGAGGCATCTAATACTTGCCTTCTCCCAAAAAAAGAACAAAAATAGTAAGAAGATCATCCCAGGGAGAACACTGGAATTCAATAGAGAAGTGACAGGAAACACCTAAACCGAAGAAGCAGCAGAAAGTGAGGTAGCTGGCTTAGCCAGGCTTTACTTGGAGCTGGGAGTACCTCCCAAAGGAAGAGAAGATGTGAGAGACCCCTAGAAGCCCACCATTCCCACCATGGACTGCTGTGATCCTAGCCATCGGAGAGACTCTCAACACTAATTGGCCTTGAAACTAACATAGAAAGATTCTGGGACATTGTAAAAGGGGAATGTTCCAAGGGAAAGTGCACACTGAATCCCACACACTCTGAGACCTAAGCATCTAGAGCAACATGCCATTTTAGAGCATAGCCCCCAGTAATTTGCAAATCATCATGGGGCCCAGTGGTTCAGGGTCTGAGGCATGAAAAAAGCATAAACTGCCATTGCCAGGGCTGAAGGGTGAGGAGCAAGTTACACACAGCAGGGCTGAGGCCTGGGGGCCACCAGAGCTGAGGATCAAGCAGGGCCCATGTTTGCCTAGGTTTTCATCACTGAAAGTGTCCTCACCATCCCCAGTTGAAGGGCCACAGTGAGGCTGCTGTAGTCCTTCACTCAAGCATTTCACTCGTGGCTGGGAATCACTGTTTCTGACTACTACAATTGGTGCTTGCACACTCCATCATGAGACCTGAGGACTAACTGCCTGGACTGGTTTTGTACCCCTTCCCTTGCCAAAGCACACAGTCTAGGGACCTTGGTATTGAGCAGCCCAGAATACAACCATTGACACCTGAGCACTCCTCCTAGGAGGCTGAGGTTAGGCCTACTCACACTGCTGTTATCACCACAGCTGGCACCTACATGAATGTGCCACCTTCAGGCCCAGAGACTGGCCCATCCAGTCTCACATTATTAACACCAGCACACATCATGTGAGACTCAGAGTTTTCATGTCATTGCTACTGTCATCACATATGTTATGCTGTCATGCCTGGGGCCCAAGAACCCAACAACCTGTGTGACTCAACACTACCACTACCAGCAGACCACCTGAAAGGCTAAGAATTGACAAACCTAGACCTTCTAACACCAGTGCCAGTGTACACCACTTTAGGGCCCAAGAGCAGGCATGCTCAGGTCACTCCTGTAACCATTAGAGCCCACAGACTGGTCCATCTGGCATCCCAGTCACCAGGAAAATTTTTCACAATCTCCACTAATAACTGTACCCTAAAATCACTGAGAAAATCACAGCCACCACTGATGTTTACAGTTGAAGAAATTATGCAGAGACTACACTACGGCATGCACCTAGAATCAAAGTCAGTATGTCCTACCCAACAAACACCACAGATACAACTTGAGGAAAATGTTCTCCCATACAAAAGCAAATTCAAAACATTCAAAGAAACAACTGTTATATCAGTGCACAGATGTCAATGTAAGGATATAGAGAGCATGAGAAAGCAAGGAAATGTGACACCTCCAAAGAAACACATAATTCACTAGCAACAAGAAGCTTAATGAGATAAAAAAGAATGCCAGAAAACAATGCAAGAAAATTAGAAAAAAATCATAATATAAATGAGAAATTTACTGAAGAGATAGATATTATAGATATACTGAAGAGTCAAATAGAAATTCTGGAAATAAAGTATTTGAATGAAATACATAACTCATTTGAGAACTTGAACAATAAACTAGATCAAGAAAAAGAAATAATCTCAGAACTTGAAGACAGACATTGAAAATAACCTAGACAAAAATCATAAAAAAAAGAATGAGCAAAGTTTTTGTGATATGTGGGACACCAAAAAGTGGCCAAATATTTGAAATATTATTGTCTCAGAAGAAGACAGAACAAAAGGGTTAAAAATCCTATTTAATAAAATAATAGAACAAAACTTCCCAAGTCTAGCAACAGATGTATACATCCAGATAGAGGAGACTCAGATTTAGCTAAGAATATAATACCCCACAAAATTATCCTACATAAATAAAAGAGAAATAAAATCCTTTTCAGACAGACAATATTTAAGGAATTTATCACCACTAAACTGTACCAATAAGAAATATGTAAGGGAGTTCTAAACCTGAAAGCAAAAGGACATTTACTATAATGAAAACACACAAATTTCTAAATACTGGGTAAGCAGATACACAGAGGAGGAAGAGAAATGACTCAAATGGTACCAGTACAAAAATCACCAAACTACATTGACAAACAATTAGCAAAAAAAGAAGAAAGAAAAGGACCAAGAAACATGCAAAGCCACTGGAAAAGAGAGATTCCACCAAAAAGAAAACAAAACAAAAAAAACCTGAGATTTGATAAATTCGGTAAAGTTTCAGGACATGAAAACAACATACAAAAATAAGTAACATTTCTATACAAAGTTCATAGCCTAGCTAAGAACCAAATTAAGAAGGTGATATGATTTACAATTGCTTGCTACAGAAAAATACATAGAAATATATTTAGCTAAGGAATTGAAAAATCTCTGCAAAGAACACCACAAAACACTGATGAGAAAAATTGTAGATGACACAAACAAATGGAGAGACATCCCATGCTCATGAATTGGAAGAATTAAAATTGTTACGATGATCATAATGCCCAAAGCAATCTACAGATTCAATGCAATCTCTATTAAAACACCAGTATATCTTTTCACAGAATTAAAGAATCCTAAAGTTCATATTGAACCAACCAAGCAAACAAAAAAATCCCAAACAGTCAAAGCAATCTTAAATAAAAACAAAGCAGGACACATAACATTACATGACCTCAGATTATACTACCAGGCAATGGTAAAAAAACAGCATGGTATTGGTATAAAAATATACACTTGGATTAATGGAAAAGAATAAATAGTCCAGAAATAAAGCTACATATCTACACCCAACTGATCTTTGACAAAGTCAACAAGATGATAGACTCAGGAAAGGATACCCTTTTCACTTGATCTTAGTCAAAAGGCTGAGAATCAATAGGACACCCTTTCAATAAACAGTTTGGGGAAAATTAGATTGCCATGTACAGAAGAATGAAAATGGAAACCCATCTCTCACAATATATCAAAATAAACTCAAGGTTTTGTTTTTTGTATTTTTCTTCAAAAGCAAGATGACCAACTAGACACATCCAGGAGGAACATCTGTCACCAAGGGACTGGGACATCAGGAAGGCTGGCATACTTTGAGCAGATCTTCAAAGTAAAGGCATTGAGAGTGTAAAGATGGAGGACACAGGTACTGGACTAAAGGGTGAGGAAGCTGGGAACACTGCGTGGGACTACCATGAATTTATTTCTTGTCCCCAATGACTCCTGGGGAAAGGGTGAGTTGAGCTGACAAGGAGTGACCTCTATTCACCATGGACCTTTGGAATCCTGGTAGCAGGAGATCCCGTGACCTCCATGGACACTTGAACTGGCAGGGATAGCTGCTTTGAGAGGTGGTAGGACCAGAATTCCAGTCAGTGCAGAACCCAAAAGGGTTGGTCCAGGAGCGTCTGCAGTGAAGCACAGCCAGGGATGCCTATCACCCAAGGCTCACCATGCTTGCCTAGAGGACGTTAGCCTTAGGGTAACTGCCAGTCCTGAGCAGAGAAGGGTGATCTTGTACATGAGATGGGACTAGTCCAACCTGAGCATGCCCATGTTTTCTGGCCTCTCCCAAGGTCCCAGCCTGACCATGCCTGCTTGCAGTACAACATTAGATGTCCAGTTGCTGTGCCTCTAGGAACTTGCATTATAGCACCTGCACTGGCAGACCATGCCTGAACACTGGAGAGCTCCAGCAGAGTGGCCCACTTCAGCATGCATCAGCCCACCTGTGTCCTGCCCTCACTGGAGCCTCCCCTGTGCCAATTTGACAGTACACACTCACCCACAGTCACTCCTCACACCACCTTTCTAGTGCGCAGGCATGTGGGCAGACCTCGTTTTCCCTTCACCAGCTGCATACATATGTGCATGCACCCCACTCTGCCACTGTTGCTGAAGTGATGGCACCTTATCCCGCCATGCCTTGCTATAATTGCTGGCATGAATGCATGCATAGAGGCCAGTGGTCCCACACCTTTCCCTGTGCCATCAGTTTTGCTGGTGTAAAAGTGAAAACAAAAGGTACCAGCACTGCACCTGCCAGCACCACACCCCCATAGTGACAGCACTGGCACCTCCTCAAACATTGGGCCACCTACAACTACTATGAATGCCCATACAGAGGCTGGCACCTTGGTATCTGCCAGTGCCTGACCTAGACTAACAAGCATCCACCCCTAACATGCTGCCACTGCTGCTGGTACCTGTAAATGGGCATGAATACTGCTGCCACTGTCTGACGAAGCACTTTGGCTGGCATCACATGGCATATTCTGACCAGCAGCCTAAGAATGCCCTGGCCCCTCCAGCACAGCAGGTTACTAACATCAAGGGGCCACGGAACATAGCTGGGGGTCTGATATAAGACCCTAGAGTTACAGCATGCAACCCAGGAGTCCTGAGCTGAGCTTTGACCCACTAAAATCTTCCAGAAATAAAGACAGTTACCTCTAAACTACAATCAAACCCCCAAGTACATCAAAGAAGATAAAATAAGGACAGTAACTTCAAAGACTGAAGGAACATCAACTTAAAATGATGAGAAAGAACAAGCACAGAACACTGGAAATTCACAAATCAAGAGTATCTTCTTATCTCCAAATTACCACACTAAGTTTTCCAGGAATGGTTCATAACCAGGCTGAAATGGCAGACAGAATTCAGAATATGGGTAGAAACAAAGAATATTGAGATTCAGGGGAAAACCCAATCAAAAGCCAATGTAAGTGTTTTAAAAAAATTAATACAGGAGATGAAAGATGAAATTGTCATTTAAATAAAGACTCAAACTGATCTGATAGAGCTGAAAAACTCACTTCAAGAACTTCAGAATGCAATCACAAGTTTTAGCAGCAGAATTGAGCAAGTTGAGGAAAGAATATCCTCAGCTGACCCCAGAGTAACTCAGACAAAAAAGAGAAAAAACCCAATAAGGTATAATGAACAAAACTTAAAAAACATATAGGATTATATAAAGAGCAAATCTACAACCATTAGCATCCTTAAAGAAGAAGGAGAGAAAGCAAGCAACTTGGAAAACATTTCATTATATCATCCAGAAAAATTTTCCCAACTTTGGAAGAGAGAACAACATTCAGATTCAGAAAACACAGAGAAGACCTTCAAAATATCACACAAAAAGATAATCTCCAAGACACATAGTCATTAGATTCTACAATGTCAAAATGAAAGAAAATATGTTAAAGACAGCTAAATAGAAGAGGTAAGTCATGTACAAAGGGAGCACCATCAGGCTAAAAGTGTACTTTTTAGCAGAAACCCCAGAAGCCAGAAGAGATTGGGAGAATGTATCCAGCATTTTTAAATAAAATAATTTTCAACCAAAAATTTCATATCCAGAAAAACTAAGCTTCATAAACAATGGAGAAATAAGATCCTTTTCAGAGAAGTAAATGCTAAAGAAATTTGATACCATCAGACCTACATTACAATAGATCCTTAAAGCAGTCCTTTCCATATTCATATGGAAAGGAAAGACTGTTAGCTGCCCTTCACCATTCATGTCAGTGTTGTTGATGTGAATGAGCAGATAGAAAGCACCAGCCCTGCAACCACCAGCACCCCATCCCCACACTGACACCACTGATACCTCCTCCAACACCAGGCTGCCACCACAACTGCTGTGAATTCCCACACATAGGCATTTGTGCTGGCAATCAAAGACTGTTACCAGCCACAACAAAATACAAACTTAAGTACACAGATCAGTGACACTATAAAGCAACCACACAAACAAGTTTCCACAATAACCAGTGAACAGCATGATGGCAGGATCAAATCTGCAAATATCAATACTAACTTTAAATGTAAATGAGCTACATACCCCAGTTGAAAGGCACATAGTGACACATTGGATAAAGAAGTGAAAACCAAAGGTATGCTGTTTTCAAGAGATCAATCACTCACACAATGACAGCCATAGCCTCAAAGTAAAGGAATGGAGAAGAGTCTATCAAGCAAACAAAACAAAAAGCAGAAGTTGCCATGCTAATTTCAGAAAAACTAGGCTTTAAACCAACAAAGATCAAAAAAGTTAAAGAAGTACATTACATAATGGTAAAGGTCTCAATTCAACAAAAAGATCTAACTATCCTAAGTATGTATGCATCTAAAACAGGAGCACCCAGATTCATAAAATAAGTTCTTAGAGACCTATGAAAGGGCTTAGATAACCACATGATAATAGTGAGAGACTACAACACCCCACTTACAGTATTAGACAGATTATTGAGTCAGAAAACTAACAACGACATTCAGGACTTAAACTCAACACTGGAGCAAAGGAATCTAACATATGTCTACAGAACTTTTCACCCAACAACAACAAAATACACATTTTTGTTATCTGCATATGGCACATATTCTAAAATCAAACACAATTGGACATACAATAAACTTCTGAAAATTAAAAAATCTGAAATCATACCAACCATATTCTTGAATCACAGCACATGTGCACGTGCACGCACACACACACAATTCTAAGAAAATTTCTCAAAACCAAACTATTACATGGAAAGTAAGCGACATGCTCCTGCATAACTTTTGAGTAAAGAATGAAATTAAGACAGAAATCAAGAAATTCTTTGAAACTAATGAGTACAAAGACACAACATATGAGAATCTCTGGGGCAGAGCTAAAGCAGTATTAAGAGAGAAGTTCAAAGCACTAAATGCCCAAATCAAAAAGTTAGAAAGATCTCAAATTAACAACTTAACATCACAACTACAGGAACTAGAAAACCAAGAACAAACCAACTCCAAAGCTAGCAGATGACACAAAATAATCAAAGTCAGAGCTGAACTGGAGAAAACTGAGATGTGATAAACCATACAAAAGATCAACGAATGCAGGAGTTTATTATTTGAAAGAAAAAATAAGATACTTAGACCAGTAAGGCAACTAACAAAAAAGAGAGAAGTTCCAAATGAAAACAATCAGGAATGGAAAAGGCGACATTACCAATGACCCCACAGAATTTCTTTTTTTAATGTTCAAGACTACTACAAGTATTTCTATGCACATGAACAAGAAAACTTAAAAGAAATAGACAAATTTCAGGAAACATACAACCTCTCAGGACTGATCCAGGAAGAAATAGAATCTTTGATCAGGCTAATAACAAGTTTCAAAACTTAATCATTAATACAAAGCTGACCAATCATGAAAATTTCAGATCCCGACAATGTGGAATTTTACTAGATGTATAAGGAAGAGCTGATAACATTTGTACTGAAACTATTCCAAATAATTGAGGTGGAGGGACTTCTCCCGAATTTGTTCTATGAGGACAGCATTGTCCTGATACCAAAACCTGGCAGAGACACAACAGCAGCAGCAAAGAAAACTTTGGGCAAATAACGTTAATGAACACAGATGCAGAAATTCTCAGCAAAATACTAGCAAATTGAATTCAGCAGCACATTTAAAAGGTAATCTACCACAATCAAGTAGACTTTCCCCCCTGGGATATAAAAATGGTTCAACATGCACACATCAATAAATGTGACTTATCATATAAATGGGACTAAAAACAAAAACTAAATGATTATCTCAACAGATGCAGAAAAAGCTTTTGAGAAGATTCAATGTGGTGTCATGTTAAAAGTTCTTAACAAACTAGGCATGGAAAAATAGAATTCAAAATAATGGAGGAGGGTATCAATTGAGACACTGCCTATTGAACACTATGCTTATTATCTGAGTGGCAGAATAAACTGCATATTAAAACTCCGTGACATGCAATTTCTCCATATAACAAATCTGCACATGTACCCCTGAACCAAAAATTTAAGTTAAAACTAAACACCAACTCAAAATGGATTAAGTACTTAAATGTAAGACATAACCATAAAAATATTAGGAGAAAACTTAGGGAAAATTTTGCTGGCATTGGTCTAGGCAAATATTTTGTGGCCCAGACTTCAAAAGAACAGATAACTATAACAAAAATTGACAAACTGGACTATACCAAAAATTTTTGGCCCAGCAAAAGAATAATTCAACAGAGTAAGGAGAGAACCTGTTGAAGAGAAGAAAATATTTACAAACTATGACTCCTACAGGGGACTATTATCTAGAATTTACAAGGTACTCAACTCAATGACAACAACAATAAATAAAAACAAATCATTAAAAGTTGGCAAAGAACATAAAAGGGAATTTTTCAAAGAAAAACAAATTTCCAACAGGGAAATGACAAAAAAAGCTCAACATCTCTAATCATCATAGAATTGCAAATTAAAACTACAATGAGCTATCATCTTATGCCAGTCAGAATGGCTACTATGAAAAGGACCAAAAGTAACAGATGTTGGTGAGAACTGGGAGAAAAGGGAACACTTATAAACGTTGTGTGAATGTAAATTAGTACAATCTCCATGAAAAACTGAAGATTTGTCAAAGAGCTAAAAATAGAAATTTGTTCATGTCCATTAGTTCACTACTAGTTATCTAATTTAAGGAAACAAAGTCATTATATTAAAAAGATATCTGCACCCATATGTTTATCCCAGCACCAATCACAATGGCAAATATATGGATGGAACCAACCAATGTGTCCATTAATGGATAATTGGATAAAGACAATGTGTGTGCATGCATATATATATGTACAAACACACACACACACACACATATATATATATGTGCATCACGGAATACTATGCAACCACAAAAAGAATGAAATCCTTACGTTTGGAGCAATATAGATGTCACTGGAGGCAATTATGTTGAGCGGACCAAGTCAGGCACAGAAAGACAAACACTGAATGTTCTCACAAGTGACAGCTAAATAATGTGTCCACATGGATGTAGAGTGTAGAATGATAGATAACAGAGATTGAAAGGGTGAGTAGTTGAAATGAGTGAATCGTGGGTAATTACTTAAAAATAAAACGTGTATTAATGGAGACAGATACCCTAAAAGTCCTGACTTTACACTTTGAAATCTACATGTGTTACAAAATTACACTTGGATGCCAAAAATTTATCCAAATAAAAAGACACAAAATTCAATTATATGCTACCTACAAGATATTCACTTTAGCTATAAAGACACACATAGACTGACAGTGAAGGTGTGGAGAATGATCTTCCACGCAAACTGAAACCAAATGGGAACTTAAGTTGCTATTCTTTATGTCAGATAAAATAGATTTTAAGTCAAAAACAGTAAAATAAAAAGAGACGAATAATGTTACTGTATAATGATAAAGGGATAAATTTCGCAAGAGGATAAAACAATTCTAACACTGGGACACCAAGATTTATAAATCAAATATTACTAGTACTAAACAGAAAGATAAACTGCAATGCAATAAGAGTGGGGAAAATCAACCCTCCACTATCAGCATTATATGTATCATTTAGACAGAAAATCAATAAATAAACTTTGAATGTAAACTGGACTTTGGACCACATGGTCTGAACAGACTTTTACAGAATGTGCTATTCAGTAATTGCAGAATACCCATTCTTATCAGAACATAAAACATTCTATAGGGAAAACTCCTCTGGACATTGGTCTAGGCAAATATTTGATTCTGGTTTTTTGTTTTTTAAATTTGAGTTTTGGGGTATATATGCAGGATGTGCAGGTTTGCTACATAGTTAAATATGTTTGCTGCACCTATCAACCCATCACATAGGTATTAAGCCCAGCATGTGTTAGCTATTTTTACCAATGCTCTCCCTCCCCCTGCTTGCCCCAAACAGGACCCTGTGTGAGTTGTTCCCCTCCCTGTATCCATGTGTTCTCATTGTTCAGCTCTCACTTATAAGTGAGAACATGTGATGTTTGGTTTTCTGTTTCTGTGTTAGTTTGCTGAGGATAATCTTCCAGCTCCATCCATGTCCCTACAAAGGACATTATCTCATTCCTTTTTATGGCTGCATAGTATTCCATGTATATGTGCCACAATTTCTTTATCCAGTCTATCATTGGTGGGCATTTGGATTGATTCCATATCTTTGCTATTGTGAACAGTGCTGCAATGAACATATGCATGTATGTATCTTTATAATATAGTGATTTATATTCCTTTGGGTATATACCCAGTAATGGTTTTACTGAGTCAAATGGTATTTCTGGCTCTAGGTCTTTGAGGAATCACCACACTGTCTTCTACAATGGTTGAACTATTTACATTCCCAACAACAGTATAAAAGTGTTCCTATTTCTCTGCAACCTTGCCAGCATCTATTGTTTCTTAACTTTTTAATTAATTGCCATTCTGACGGGAGCGACAGGGTATTTCATTGTGGTTTTGATTTGCATTTCTCCGATAAGCAGTGATATTGAGTTTTTTTTTCATATGTTTGTTGACTACATAAATGTTTTATTTTGAGAAGTGTCTGTTCAAGTCCTTTGCCTACTTTTAATGTTTTTTTTTTAATTTTTTCTGGTAATTTGATTAAGTTCCTTGTAGATTCTGGATATTAGACCTTTGTCAGATGTATAGATCTGACACCCACCCCGTAGGTTGTCTGTTCACTATGATGACAGTTTATTTTGCTGTTCAGAAGTCTTTTAATTTAATTAGATCCCATTTGTCAGTTTTTGCTTTTGTCACAATTGCTTTTGGCGATTTTTTCATGAAATCTTTGCAGACCACACGTCTGCAACCATCTGATCTCTGACAAACCTGACAAAAACAAGCAATGAGGAAAAAATTTCCTATTTAATAAAAGGTGCTTGAACAACTGGTTGGCCACATGCAGAAAATTGAAACTGGACCCCTTCCTTACACCTTATACAAAATTAACTCAAGATAGATTGAAGACTTAAATGTAAAACCCAAAACTATAAAAACCCTAGAAGAAAATCTAGGCAGTACCATTCAGGACATAGGCATGGGCAAAGACTTCATGTTGTGTTCTATTCTATTTCTAAATAAAGTTTCATTATTTAGAATATAACATATTTTAGGCCACCAGAGAATCTTCAAAACATTCTTAAAAATTGAAATTATATAATGTATCTTCTCAACCTTAATATAATAAAATTGAAAATCATTAACAGGAGAAAATTTGGACACTATAGAAATACATGCAAAGCAAATAATGATAGACTGGATTAAGAAAATGTGGCACATATACACCATGGAATACTATTCAGCCATAAAAAAGGATGAGTTCATGTCCTTTGTAGGGACATGGATGAAACTGGAAACCATCATTCTCAGCAAACTACCTCAAAGACAGAAAACCAAACACCGCATGTTCTCACTCATAGGTGGGAATTGAACAATGAGAACGCTTGGACACAGGAAGGGGAACATCACACACTGGGGCCGGTCGTGGGGTCGGGGGAAAGGGGAGGGATAGCATTAGGAGATATACCTAATGTAAATGATGAGTTAATGGGTGGAGCACACCAACATGGCTCATGCATACATATGTAACAAAACTGCATGTTGTGCACGTATACCCTAGAACTTAAAGTATAATAATAATAAAATGCTCCAGAATGATCATTGGTACAATAAAGAAATTAAGATAAAATTTAAACAATTATTATTAAGCAATTATTAAAACAAATGAAAACGGAAGCACACATACCAAAACCTGTGGGATACAACAAAAGCAGTGCACAGAGGAAAGTTGATTGCACTAAATGCCTACACCAAAAAAGTTTTAAAAATTTCAAACAAGCAATCTAATAATGTACCACAAGATATTAGAAAGCAAGAAAAAAAAAAAACCCAGGAAATTAGCAGAAAAAAAGAAATAATAAAGATAAAGGCAGAACAAAATAAAGACTAAAAATTGGTGCAAAAGGTCAATGAAATGAATAGTTGGTTCTTTGAAAAAATGAACAAAATTGATCAGCCTCTACCTAGACTAACAAAGAAAAGCAAAGAGAATATTCAGATAAACCAAATTAAAAATAAAAAGATGACATTACAACTTACGCCACAGATATCCAAAATATTGTCAGAGACTATTAAGAACAACTTTATGCAAACAAACTGGAAAACCTAGAAGAAATGGATAAATGTGTGGAAATATGCAACATCTGAAGATTAAATCACAAAAAAATAGAAAACCTGCACAGACTAATAAGTAGTGAAATTGTATCAATAATAAAAGTCTCCCAAAAAGAAAAGCTCAGGACTGGATAGATTCACTGATAAATTCTACAAAATGTATAAAGAAGAACTAATATCAATTCTCTTAAAAATATCTGCAAAAAATTAAAGAGGAGGGAATTCTCTTAATTCATTGTATAAAGCTGGCATTACCCTGATACCAAAACCAGATAAGGACAAGCCAAAACAAAAAAAATTACAGGTCATATGCCTGACGAACATGGATAAAAGTAACTTCAGCAAAATACAAACAAATAGAATCCAACATCATATAAAAAAAGATGATATACCATGACCAAGTGGGATTTACATCAAGGATGCAAGGATTTTCCAATACAAGCAAATCAGTAAACATAATAAATCACACCATCTGAATGGAAGACAAACACCATATGATCATCTTAACAGACACAGAAAAAGCATTTGATAAAATTTAACATCCTTCATGATAAAAGCTCTCAACAAACTAGGCATAGAAGGAACATAAAATAATGTAGGTTATATATGACAATCACACAGCCAACATACTTAATGGGGAAAAGTTGAAAGGCTTTCTCCTATTTAACATAGTACTGGAAGTCCTAGCCAGAGCAATCAGGCAAGATACATATATATATATATAATCAGGCAAGATACATATATTATATATTATATATATTATATATATAACTTGCCTGATCAAGATAGCTATATATATATCTTGTCTGATTGCTCAAGATATATGTGTGTATATATATATATCTTGCCATATATATATATCATGTAAATTAAAAATGAACTCAATGTCCTTTTTTGCAGATAAGAAAAAAATATAAGACTCCACCAAAAATCTCTTAGAACTGATAAATTTAGTAAAATTTCAGGATAGAAAATTAATATACAAAAATCAGTAGTGTCTCTATGCACCAATTAAATATACAGCAATAATGAAATAAAAACGCAATAAATTTACAACAGCTACACTAAGAATACGTAGGAATACTTTTACAGTGTCAAAATGGTTGGTACTTAACTTCTCCTTTCTAAATCTAATGCAAAACTCTCCTGTGGCAAACAATAAAATACAAGGGAAGGAAATTCTAGGAAATATAGCTCCATTTTAGCTAAATTGACACAGTACAAAGCTACCAGGTCATACCCTGATATAAAATTATATAAAATATTTTATTAACTGTTGACCTGCAGGGATTTTCAAAGTACATAATTAAATGTTAGTAATGTTTCTAAATCAGGAGATGGCAATCACAGTTTGTGGGCCAAATTCAATTCTCCAAATGCTTTTGTATATAAAATTGTATCAGACTACAACCACACTCATTCTTTACCTGTTACTTATAGCTGCTTTCACACTTACCTATTCTTTGCCTATTGCTTGTGTCTGCCTTCAGACTATAATAACAGAGTTCAGTTATAGTAACAGAAACTGTATGGCCTAAAAAGCTTAAAATACTTTCTATCTGGACTTTTATAGAAAAACTGTGCTGAGCTCTGTTCTAGAGCAATGTAGTCTGTACACAACACATCAGCAATTGCCCTATATATGTGGCTATGTTTGTACATGCTTTATAAAATGTTAGAATTTTATGGAAGGCTTTATATCCAAATATAAATATGTCAGAATATAAATTTGTTTTCTCAGTTTTAATTTTAAGTAAGTAAGCAAGATTATTAGCTTTCTCTGTACTTTTGTTTTTATCATGGACATTTTGTATTTTATCATTTATAAATTAAAGAAAATAAAAAATCATCATGCTCCACCACCACAAAAGGACGAAATAAAGCACAAAATAAAACAAAGCCTTTAACGTCCACATAGAACAAAACTGACAAGAAATACAATTAGATAATACATTAAGACTGAATGCATAACGGAGAAAGCAGAAAAGGCTCTGGTGTATTTTGTGTAATATAAAATAGGTAGGGTACAACTATACTATTCTGTAAAGCGTTATCATGTGTAATATTCTGCACTAATTGAAATTTAAGTGACCTTCTGCCCTTGAAATGATTACATGAAGTATCTCTTATTTTTTTTACTTAATATTAAACTAATATTTTGAAAATGGTTAATATTCAAGTAAATTTTAGAATATTAAATTTAGTGAGTTATTCATTCTTTCTGCTGATCAGCATGCATTCTCACCTTCATGGTAACAGAACCCAGATTTTAAGGACTTTCTTCCCATTTTCAACCTTGTAGTAAGCTGATTAGTCTATTGCACTCTTTTGGCCACAATGCTTGCTTCAGAGAAGACACTTAACACAGTAAGATTCACTAAAAGAAAAAAAAAAACAATAATAACTTTTCTGGGGATTCCTGAAAAGACAAGCTTCCTTTCTTTCTACAGGTACTAGAAAGTCCTACTGTCATCCTTCCTGGATAAGGTGGTATGAAAATATGAATTATAGATTTGCTGCAGACTTTTGTATACCTAAGGGAAGAGTTCAGAGCTACGTATGAAGTCATTTGAAGATGGCGAAACAATTGACTGCATATAACAGGATAGAGAGATGGTGAGAAACAGAATCCTTTTTGACACCATGGTAACCCAAGTCAAGCTTTGCCTAAATAAACTGTGCTTCTAGGATTTTCAATTACGTGAGTGTAGTGTTTTCTACCACAAGTAACCAGTTATCTGATTCACTAGGCACCAACTGAGTGTCCAAAAATTCAATTACACTTTTGGAGTTAGTGATAGACCCCACATTTCCCACAAGACTGCCACCACTTTCCATATCACTTGAAAGTCTTGAGCCACCTGTACATCTAATTGACTGACTATAAATTAGAGATTACCAGGACCTTCTCCTTGGGTTTGATAATTTCCTTGAATGACTCACAGAACCAAAAAATATATGCTTTCCTTATGTTTACTGATTAATTATTAAGTATAACACTCCAAATAGAAAAATTGCATAGGGCAAGTTATGGTGGCGGAAATGTATAGTTTCCATGCCACCCTCCCAGCACTCCAGTGTGTTCACCAACCCAAAACTTCTGGGTTCTTATAGGTTAGGTGTTTTTTTATTTCTCTCTCTCATGGAGAATTCACTTTGTAGATATGATTGATTATTAACTCAATCTCCAGTTCCTCTCCCCTTTTCAGAGGTTGAGAGATAGATAGGGCTGAAAGTGCCGGGATTCTAGTAAAATTATAGTCTTCCTGGCAACAAATCTCCATCTTGAAGCTATCTTAGAGCTAACCAAAAGTCATCACATTAGATAACGCGATGCTCCTATCATTCATGAAATTCCAAGGAATTGTAGAATTATCTGTCAGAAATCAGAAAAAAAAGACCAAATACATATTTACTATTTCACAGTGAGTTTTCAGCTGGCTTTCTTTCATTTGGAAATGAAGGAGTCATAAAACTATGGAGATGTTTTTATTGTAATATAGTCCTGTGTTGTTTAATGATGGGCTGCATTCTGAGAAGTGTGTTCTTAGGTGATTTCATCATTGTGTAAACATCATAGAGTGTACTTACACAAACCTAGATGGTATAGTCTACTAAATACCGAGGCTATATGATACTCCCTATTGCTCCTAGGCTACAAATCTATACAGCATGTGACCATACTGAATACTGAAGGCAATTGTAACACATTGCTAAGTATTGTGTATCTAAATATAGAAAATGCACAATGAAAATATATTATTATAAACTTATGGAACCACCATAGTATATGTGGTTTATCATTTGCTGAAATGTTGTTTTGGGGAACATGACTAGATTTTTTAGAGTTCATTAAATGCTAGTATACAATATAGATATATAAGAAGAAGAAAGCTTGTGCAGTATTTTTCAAAATAAGTAACCATAAAAATCATTTTGTGGTTCATTTTAATGTTTTAAAATAGAGTTTTAGTAAATAATAAAATGTGTAATATTTGGGAAAATAACACTGAAAAACAATTGGACAAACAGAAACAAGAGAATGAGATTTTCAGTTGTACTAATAAAATCCAAAAGATATCACAAGAGTATAACCAAAAACATGAGAAAATTCCACCCAATAATAGAGAGCTTTCCTAAGAAAACTTATCTACAAATGGTACAAAATCATATTGCATATCTACTTTGTCATTTTGTAAAATCATTCAGAAAGCATTATTTAATTGCTAAAAGCACATTCTTTGCAATCAGATTGCCAGTGTATGAAAAACAACTTCCTCATTTTCAGTGAAATATTTAGCAAATTACAAACATTTTCTCTATTTCACTTCTGTCATCTACTAAATGGGAATGCTGAAGTCAGTAAATAATTTGAAGAGTATTTTTTATGATTAAATTTACATATGCAAACTGCATTAACTGTAGAAGACATAATCAATACTTAACACTATTAAAATAATTTTAATTTTGGTAAAAATTACATAAAATTACCATCTTAACTATTTTATTTTATTTTATTTTATTTTTTTTTTACGGAATTCTATCAGCCTTTTATTTTCACAGCTTAAATATTTTAACATCAAAATTAAATTGGAAATTTTAGAGAGTAAAATGTTAATTTTTGGATTTTTTTAAGCAGATGAAGATGAAATAACCATATTAAATTTGGAGAATTCCAACAAAAGCCTCTCTGCTGAACTCAGAGAAGTTAAAAAGGACCTTCATCGGTTACAAGAAAACTTAAAGATTTCGGAAGACATGAATTTACAATTTGAAAACTGAGTAAGACAATCAGAAACTTATCTACAGTGATGGATGAAATCCACACTGTTCTCAAGAAGGTGAGAAATTTTGTACTTTTAACATTTTCATAGTTTTTAAAATCTAACTCTGGTGTTTTTAATGTATTTTTTTAATTATTATTATTATACTTTAAGTTGTAGGGTACATGTGCATTACGTGCAGGTTTGTTACATATGTATACTTGTGTGATGTTGGCGTGCAGCACCCATCGACTCTTCAGCACCCATCAACTCGTCATTTACATCAGGTATCACTACCAGTGCAATCTCTCCCCCTCCCCCCTCCCCATGATAGGCCCTTTCCCGAGTCCAAGTTGTATGATGTTCCCCTTCCCGAGTCCAAGTGATCTCATTTTTCAAATCACACCTATGAGTGAGAATATGCAGTGTTTGGTTTTCTGTTCTTGTGATAGTTTGCTGAGAATGATGGTTTCCAGCTGCATCCATGTCCCTACAAAGGACACAAACTCATCCTTTTTTATGGCTGCATAGTATTCCATGGTGTATATGTGCCACATTTTCTTAATCCAGTCTGTCACTGATGGACATTTGGGTTGATTCCAAGTCTTTGCTATTGTGAATAGTGCCGCAATAAACATACCTGTGCATGTATCTTTATAGCAGCATGATTTATAATCCTTTGGGTATATACCCAGTAATGGGATGGCTGGGTCATATGGTACTTCTAGTTCTAGATCCGTGAGGAACCGCCATACTGTTTTCCATAATGGTTGAACTAGTTTACAATCCCACCAACAGTGTAAAAGTGTTCCTATTTGTCCACATCCTCTCCAGCACCTGTTGTTTCCTGACTTTTTAATGATTGCCATTCTAACTGGTGTGAGATGGTATCTCATTGTGGTTTTGATTTGCATTTCTCTGATGGCCAGTGATGATGAGCATTTTTTCATGGGTCTGTTGGCTGTATGAATGTCTTCTTTTGAGAACTGTCTGTTCATATCCTTTGCCCACTTTTTGATGGGGTTGTTTGTTTTTTTCTTGTAAATTTGTTTGAGTTCTTTGTAGGTTCTGGATATTAGCCCTTTGTCACATGAGTAGATTGCAAAAATTTTCTCCCATTCTGTAGGTTGCCTGTTCACTCTGATGGTAGTTTCTTTTGCTGTGCAGAAGCTCTTTAGTTTAATTAGATCCCATTTGTCAATTTTGGCTTTTGTTGCCATTGCTTTTGGTGTTTTAGACATGAAGTCCTTGCCCATGCCTATGTCCTGAATGGTATTTCCTCGGTTTTCTTCCAGGGTTTTTATGGTTTTAGGTCTAACATTTAAGTCTCTAATCCATTTTGAATTAATTTTCATATAAGGAGTAAGGAAAGGATCTAGTTTCAGCTTTCTACTTATGGCTAGCCAATTTTCCCAGCACCATTCATTAAATAGGGAATCCTTTCCCCATTTCTTGTTTTTCTCAGGTTTGTCAAAGATCAGATGGCTGTAGATGTGTGGTATTATTTCTGAGGACACTGTTCTGTTCCATTGGTCTATATCTCTGTTTTGGTACCAGTACCATGCTGTTTTGGTTACTGCAGCCTTGTAGTATAGTTTGAAGTCAGGTAGCGTGATGCCTCCAGCTTTGTTCTTTTGACTTAGGATTGTCTTGGCAATGCAGGCTCTTTTTTGGTTCCATATGAACTTTAAAGCAGTTTTTTCCAATTCTGTGAAGAAACTCATTGGTAGCTTGATGGGGATGGCATTGAATCTATAAATTACCTTGGGCAGTATGGCCATTTTCACGATATTGATTCTTCCTATCCATGAGCATGGTATGTTCTTCCATTTGTTTGTGTCCTCTTTTATTTCACTGAGCAGTGGTTTGTAGTTCTCCTTGAAGAGGTCCTTGACATCCCTTGTAAGTTGGATTCCTAGGTATTTCATTCTCTTTGAAGCAATTGTGAATGGAAGTTCACTCACGATTTGGCTCTCTGTTTGTTACTGGTGTATAATAATGCTTGTGATTTTTGCACATTAATTTTGTATCCCGAGACTTTGCTGAAGTTTCTTATCAGTTTACGGAGATTTTGGGCTGAGACAATGGGGTTTTCTAAATATACAATCATGTCATCTGCAAACAGGGACAATTTGACTTCTTCTTTTCCTAACTGAATACCCTTGATTTCTTTCTCTTGCCTGATTGCCCTAGCCAGAACTTCCAACACTGTGTTGAATAGGAGTGGTGAGAGAGGGCACACAGAGATAATGATAGAATAAATAGTCCTCAAATACAGCCACACTACATCCCCATTTATTATAAGCCTAGCAGAAGAAAAGAAATGCCTCACACTGAGGCATAAAACTATTTACCTCAGTCTTCACCGTTCTAAACAAGATGTAAAACTTTCAACAACAACAAAATATTATGAATCATAACACATCAAAAAAGCACACTCCCCAAAGACAAACCAATCATGAGAAGCAGATTCTGATATCACACAGAATGTTGGCACTATTGGACAGAAAATATAATATAATTAAGACTAATGTGATGAAAGTTTTAATGGAAAAGATAGACAATATGCAAGATCTAATAGCCAATATCAGTGGAGATTAAACTACAGTAAAACAAAGTATTGGAATAGCTGTAAATGAAGAAAAATGTAAATGACAGAAAGGTTGCCCTCCACAAATTCATTAGTAGACTCAACACAGTTCAGAAAACCACCAAAAAACTTGACCAGAGATCAACACCTATTGCTCATCTTGAAAAGCAAAGAAACTCATATACAGCACATCACCGTGTGCCAGGTATTAATGAACATGTTTTATATATGCTAAATTATTGAACTTTTATAGCAATTCTATAAGGTAGGTACTCTAATTATTCCTATTTTAGAGATGAGCATCTGGATAGTCAGATTCCATGATTTTCCAATGTTCATACAGTTAGATAATGATCGAGCTGAGAATTGAACCATGACAAAAACCATGTGATAGTTTGGAAGAATATCACTGGGATAATAACATTCTGCTCATTATCATTCACAAGGCTGTCTTGAGTACACATCTGCAAATAATTTAAAAAAAAAATAGCATGGGTATTGGTGACAGGTCTTCTAGCTCCTAAAATAAATTAGGTTTTTGAATCGTTTTTTCCCCATCTACTAACTATGACTTCAAAACTTTACCTAACCTTCAATTCCTTTGGATTCTCATCTGCCCAATGATGTAATTATAGGAGTTTTTAAAGAGTTATTGTAAGAATTAAAATATTTAAGCCATTTAAATATTTCGTATGGTACCTGACAGTTAAGCATTTGATAGAAGCTAATTTTAAAAGTGTGAGCCATTACATAAGTATTTTACTTTCATGCACATAATTTTCTTCATCAACTTGTTGATAAGGAAAAAGCAACAGGTGATTTGGCCTCCTGAAAATGTCAATAACTAAATTAAAAATCCTCAGTTTACATTTATTCATTACATTGTACCTTTTTGTTTGAGTCAGAGATTAGAAAATGCATAAGCGAGATTGTTGTTATGCTTGTAAGAATTATCTAAATAATTGCTTCAATTTGTAATTTGTACTTAAATTTGTCCACACAGAGAAAAATCTTGTCATTCTTGAGTGCCTACATTGTAATTATATGAATAATAATATTTGTTTCTCATTTTGTTTCATTGGAAGCACTCTTAATTCTGGCAGCCTTTCCATATAATCAGAATTCTTGCTCATTATCTCTTTCCCTGGAAAAACTGACAGGTCTTCTAGCTCCTAAAATTACAGATTTGAAGTAGATAAGAATAATTTAAGACAATATAACACCAGAGAGCTTAAAAACATAAAGAGTAGAATGAAAAACTAAGAGAAATTAGTTAACACAACAGCTGTGTTGTATAAAAGAAAAAATAAAGGGAAATAAGAGAAACAAATAGAGTATAAAACACATAGGGATGGGATAAATATTAAAGAGAGAAGAAAAAAGACAGAAATGGAGCTAAAATATTTGCAAAACAGAAAAATAGCAGATTTTTCTATATCAGAAAAGCTCAGTAATAGTAGGCATTTATTGATAAATGTATTTTAATATTTTTCAAGTTAAACAATAAAATTATAAAGACAAAATACTAAGCCAATGTAAATGTAAATTAAACATTTCTAGTACTCAAAATATCAGATGGGCATCTAATTTTTAAGTTATCTGTCATGTTACTCTGTTCTATTTTCTTTGATCCATCAGTACAGCTTAAATTTTACAGGTTGTTTTGTCTGTTATCCCTGTGAGAAATTTAGGAATAGAATCTGAAAGCTTCTAATCTCAAGATCTGAAAAGATGACTAATACAAGACTGGAACACAGGGCCTAAAAATGATATTTGCTGGGATAGCAAGCAATACCTAGAGAGATTTGTGAAAATCTAAGCATTTGTAGAAATAAGTGGAAAGAAAATTATTGTTAAATATCTAGACATTTAGAGAGAGGAAAGCCTTTTCAAACTATTGTAATATTAAGAATTAACATTACAGGTAATTTACTTAGTGCTCACACTACATTTTGCTACATTCTTTTCTTGCAGTATGACATTTAATACAGCAATGCTTTACAATATTGCCCACTCATTAGCAGAGTATACATTCTAGGATCCCTAGTGGATGCTTGAAACTGTACAAATAGTATCAAATCTGATTGCTGTCATTTGGAACACATTTCTGTTCATATTTTCCACCCACAAATAATGCCTTTTCCATTTTAATTAAGTGCTTATAGTACACTGTGACTGTAAGTTTTACAGTGTGAGGTGCAACAGCAAGAGTAGCACAACTTTTTTACTTCCTAACAATTTCACAGAAGATTTGTTTTACTATAGATCTCAGCAACCTCTGAATATATATATATATGTGTGTGTGTATATGCACATGTTATATAATATATATTTCTTTATTAAGATTACAACTTTCACCTTTTCAATTAAGGAAAGCACTTTATGGCTTTATTTGGCATATCCAAATTGCCACCATTATTGCTTTTGCACTTTAGAGCCATTACTAAGTAAAATATTTAAAAAAGGGTTACTGAAACACAAGTAATGCAAAATCTCGACAGTCAATCTGGTAACTCATACAGCTACTAAGTGTCTAACAGGCGGGTGGCATATGTGGCCTGTATCGCTGAATAAAAACATTATTTGCATATCAAGTGGGACAGAGAAGGGCAGTATGATATTTCATAATGCTACTCAGAACAGCATGCAATTTAAAACTTATTTCTTATTTCTAGAATTTAAAGGAATAATGGCCCCAAACTTTTCACATATGAGGAAGGAAATGGACGTAGGAATTCAAGAAGCTTAACGAGCACTGATTAAGATAGATCTATAGACACTCCCAATGAAACACATAATCTAACTGTCAGAAGTCATAGACAGAAAATATTGAATGCAACAAGATAAAGAGGACTTCTCATGTAAAATGAAGCTCACATAAGATCATCAACAAGTTTCTTAGCAGAAATATTGCAGGCCAGAAGAGAATGGGATAATATATTCAGAGAGTGGAAAATGAGGGGGAAAAAAAAAAAAAAAAACCCTGCCAACCAAGGAAACTGACAAAATTGTCCTTCAATAATGATAGAGAAATTAAGAATTTCCTAAATAAACAAAAACTGAGGAATTTCATCACCAATATATCTACCTTATAAGAAGTACTAAAAGGAGTTCTTCAAGTTGAAATGAAAGAGACAGCAACTTGAAAGCATAATAAAATACAAAATGAAACTGACACAATCATTCCAAAGATAGTTCTGTTTGATAAACATAGAAATTGACACTTCTGGTCTTAAAGCTTGAAACTTATATTTGCCTTATCTGAGGTCCTTCCTCTGGAAAGAACCCCCAGGTTTCTCAAAAGGCATTAAAGAATGGAAATTCATCAGGTCATCACATCCAGACAATGAGACACCAGGCCCCTTATTCATCATGATTGCTTCCTTGCCTCTTTCTAGTTCCTGTCTTATTATACATTGTTAAATTTTTTTCTTGTTATATAAATTCCTAGTTTTAGTTGGTCAGGTAGATGAATTTGAGACTGATCTCCTATCTCCTCAGCTGCAGCACCTGATTAAAGCCTTCTTCCTTGGCAATTATAATTGTCTCAATCATTGGCTTTCTGTGCTGCGAACAACAGGACTTATATCAAACCCCTGGTGTTTTTGTAACAAAAGCTCTCTGGTAAAGGTAAATGTAGACTCAAAAATGGTATCCTCTGGTATTGTAATATCAGTGTGTAAGTCACTGTTTTAATGCTGATGTAGAATTTAAAATACAAAAGCACAAAAATGACTACAAATCTATATTAATGGATACATGATATGAACAGATGTAATTTATAACATCAATAACAAAGTGAGAGAATAGAGATGTCTAAAACTATAATTTTTGTATGCAATTGAAGGTAAATTGTTATCACTTTAAAATAATTATTATAATTTTAAGATATTTTATGTAAGCCCCATGGCAACTACAAAGAAAATGCCTGTAAAATATATACAGAAGAAAAGGAGAAAATAATCAAAACATGGCACATAAAACCCAAACCAAACCAAAACACAAACAAAAGCCAAAGGAAGACAGTGGGAGAATAAAACGGACAGACCAGTTACAAAATCTAGAGAACACAATTAACCAAATTGCAATAGTAAGTTCTTCCCTGTTAGTTATTAAATATAAATGGATTCAACTCTCAAATCAAAAGACACAGATGAACTGAATGGATTAGAGAAACAAGATGTATCTATATGCTATCTACAAGAGACTCACTTTAAGATTTAAGGACACATATAGGTTAAAAGTGGAAGACTAGAAAAATATATTGTATGCATTAGTAACCAAAAAAGAGAACAAGGGTAATCATGTTTACATTAGACAAGTTAGACTTTATGTCAAAATCTGTTACAAGAGAAAAGAGATATAATGGTAAGTGGTTTAATTTACAAGGAAGATATACCAATTATAAACATATATGAACCAAACATCAGAGCACTCAAACATGTGAAACAAACATTGATAGAACAGAAGGGAGAAATAACAACAGAAAAAGAATAAAATATATTTCAATGTACAAAATTTAATCAATATAAAATACACTATGCCACATTAATAGAATTGTCCTAGTCACTTTGGGCTGCTATAACAGAATACCATAGACTGGATGGTTTAAACAATAGACATTTATTTCTTAAAGGTCTTGAGGCTAAGAAGTCTGAGATCGAGGCAATAACATATCTAATGTCTAGTAAGGGCACCTCTGTTGGTTTGTAGACACCCATCTTTTTATTGAATTTCCAATGGCTGAGAGAAAAGTTGTCTTCCTCTTTTTTCAAGGGCACAAATTCCATTTATAAAGGCTCTACTCTCATGATTTAATTACATTTTGAAGTTCCCACCTCAAATACAATCACAAAATAAGAGCTATTTATGACAAACCCACGGCCAATATCATAATGAATGGGCAAAAACTGGAAAAATTCCCTTTGAAAACTGGCACAAGACAGGGATGCCCTCTCTCACCACTCCTATTCAACATAGTGTTGGAAGTTCTGGCTAGGGCAATCAGGCAAGAGAAAGAAATCAAGGGTATTCAGTTAGGAAAAGAAGAAGTCAAATTGTCCCTGTTTGCAGATGACATGATTGTATATTTAGAAAACCCCATTGTCTCAGCCCAAAATCTCCTTAAGCTGATAAGAAAGTACAGCAAAGTCTCGGGATACAAAATTAATGTGCAAAAATCACAAGCATTCTTATACACCAGTAACAGACAAACAGAGAGCCAAATCGTGAGTGAACTTCCATTCACAATTGCTTCAAAGAGAATGAAATACCTAGGAATCCAACTTACAAGGGATGTCAAGGACCTCTTCAAGGAGAACTACAAACCACTGCTCAGTGAAATAAAAGAGGACACAAACAAATGGAAGAACATACCATGCTCATGGATAGGAAGAATCAATATCGTGAAAATGGCCATACTGCCCAAGGTAATTTATAGATTCAATGCCATCCCCATCAAGCTACCAATGAGTTTCTTCACAGAATTGGAAAAAACTGCTTTAAAGTTCATATGGAACCAAAAAAGAGCCTGCATTGCCAAGACAATCCTAAGTCAAAAGAACAAAGCTGGAGGCATCACGCTACCTGACTTCAAACTATACTACAAGGCTGCAGTAACCAAAACAGCATGGTACTGGTACCAAAACAGAGATATAGACCAATGGAACAGAACAGAGTCCTCAGAAATAATACCACACATCTATAGCCATCTGATCTTTGACAAACCTGAGAAAAACAAGAAATGGGGAAAGGATTCCCTATTTAATGAATGGTGCTGGGAAAATTGGCTAGCCATAAGTAGAAAGCTGAAACTAGATCCTTTCCTTACTCCTTATATGAAAATTAATTCAAAATGGATTAGAGACTTAAATGTTAGACCTAAAACCATAAAAACCCTAGAAGAAAACCGAGGAAATACCATTCAGGACATAGGCATGGGCAAGGACTTCATGTCTAAAACACCAAAAGCAATGGCAACAAAAGCCAAAATTGACAAATGGGATCTAATTAAACTAAAGAGCTTCTGCACAGCAAAAGAAACTACCATCAGAGTGAACAGGCAACCTACAGAATGGGAGAAAATTTTTGCAATCTACTCATCTGACAAAGGGCTAATATCCAGAACCTACAAAGAACTCAAACAAATTTACAAGAAAAAAACAAACAACCCCATCAAAAAGTGGGCAAAGGATATGAACAGACAGTTCTCAAAAGAAGACATTCATACAGCCAACAGACCCATGAAAAAATGCTCATCATCACTGGCCATCAGAGAAATGCAAATCAAAACCACAATGAGATACCATCTCACACCAGTTAGAATGGCAATCATTAAAAAGTCAGGAAACAACAGGTGCTGGAGAGGATGTGGACAAATAGGAACACTTTTACACTGTTGGTGGGATTGTAAACTAGTTCAACCATTATGGAAAACAGTATGGCGGTTCCTCACGGATTTAGAACTAGAAGTACCATATGACCCAGCCATCCCATTACTGGGTATATACCCAAAGGATTATAAATCATGCTGCTATAAAGATACATGCACAGGTATGTTTATTGCGGCACTATTCACAATAGCAAAGACTTGGAATCAACCCAAATGTCCATCAGTGACAGATTGGATTAAGAAAATGTGGCACATATACACCATGGAATACTATGCAGCCATAAAAAAGGATGAGTTTGTGTCCTTTGTAGGGACATGGATGCAGCTGGAAACCATCATTCTCAGCAAACTATCACAAGAACAGAAAACCAAACACTGCATGTTCTCACTCATAGGTGGGAACTGAACAATGAGATCACTTGGACTCAGGAAGGGGAACATCACACACCGGGGCCTATCATGGGGAGGGGGGAGGGGGGAGGGATTGCATTGGGAGTTATACCTGATGTAAATGATGAGTTGATGGGTGCAGCACACCAACATGGCACAAGTATACATATGTAACAAACCTGCACGTTATGCACATGTACCCTACAACTTAAAGTATAATAATAATAAATTTAAAAAAAAAAAAGTGGGCAAAGGACATTAACAGATACTACTCAAAAGAAGATATATAAGTGGACAATAAACATTTTTTAAAATGCTCAATATTACTAAATATCAGACAAATGCAAATTAAAACCCAATGGGATACTATCTCGCACTAATCAAAATGGCTATTAAAAAATCAAAAAATAACAGATGTTAATGAGGATGTGATGAAAAGACAATGCTTTTATATTGTGGGTGAAATTGTAAAGTAGCTTAACCCCTATGGCAAACAGTATGGAGATTTCTCAAAAGCAACAAACAGAGCTACTATTTGACCCAGCTATCCCACTATTGGGTATCTACCCAAAGGGAAAGAAATCATCATATAAAAAGGAAGCTTGCATTTGTATGTTCACTGCAACACTATTCACAATAATAAAGCCACAGAATCATCCTAAGTATCTATAAATGGTTGACTGGATAAAGAAAATGTGGTATATATACACACCATGAAATAATATGCAGTCATAAAAAATAACAAAATCATATCTTTAGCAGCAACATGGATGGAGCTGAAGAACACTATTCTAAATGAAATAACTCAGAAACCTAAAATCAAATATTTCATCTTCTTTCTTTCAAGTCAGAGCTAAACAATGGGCACATGTTGATATAAAGATAGAAATAATAGACACTCGGGACTCCAAAAAAGGGGAAGGTGGCAGGGAGTGAAGGTGGAAATACTATGTTTTTGGTACTATGTTCACCATTTGGATGATGGGTTCACTAGAAGCCTAAACCTTGGCATTACACAATATACTCATGTAACAAACCTACATATGTACCCTGAATCTAAAATTTAAAAAAGAATTACATTTATCTTCAGGAACCATATAAGCAAGAAGAGAGTGTATTTTAATATTTAAAATGTTGAAACAATAAAAACACCAACTTAGAATTCTGTATACAGAAAAATTATCTTTCAAAGTGAAGAATAAAGATTTTATCGATATAAAAAGTGAGACAATTAGTCTACAAAAGGCTTTTCTGATGGAAAATGTTAAAAGACTTTTTTAGAAATAATGAAAATGATATACATTATAAATATGGATCTACATAAATAAATGGAGTTAGAGAAGAAATAAAGAAAAAATAAAATACTTTGTCCTAATTGATCCAACAGATAACAGGTTGTTAAACATAATGATACCAACAAAGAATTTAGCGAGTATATTTTGTGGATAAATAAAACCAAGAAGAGCAATAGCATAAAGGAAAGAAAGAAATAATTCATAATACTCTACTGTAAATTACTTGCCCTACCTGTGAACAAGTGTAGTATTATTCGAAAGTGGACTATGAGTAGCTATAAATGTATGTTGCAAACCTTAGAACATCCACTAAAAAAGGGTTTAAAAAGTAGTGTAATTGATATGTTAAGAAAACAGTAAAAATAGAGAATCATATGTTATAGAAGGCTCAATTAAAATCAGCAAAGGCAGGAAAAAAACTAAGATGAAAAAGAGAAACAAAGTAAACAAAAAATGACAAACGTGGCAAGTATCAATCCAAATATATAAATCAACACTGTATATATGTCAGTGACCTAAATGTATCAATTAAAAGACAGAAAACATCAAAGCAGATGATAAACAAGGCCCAACTATACATCTAAAAGAAAGACACTTTAAATATAAAGGTATAGATAGATTAAAAGTGATGGAGAAAGATAAAACCTACTAACACACACGCACACACACACACACATACACACACAGCTGGAGCAGCTATACCAATCACAGACAAAGACTTGAGAGAAAGAAAATTTATCAAGATAGAGATTATTATTACATAATAATGAAGGAGTCAATTCATCATGAAAAAAGACCTTTCATGTGTATGTGCCTAATAACAGTGTCAAATAAATGAGAACAAAACTGATAAAATTGCAAAAAGAAGCAGATTAATTCATATTATAGCTTGGGACTTCACATCCCTTAAACATTAATTGACAGATTCAGAAAAAATCAGCTAGGGCTTACTTGAACTGAATGACACCATCAATTAACTGTATTGAATACAGCAACTTCAGAATACACATTCTTTTCATGCTCACATGGGACATTCACCAATACAGACTGGTCACTGTGGTCTATAAAACACAGCATAACAAATTTTTAAGAATAGAAATCATATAAACTATAGTCTCAGACCACAATGAAATTAAGCTAGAAAACAAGAGAAAGGTGGAAATTTTCCAAAATATTTGGAGATTAAACAATATTCTCCTAAATAACACGAGTCAAAGAAGTCTCAAGAGAAATTTAATATATACTTAACTAAATGAAAATGCAAAATGCAACTTATACAAATGTATGAGATGTAGTGAAATCGAGAGGAAGTGCCAGCTGGGCTTCCCGGGTCGAGTAGGGGCTCAGAAAGCTGTGAAACTCACTCATTTCCTGCATCATGATTTACTTCGGTCCTCCATGAATAATATTGAAGATATATGCTTAAAATATTCCTCACACCAGGATTTGTGCATGTGTTTTCTTCCCCAAGAAAGCTATAAACAGCGAAAATTTTTCTGTAAGCTTCCCAGTGTCCCCTCTCCCTCTCTCCCTTCCCCCTCCCCTAAAACTAAAAGGAAAGTTAAAAGCCCATTTTTTCTATGACCAGTGGACCTTATCCGTGCTCCCAATTCCAATTCCTTGTAAACATACTTTGTACAGTCCTGTAAGATCCTGTCTCCTTTGTCATGCCGCTGCAAGATCATAAAGTAGATAAAACCTAAGTTACAATTCTGGTTTTCCTCAAAATCTAAGACGTCACAAAATAATTTACTGCCTTTGTTTCTCGCTCTGGAAACATCTTCCCGCCGCATGTATTTCCCACGTTAAAGAGTTTAAAAGGCAATCGCCCAAAACCAACAGTGACTACCCACTTGGGACCCCTTCTACGCTGTGGAAGCTTTGTACTGTCACTCTGCTCAATAAAGCCTACAGCTTTTTTTCTCTTGGTTCGTTTCTCCATCACTCGCCGCAGGCAGCCGCCACACCATTTCTTTGGCATGGCTAAGGCAAGAACCTTTAGCGTTACAAAATCAGTGTGTAGTTGAAAATTTATAGCATTGAATGCATATGTTAGAAAATAAGAAAGATCTTAAATCAATAATTGAGATTACACTTTAGGAAACTACAATGGAAGAGAAAATTAAAACTAAAATTGGCCAAAAAATTAATTATAAAATTAGAGTATAACCCCGTGAAATTGAAAACAGGAAACTGATACATCATGACCAACTGGGATTGATTCCAGTTATACAAGGTGGGTTCAAAATTTGAAAATAAGTCAATGTAACCCACCAGTCAAAAAGACTAAAGAAAAAAATTATAAGATATAAATAGATGCAGAAACACCAGTTGACAAAGTTCAGCACACATTTATGATAAAATATCTCAGTAGACTAGAAATAGAAGGAAACTACCTTAATTTGATAAAGAACATCTAGACGCCTTCTCACGAAGATCAGAAACAAGACAAATATGTTCCTTCCCACCACTCCTATTCAACATCCTACATAAATTCTTAGCTAATAAAATAAACAAAACTAGAATAAAGTATATACTGATCAAAAGTATATGTATATTGAGGAGGAAAAAGTAAAACTATTTGTTGATGACAAACTTTTTATGTAGAAAATCTTAAAGAATCAACAAAAAAAAAAAACCATGTGGAGCTATAAGTAATTATAGCAAGATTGTAAGATACAAAGTCTTACAAAGATACAAAAAAATTGTGTCTTTTGCAGCAACATAAACAGAACTGAAGGCCATAGACAAATGTTGATTATTTTCTCACATATCATAAATGATTGAAATTTCAAATGAAAAACAAAATATCATTTAATTTTGCTCTAAGAAAGTGAACTATGTAGGTATGAATCTAAAAAAAAACATATCCACAAGAACTCTCAGTGGAAAACTATGAAACTCTGATAAAACAAAGGCGATCTAAATAAATGAAGAGATATTACAGGTACATAAATAGGAAGATTAATATTGTCACAATGTCAACTCTTGCCAAGTTGATTCATTGTAATCCACTGAAAATTTCAGAAGTTAATTTGGGTATATTGAAAAACTTATTATAAAGTTTGTGTGGAAAGCAAAGACTCAGATAGCAAACACAATATTAAAGGAGAGGAACAAAGTCAAAGAATGGACAATACTTGACTCCGAGACTTACTACATTTGCATGTCTCTGATGATTGCTGATGATGAGCATTTTTTCACATGCTTGTTGCTCATTTGCATGTCTTCTTTTGAAAAATGTGTAGTCATGTCTTTTGCCTACTTTTTAATGGAATTATTTGGGAATTTTTTGTTGAGTTGTTTGAGTTCCACGTAAATTCTGGATATTAATTCGCTGTTAAATGCATACTTGGCTAATATTTTCTTCCATACTTCATGTTGAATCATATCTTTTGCAGCCACACAGAACTGGAGGCCGTTACCTTAAGCAAAACAACTCAGACACAGAAAATCAAATATCATAATTTTCTCATTTATAAGCAGGAGCTAAATAATGTGTACACATTGATGTAGAGTGTGAAAGACAATGGAGACTTGGAAGTTTTGAAGGGTGGCAAGCGAGTGGTCAATGAGCGATTACTTGAACAGTACAATGAGTGTTATTCCAATGATAGATCCACTGAAAGCCCTGACTTCAGCACCATGAACTATATCCATGTAACAAAATTATACCTGTACCCCTTAAATTCATACAAATAAAATTTTAAAGAAAGAGTTACTATAAAGCTACATTAATCAAGACAGTGTGGTATTGGCAGAATAATAGACAAATAAAAGTGGGAAAAAATAGAGCCCAGAAAATAGACCTACACAAAATTGTCAACTAATCTTTAACAAAGGAGCAACAGAATTTAAAAGGAAATTGGCTAGTCTTTTAAACAAATGATGCCAGAACAGAATAGCTAGACCTTCAAATCTAAAATCAAAACAGTATCTACACACTGAACTACACTTTCATAAATATATCAAAATTGATGATTTAACTGTTAATTTCAAAGCTCTAAAACTTCTTAAATATTAAACAGTAGAAAATTTAGGTGACCCCAGGTTTGGTGATAATTTTTTAGATATAATACCCAAAGCATGATCTATAAAATAAAAAATTGATAATTTGGACTTCATTAAAATTAAAAATGTATGCTCTACAAAAGACACTGGGCCAATGGCAAGAGAATGTAAAGACCAGCCACAGTCTGAGAGAAAGTCATGGCAAAACATGCGTCTGATAAAATATTAATATCCAAAATATACAAACTCTTAAAACTCTTAATAAGAAAAAACCCCATTTTAAGAATGGGCTAAAGATCTAAAGAGACATCGCTAAAGAAGATATACAGATAGAAGATGAGAAGATGCTCAACATCTTATATCATTAGGAAATAGCAAATTAAACCAATGATGACTTGCCACTATATACCTGTTAGGATAGCTGAAATCCAAAACACTGACAATGCCTAAATGCTGGCAATGGAAACTCTGATTCATTGCTGATGGAAGTCAGCATAATAACTTCAGTGAATAATTATGTATTGCATATTGGAAATTTCCTAAGAGAGCAGATATTAGGTGCTCTTGCCACAAGAAAGGTAACTATGTGAGATGATGGATATATTAATTTCCTTTACTGTAGTATTTCACTATGTATATACATATCAAAACTTCATGTTTCATATCTTAAATATATACAATAAGTAATATTAAAAATAAAATAGCCATAGTTTTTAAAAATAAAAATTAAATGCTGTTAATTAAAAATAATCTTAAAAGTCATAGTCATTCTTTTCAAAGACATCAGTAATTTTCATCATAAGGAAATCTATTCTCCCTCAAACCTGCATTTAACACCAATAACATTTCAGAAGAATCATGTGGTTTATATATTTTACAAATTGATTTGATTATAAGAAAATAAATTAAATTTATAGAAACTGTATAATCCTCTCACATTTATAGTCCTTTCCCAAAAATTACCAGAATAATCAAATATATTTACTTCAAAGTTCTTTATTTTAAACCCCATACTTACGCGTTAAACTTTGTAAAGAGTCATTAATTTCACAAATATATTCATAAACAGATGTTTTAAGGAATGAAATGACTCCTCATTTAGGAAAATATGCAGTTTGACTGCCACAGAGTATGGAATCTCGAGAATAAAGAAAATGCATTAGATTCTGCTTACAGGGAAGAAACGAAAAAAGAATTCTGGCTTTAATTTTTTTTTTATTTATTCTTTTACCAGTGACCTAACTATGCTAATTCAGAAGAGATTTCTACTTATTTTAAAAATTATGTAACTGTATAGCCAGATAATGAATTCTTATAAGAAACCACGTTATATGTATCCTGTAAATTTCATTATGCTGTTAGGTTTGGGAAACAAATATAAGTATATTTTTGTATTGATTGATTAATCATCTATACAACCACCCCACCCCCAACATCATTACCAGACTCTGGTGACTTATCATTCTACTTTGTATCTCCATGAGTTCGTTTTAATTTTAGCTCCCATAAGTAACTGAGAACATGTGATGTTTGTCTTTCTGTGTCTGGCTTATTTCACTTAACATAATAATCTCTAGTTCCACACATGTTGCTGTAAATGACAGAATCTCATTCATTCTATGACTAAATAGTACTTTATTGTGAATATACACTGAATTTTCTTTATTCATTCATCTGTTGATGAACACTGAGTTTGCTTTGAAATCTTGGCTATTGTGAATAGTGCTGCAATAAACATGGGAGTGTGGATATCTCTTCAATATACTGATTTCCTTTATTTTGGGGATATAACTAACAGTAGAGCTGTTGGATGGTATGACAGCTCTATTTATAGTTTTTTGAGGAAGTTCTAAACTGTCCTCCATAGTGGTTGTGTTGATTTACATTTCTATCAAGAGTGTATAAGAGTTCCCTTTTCTTAAAATCCTCTCTAGCATTTGTTACTGACTGTCTTTTGGATAAAAGCCATTTTAATTGGGATGACATAATATCTCATTGTAGTTTTGATTTTGATTTACTTAATTATCAGTGATGTTGGGTACCTTTTCATATATCTGTTTTCCATTTATATGTTTCCTTTTGATAAATGTATATTCAGATATTTTGTCCATTTTAACTGAATTATTATTTTTTCCTGTAGAGTTGTTTGAGCTTCTTACATATTCTGGTTATTAATCCTTTACGTGGTGGATAGTTTGAAAATATTTTCTCCCATTCTGTGCATTGTCTCTTCACTTAGTCAAATATATCCTTTGCTGTGCAGAAGCTTTTTAGCTTGATGTCATCCCATTTGTCCATTTTTTCTTTGGTTGCCTGTGCATGTGACATATTATTTAAGAAATCATTGGCCAGTCCAGTATCCCAGAGTTCCTCCAATGTTTCCTTTTACTGGTTTTATTATTTGAGGTCTTATAAATAAGTCTTTAATCCATTTTCATTTTATTTTTCTATATAACGAGAGACAGTAGTCTAGTTTCATTCTTCTGCATATGGATATCCAGTTTTCCCAGCACCAGTTATTGAAGAGACTATCTTTTCCCCACTGTATGTTCTTGGAATATTATTGAAAAATAGTTCACTGTAGATATATGGATTTTTTTCTGGGTTCTCTATTTTGCTGCATTATTCTAAGTGTCTTTTTAAAAATATTATTTCACTTTTTTTATTTTATTAAGACTTTTTTTTGGCCTAGCAAATAACCTAGTCTCGAGAATGATCCACGTGGCGAAGAAACATATTTGTATTCTGCAGCCATTGGATGAAACATTCTGTATATTAGGTCTATTTATTCTATCTTAAAGTTTAAATCTGATGTTTCTTTGTTGATTTTTCTTTCTGAATGATCTCTCCTATGCTGAAAGTGGGGTGTTGAAGTCTTCAGCTATCAGGTCTATCTCTCTCTTTAGCTCTAATAATATTTGCTTTATATATCTGGGTGCTCCAGTTTTGGCTGAATATATATTTAAAATTGTTATATCCTCTTGCTGAATTGAGCCCATCATATATAGTGAGCACCTGTGATGCTTCTTATAGTTTTTGTCTTAAAATTGGCTTTGCCTGATATAAATATAGCTACTCTTGCTACTTTTCAGTTTTCATTCACATAAAATATCTTTTTCTATCCCTTTATCATCAGTGTTTGTCTTTTAGGTGAAGTATGTTTTTTTGTATGCAACAGATGAATGAATATTGGGTTTTTAAAATCCATTCAGCCAGTCTAGGACTTTTGATTGGAGAGTTTAATCCATTTACATGCAATGTTATAACTGATAAGTAAGGACTTATTCCTGCCATTTTGTTGTTTTCAAGTTGTTTTGTGGTCTTCTTTCTTTCTTTTCTGTCTTGCTTTTACTGGAGGTAATTTTCTCTGGTGGTATGTTTTAATTATTTGCCTGTTATTTCTTATGTATCCATTGTATGTTTTTAGATTTCTTAACTTTTTCAAATAGGACTATGAATGTTTTCTCTGTGTTATCTTGAATTTTGTTGAGCTTGCTCAATACAACTATTTTGAATTTTCTGTCTGAAAGGTAACATATCTCTGCCTCTTCTGAATTGTTGACTGGTTCTTTTTAAATTTCATTTGGTGAGTTCATGTTTTCCTGGATGATCTTAATGCTTGTGAGTGCTCATCAGTTTCTGGGCATTAAAATTATGTATTTAATGTATCCTGGCTTTACCTTTTATTTTCTAGGTTGAGCAATTTAAATAATTCTTACACAGCAGAAATAGAAGATTTGGATAAAGTGTACATTTGTATTTATATATTCACATATATCTACACACACATACCTTTATATATTAACATACCCATTTATTTGAAGATATGTAAAAACTAACAAGACAAAAATGTTTGTTTTTTCTCATCAGGATCTAGGAAAAAGAAACCTGAGATGTCACCCTGGAATTTGGTCCACTAGGAAAATCTGCTAACTGCATAACACATCTGAGTGGCTGTAACTATAGAGAGAGATTATAAAGGACTCAGGGCAAAGGGGAACAAATGGAAGTTAAGGGATAATTAAAGAATAAAAAAATTTAAAAAGCACAATCCTTACTATGTCTTGAAATGTTATTAAAGTCATCCTGTTTAATTGTGTATAATTATAACATCATTTAGAACACCAAATTATATCTACAACTTCTTTGTTCAACATCCACTTCACAATAATAAGCATTAAAACATGTCAGGAAAGAAGATATGATCAAATCTAAGAGATTGCTGAAGAAAATTAAAACAGATTCAAATACTATTGTAAATGTATTACAACTACAGGATATAATTAACAAGATAACGAGAAAACTGGGAGATTTGCAGAGAGAAATTTAACCTTTTTAAAAGGACAAATTGGGAATTACAGAAATAAACATAAACTATTTGGAATAAAACATTTATTATATAGACTTAACAGCATACAGAATACCATAGAAGAAGCAGTTATTTAACTTAATAACTAGATAGTATAGACAACATTGAAACTAAATCACAGGGGAATAAAGAAGAGAAATGAAATGTATAGGTGATACCAGTATGAGTAATATCAAATATTTTAATACTGTATATGCATAAATAGATTATCAGCAGGAAAGGGGAGCAGCAATAAAAAAGATCAAATGTTTGAAGACATGATAGCTATGTTTTTCCTATAATTGGAGGGACACAACATGCAAATGTATAAAGCTCAGCAATTCAAAGAATAATAAATTTGGTGAAGACAATACCTAGGTATAGCATTGTCAAACTGCAGAAAACTAAAGATGAAAGAAAATCTTAATGAAAGACAAATGACACTGGATGCAGGGAATTAATAATAAAAAATATTGTTAAATTCTTGTGAGACACAATAACAAGAAGAAGAAAGTATAACAAAAATTTTATAAATGTTCAAGTAGGGCAGAGTTGAGGGAGTATCAACTAAGAATTCAATATCCAGGAAAAGTACTCTTGAAAATTAAAAAAATAAAAAGCATACAAATAAAACCTGAGAGAATTAATTCCTAAATTGCCACAACTAAAAGATAATTATGAAAGGCAGTCTTCAGTTTGTAAGAAAATGATCCACATATTAAATTGTATCTAGAACAATTAATAAAGAGAACTAGAAGCACTATTTATGTGAGTAAATATAAAATAATATCTAAATGACATTTAAAGTGTTGTGAATGTGAAAAAAGAATATTCTGAAGATTATAACTTGCATATTTGGATATAAATATAACTATGGTGCATTTTTTATAAGAGGAAGAAATACTATAGTTATCTAAGGTTCTTACATTGAATGCTATATTAGTCTGTTCCATGCTGCTGATAAAGACATACCTGAGACTGAGTAATTTATAAAGAAAAGAAATTTAATTGGCTTACAGTTCCACATGGCTGAGGCAGCCTCACAATCATGGCAGAAGGTGAAGAAAGAGGAAAGTCACATCTTACATGGCAGCAGGCAAGACAGCATGTGCAGGGGAACTCCCCTTTATAAATCCATCAGATCTTGTGAAACTTATTCACTATCACAAGAACAGCATGGGAAAGACCCATCTCCATGATCCAATAGCCCCCCGCCAGGTTCCTCCCATGACATGTGGGGATTATGGGAGCTACGATTCAAGGTGAGATTTGGGTGGTGACATAGTCCAACCATATTATTCTGCCGTGGCCCCTCCCAAATCTCATGTCTTCACATTTCAAAGCCAATCATGCCTTCCCAATAGTTCCCCAGAGTCTTAACTCATTTGCATAAACTCATAAAGTCTGTAGCATAAAGTCCATACTCCAAAGTCTCATCTGAAACAAGGCAAGTCCCTTCTACCTGTAAGGCTGTAAAATTAGAAGCAAGTTAGTTACTTCCTAGAATGGAGGTACAGACCTTGGGTAAATACAGGCATTCCAAATGGTAGAAATTGGCTAAAACAAAGGGGCTATAGTCCCCATTCAAGTCGTAAATCCAGTGGGGAAGTCAAATATTAAAGCTAGCTCAAAAGGAACTAATTTGACTCCATGTGTCACATTCAGGTCATGCTGATGTAAAATATGGGTTCCCATGATTTGGGATAGCTCTGCCCCTGTGGCTTTTCAGGTACAGCTCCCTTCCTGGTTGCTTTCACCAGCTGGTGTTGAATGTTTGCGGCTTTTCCAGGTGCATAGTGCAAACTGTCGGTGGATTCACTATTCTGTGGTCTGGAGTATGGTAGCCCTCTTCTTACAGGTTCACTAAGCAGGGCCCCCGTGGAGACTCTGTATGAGGGCTCCAACCCCACATATCCCATCCACATTGCCCTAGCAGAACTTCTCTATGAGGGTCTTGCACCTGCAGCAAACTTCTGCCTGGACATACAGGCATTTACATACATCCTTTGAAATCTAGGTGGAGGTTCCTAAACCTCAGTTCTTGACTTCTGTCCACCCACAGGCTCAACACCATGTGAAAACTGCCAAGGTTTGGGGCTTGTACCCTCTGAAGCCATGGCCTGAGCTGTACCTTGGCCTTTTAGCCATGGCTGGAGCAGCTGGGATGCAGGGTACCAAGTTCCGAGGCTGCATAGAGCAGGGGGACGCTGGGACTGGCCCATTAAACCATTTTTCCTCCTAGGCCTCCAGTCCTCTGATGGAAGGAACTGGCACACAGGTCTCTGACATGCACTGGAGACATTTTTGTCATTGTCTTGGAGATTAACATTTTGCTCCTCATTATTTATGCAAATTTCTGCAGTCAGCTTGAATTTCTCCTTGAGAAATGGGTTTTCCTTTTCTATCACGTTGTCAGGCTGCAACTTTTCCAAACTTTTATTCTCTGCTTCCCTTTTAAATATAAGTTCCAATTCCAAACTGTATCTTTGTGAATACATAAAACTGAATGCTTTTAAAAGCACTCAAATCACCTCTTGAATGATTTGCTCCTTAAAAGTTTCTTCTGCCAAATGCCTGATATCATCTCTCTCAAGTTCAAAGTTCCACAAATCTCTAGGGCAGGAGCAAAACGCCACCAGTCTCTTTGCTAAAGTATAACAACAGTCACCTTTGCTCCAGTTCCCAACAAGTTTCTCATTTCTATCTGAGACCACCTCACCCTGGACTTCATTGTTCACAACACTATCAGCATTTTGGTCAAAGCCATTCAACAACTGTCTAGGAAGTTCCAAACTTTTCCACATTTTCTATCTTCTGAGCCCGCCTAACTGTTCCAACCTCTGTCTGTTATCCAGTTCCAAAGTCACTTTCGCATTTTCTGTATCTTTACAGCAAGCCCCCTATTACCTTTTACCAATTTGCTGTGTTATTCTGTTCTCACATTGCTAATAAAGACATACCTGAGACTGGGTAATTTGTAAAGGAAAGAGGTTTAACTGACTCACAGTTCTACATGGCCAGGGAGGTCTCACAATCATAGCAGAAGGTGAAGGAAGAGCAAACTCACGCCTGACATGGCAGCAGGGAAGAGAGCATGTGCAGGGGAACTCCCCTGTGCACAATTATCAGATCTCATGAGACTTGTTCACTGTGAGAACAGCAGAGGAAAAACTCACCCCCCTGATTCAATTACCTACTACCAGTTCCCTACAATTCAAGATGAGGTTTAGGTGTGGATACAGCCAACCCATATCAAATGTAAAACTGAATAATATTAATTAATGACAAATTTTAAGTCAGGGTTAAGGGTGTATATTTTAAACCATAGAACCACCAGTAAAAATAAAGAGTTGAAAGTAAAAAAAGCAATTGAGGTAATAAAATGGGATATCAAATCTTAATTATTGAGAATAACAGGAAACGGATCTTTCTGTCTTGCCTTAAACAGCTACAACACAGGGTAAACTATAAGACACAATTATTTTCAAATCTTGAAGAATAGGCAACTCAAGATAGTGATTCCTGGATGAAGGAAAAGAAACAAGGTAAATGCTACAGCTTATTACTTGAAGAAAGTTTCAAAGCCACAGTGCAAATAGGGAAAACACAGAAGGGTTCAGCACTCTCACTGAAGTGAAAAGACATTTGTGAGTCTGGGGAGGTCAAAGTAGCTAAAATTTTGGTTTGGAGTACTGAAGAGTAGAAAGCTATCCACAGATGAAGCTTAGGAGATCTGTAGAAGGTTCCTTTCAGGTCTTCAGCTAAGTACTAATCATGTGGGTAAATTACCCTAGGTCAGAGAAAGAACTACTGAAAATGCCCAGGCAAAAAATTGGCAGAACTTTATGTGGGACAGATTGATTGTGTTCCATTAAAGTGGAATGGTTTCCTGGGTTTAGTCCTCAGAAGGGTATTACATCACCAATGTGGTCAAAGGAAACCTAAAGTAAGTGCTTTCCTGAGACTTCCCTATAAAATCATAAAAAGAAGCTACAAAAGCATAAAAATGATTACAAAACACTTAATTGCATCCTGGCCTGAGAAGGGCAACTGTATTAACAAGGGTGCAATAACATTCAGTACAGTAAGCTTGGAAACTGAGGTGGAAGAATTGTTTGAACCCTAGAGATTGAGGCCAGCTTGAGCAACATAGCTAGATTTTATCTCTTAAAAAAAGTCAGCGCTAAATTTGTATAAAACAGACAACTAATTTGTAGGGATTAACAAAAAGGCAGCATCTGAAAAGGAACGCAGTTACCTGGATGGGATTTACAGAGATCAGATCTTGTAGAATTAAATATTTGTGAACTTTAAGAAAGCTATCCAGAATGAAACAGAAAAAAAAAAAAAAAGACTAGGAATAAAGACATACTGCATCTGTGAGATATGAGCCAATTTCACAGAGCATTACGTTTGTAATAGGAGTTTCAGAAAAAAAAAAAAAACATTAAAGATAAAAATGTTTGTGGAAAGAAGAAAAACATTTCCAGATTTGATAAAAACAAAAACCTACAGAGCCAAGAACTCAACAAATTGCAAGCATGAGGAACATAAAGAAAAGCATATCAAAGCAAATAATAATCAAATTGCTGAGGAATAGTAATAAAAATAAAATCTCAAAAGCAATCAGAGTAGAAAAGCTGCATTATGTATAGAATAGTAAATACAATAATGGCAGTTGACTTCCTGTCAGAATAAGATGTAATACAGTGGACAACACGGTGATGTGTCTAAAGTACTGAAATAAAATTATCAACACAGAATTTTATACCTTGAAAATATATGTCAAAAATAGAGACTTAATTATTTTTCAAGCATATCAAGGTTGAGAGAATTTATTGGCAGGACACCGATTGTACAAGAATTTTCAGGCAGAGGAAAAATAATACCAAATGGAAATTTGGATGAACAAAAATAAATGAAGGGCATTGGAAATTGGAAATATGTAAAGGAATATAAAAAGTTTGTTCTTAACTTTTTAATCTCTTGAGAAGGTATACACTGTTTAAAGCAAAAATATTGTATTTTGGAGTTTATTGTATTGTATACTTCAAAGTACCACAAAGCAAAAATACTGCATAGGTGGGAGGGAGAAATAGAAATATATATGTTAATGCTTTTACAGTACCCATGAAGTGATGTAATAGCATTTCAAACTAGACTGAAATAAGTCAAAAGTGTATTTTTAAACTCCAGAAAAATCATTTACAAAAAAAAAGCTGTTACATGTAAAGTTAGTAATAGATAAAAATGACATAATAATTTAATCTTAAAGAATAGTGCCACAAATATATGGTCAATTTTAACTAGTGGTGTTGACAATTACATTAAAATATATACAACTAAAATGTAGAGACTGTCAGATGGGCTATACAATTGGTATTCAATTTTTTGCTAATTATAATAAATATATTTTAAATAGGAAGACACAGGTAAAACATAAAAATACCATGATATGGTAGCACTATTAAAAGAAATTGGAGTAAGTATATTCAAATTAGGTGACATAGATGTCAGAGCTGGCTATTTAACAAGAGACAGAGAAAGTCATTTCATAATGATAAATGGGTTAATTGAGAATGTGTAAAAATGTTACATCTATGCACTAATAACAAAGTTTCAATATTTATAAAGCAAACATTAATAGAACTGAAAAAATGGACAAATATAGAGGAATAGAGATTGCAGCATCCCTCTCTAACCTAATTGATAGTAATATTAGACATAAAATCATTAAATATATAGTTGACTTAAAAACTGTTACCAAATAAGTTAACCTATATGTGATTTCGTATAAAGGTCTTATCCCAAAAAAGGCAGAATACAAATTTTCTCACAGACAAATGCAACATTATCCAACATAAGCTATCTTTGGAGTCATAAAACATGCCTCAATAAATTTGCAGGAATTGAAATTATGTGACATAAAGTCTCTGTCCACAGGAAAATAAATTAGAAATTAACAACAGTGTGTTATGAAGAAATCCATGTGTTTGGAAATTAAACACACCTCTAAATAATCCATGGGTGGAAAAGGAAATCACAAGGGAAGCTAGGCATATTCTCAAGTGAATAAAAATAAAATCCCAACATCTAAAAATTTGTAGGATGCTGCCCAAAAGTCCATAGAGAAAAATTTACAACGTCAAACACATATATTGAAATAAAATGTCTCAAATGATGTAGGCTTCCACCTTAAGACAACTAGCAAAAGAAAACAACTGAATTCTAAAGTTAACAAATGGAAATAAATAATACCAATAATAGCAGAAATCAATGACATGGGAAACATAACGCACTAGACAAAATCAATGAAAACAACAGCATATGATTTGAGAAGATCAAGAAAATCAGCAAACTATCCAGAGTAGTCTTGGAAAAACAGTCTGAGGAAAAAAAGGGAAAGGTATATATTACCCATACCACGAAAGAAAAAGTATCAGCATGCATATTAAATATATTTTTAAAAGGTTGTTATTTCACATTAATAAATGTACCAACATAGATAAAATAAAAATTCCTCAAAAGATCAGAAATGCCAATGCCCACTAAGAAGAAATAGATAAAATAAATAGCCATACATATATTTAAACATATGAATTTACAGTAAAAAAAAAAAAAAAAAAAAAAAAAAAAAAAAAAAACAACTTCTCAGAAAGGAAAAAAGGAGGCCTAGATGACTTGACTTGTAAAATATGTGTGCTAAACATTTGAAAGATAAATAATACACATTTTATGTAAAGTCAACCAGAATATAGGAGAGGTGACAATTCCCAACTCATTCCGTAGAACTATTACCATTATATCAAAAGGGAAAAAAGACAGGAAAAATAACTGCAACGAGTCATGAACATGGATGCAATTTCTTAACAGTACACTTGGAATTTGAATTCAGCTATATATGAAGGATAAGACATTATAACCAAGTTGGATTTATTCCTAGAATGCCAGTTGGTTTTAGGTTTAAAGATTCAACCATCTTTGACAAACCTGAGAAAAACAAGAAATGGGAAAGGATTCCCTGTTTAATAAATGGTGCTGGGAAAACTGGCTAGCCATAAGTAGAAAGCTGAAACTGGATCCTTTCCTTACTCTTTATACGAAAATTAATTCAAGATGGATTAGATGTTAGACCTAAAACCATCAAAATCCTAGAAGAAAACCTAGGTAATACCATTCAGGACATAGGCATGGGCAAGGACTTCATGTCTAAAACACCAAAAGCAACGGCAACAAAATCGACAATTGACAAATGGGATCTCATTAAACTAAAGAGCTTCTGCACAGCAAAAGAAATTACCATCAGAGTGAATAAGCAACCTACAGAATGGGAGAAAATTTTTGCAATCTACTCATCTGACAGAGGGCTAATATCCAGAACCTACAAAGAACTCAAACAAATTGACAAGAAAAAAACAAACAACCCCATCAAAAACTGGGCAAAGGATATGAATAGACATTTCTCAAAAGAAGACATGCATACAGCCAACAGGCACATGAAAAAATTCTCATCATCACTGGCCATCAGAGAAATGCAAATCAAAACCACAATGAGA
Source organism: Macaca thibetana thibetana (assembly GCF_024542745.1). Taxonomy (NCBI): domain Eukaryota; kingdom Metazoa; phylum Chordata; class Mammalia; order Primates; family Cercopithecidae; genus Macaca; species Macaca thibetana. The sequence goes on from NC_065598.1 coordinate 123,046,483, forward strand.
TACCATCTCACACCAGTTAGAATGGCAATCATTAAAAAGTCAGGAAACAACAGGTGCTGGAGAGGATGTGGAGAAATAGGAACACTTTTACACTGTTGGTGGGATTGTAAACTGGTTCAACCATTGTGGAAAACAGTATGGCGATTCCTCAAGGATCTAGAACTAGAAATACCATATGACCCAGCCATCCCATTACTGGGTATATACCCAAAGGATTATAAATCATGCTGCTATAAAGACACATGCACACGTATGTTTATTGTGGCACTATTCACAATAGCAAAGACTTGGAATCAACCCAAATGTCCATCAGTGACAGACTGGATTAAGAAAATGTGGCACATATATACCATGGAATACTATGCAGCCATAAAAAGGATGAGTTCGTGTCCTTTGAAGGGACATGGATGCAGCTGGAAACCATCATTTTCAGCAAACTATCGCAAAAACAGAAAACCAAACACCACATGTTCTCACTCATAGGTGGGAATTAAACAATGAGATCACTTGGACTCTGGAAGGGGAACATCACACACCGGGGCCTATTATGGGGAGGAGGAGGGGGGAGGGATTGCATTGGGAGTTATACCTGATGTAAATGACGAGTTGATGGGTGCTGACGAGTTGATGGGTGCAGCACACCAACATGGCACAAGTATACATATGTAACAAACCTGCACATTGTTCACATGTACCCTAGAACTTAAAGTATAAAAAAAAGAAGATTCAACCAAAGCAAAGCAGCTTATAAACTAAAAACTAAAATTATGATATTATTTAAATGATGCGGAAAAACATTACAAATAATAATATTTACTCAATAAAAAACTCTCAGCATTCTCGAAATATAATAAAATCTATTTGAACTGACAAAGGGCATCCGTGAAAAACTACAACTAGGATGAGATTTAATGTCAAAACATTGAACAAGTTATACCTAAGATAAGAAGCAAGACAAAGATGTCTCCTGTCACCATTTCTATTCAGCATTGTTTTGGAGATTCTGGCCAGTGCGAAAGGCAAGAAGAAAAATGCATAAGATTATAAGAAGAAAGAATTATATTGCCTTTATTTTCAGATGACACAATTGTATATGCAGAAATTCCTGAAAACTAAAATTTACAAAACAAAAACACTAGAACTAACAACTGAGATTTCCAAGATCATAGGATAGAGGATCAATATACGAAATCGATTTACTTTTATATACTATTGGTGAAAAATAAGAAATTGAAATTTAAAATTTAAAAATACTATTTGTATTACTATAAAAGTCTATGGAATACTAAGTAATATATTAAAAATATTTGTATGGTTTGTAGACTGAAAAACACAAAGCATTGCTGAGATAAATTAAGTATTTAGAGAGACAAAAATGAAAAGAAAACCAAACTCTGTAAAGTATTTCAAAGAAGTTTATTCTGAGCCAATATGAGTGACCATGGTCCAGAGAGAAAATAAACCCAAAAAGCCTAGAGTAGTGGTCTTGAAGTGGTCAGACTGCAATTCTGTTTTATATATTTTAGGGAAGCAGAAGTTACAGGCAAAGTCATAAATCCATACATGGAGGTTATACATAAGTAGGTTCACGGATTTCTTAATTTGCAATTGATTAAAGGAACAAAGCTTTGTCTAAAAACTTGAAAGCAGCAGAAAGAAATGTTTGAGTAAAGATAAGGAAATCTATTAGTTATCCTATGATATTATTCCAGAGTCAAGTTGTGAAAGCAAAACAGTAAAATGAGTCAGAGTGGCCTCAAGGGGTTACCTGACTACACACTTGCCTGGTATGGCCTTAGGTCCTGTTTATAATTTGGTATCCTACTGCCATGAAAGATCTGTTCTATTCTGTCAGTCTTATGATCTTTATTTTAACAATGCTGAGCAGTCATTGTGTCTAAACTGCAAAAGGAAGTGGGTATAATATATATCTAAATTCCTGTCCCAACATAGCCAGGAACTCAATTTTAAGGTTTTTCTGGGGTCCTCTTGGCAAAGAGGGTATTGTGCAAAAGCAATTCTACGAGGGCAATTTACAGCAATAAATGCCTACATCTATAAAGTAGAAAGATCTCAAATGAGAAATACAACACTGCACCTCAATAAACTTGAGAAAAAGAACATAGAAAACCAAAAATTAGTAGATGGAATAATAAAATAAAGATCAGAGCAGAAATAAATAAAATCGAAATAAAAAACAATAACATCATCAAAAAAGATCAATGAAATGAAGATTTTTTAAAAAGAAAACCAACATAACCCACATTGACAAACTTTTACTTTACTAACAGAGAAAAAAATGACTCAAATAAAATCAAAGATGAGAAAGAAAATATTACAACTGATACTAGATATAAAAAGATTAGAAGAGAATATTATGATCACTGATAGACATGCCAATAAATTTTAAAACCTATAATAAATGAATAGGTTACTGAACACATAAAACGCACAAAGAGTGAATCATAATGAAATAGAAACCCAAACAGACCAGTCACAAGTAACAACATTGAATCAATAATAAGAAGTCTCTCATCAAAGAAAAGCCCAGGTCCTGATAGGTTCACTGCTGAATTCTACAACACATTTTAAAGCTTAACACCATTTCTTCTCAAGCTATGCCAAAATAATAATAATAATAATAATAATAATAATAATAGTGAATAGGAGGAAATTATTTATAACTTATTATTTGAGGCCAGCATTACCCTGATATCAAAACCAGACAAGGACACAACAAAAAAAGAAAACTACTGGCAAATATTCTTGATAAACAGGAAAACAAAGTATTCAACAAAATAATAGCAAACTGAATCCAACAGTGCATTAAAAATATCATTCATCATAATTATGTGAATTCATCTCAGGGATGAAATAGTTGTTGATCATACACATCATAATACAAACCCTCGACAAAGTAATTATAGAATAAACATACCTCAAAACAATAAAAGCAATATGTGACAAACCAACAACTAATGTCATACTGAACAGGGTAAAACTGAAAGCTTTTTCTTTAGTATCTATAATAAGACAAGGGTTCCCACTTTCACCACTGTTATTGAACCTAGTTCTGGAAGTCTTAGCCAGAGCAATAAGGCAAGAGGAAAGGAATAAGGGGTATCCAAGTTTAAAGAGAGGAAATTAAATTATCCTTATTTGCATATGACATGTTGTCATGTACAAAAATTCTAATGATTCCTTCAAAAACTATTAGAATTAATAAATTTAGTAAAGTTGCAGAATTTAAAATTAATATCTGAAATCAGTAATATTTCTATACACTAATAGCAAACTATCTGAAATAAAGTCAGAAAGGCAATCCCATTTATAACAGTTACAAAAGAAATAAAATATCAAGGAATAAATTTAACCAAGGAGAAAAATGTCTCTAAATTAAAACTATAAAACATTGGTGAAAGAAATTGAAGAAGACACAAATAAATGGAGGTATTTCACATTTATGGATTAGAAGAATTAACATCTGTACTACCCAAAGCAATCTACAGATTCCATGTAATCTCTGTCAAAATACCAATGGCATTCTCCACAGAAATGGAAAAAATCTTAAATTTTGTATAGAACAACAAAATACCATAAATAGCTAAAGCAATACTGAGCAAAAGGAACAAAGCTAGAGGTATCATACTATGTGACTTCAAAATATACTACATGTCTATAATAACCAAAACAGCATGGTGTGGGCATAAAAAAAAGGCATTGATCAATGGAAGAGAACAGCAAACCCACAAAACAAATTCACACTTCTACAATCAGCTGATTTTCAACAAAGGTACCAAGAATACACACTAGGGAAGGGACAGTTTATTCAATAAATGGTGCTGGGAAAACTGGATATTCATATGCAAAAGAAAAAAATCTAGAATATATTACTGTATGTACAAAGCAACAGAAAATGGGTTAAAGACTTACATGTAAGACCTAAGAGTGTACAATTATCAGAACTAAATATAAAGAAAGTGCTTCCTGACATTGGTCTGGGCAGGGATTTTAAAAATAAGACCTGAAAAGCACAGTCAACAAAAGGAAAAATAAACAAATGAGATTTCATCAAATTAAAAAGATTCTTCACAGCAAAGGAAACAACAAGCAGAACAAATAAAAAACCTATAGAATGGGGAAAATACTTGCAAACTATGTATCTGACAAGGGGTTAATATCAAAAATATATAAAGTAATCAGGCAAATCAAGAGCAAATAAGCAAATATTTTGATTTTAAAAATGGGCAAAAGACCTAAATAATCATGTCTCAAAAAATACATATAAATGGCAAACAGTTCTATAACATATAAAGCTAAATATCATTAATAATCAGGGAAATACAAATCAAAACCAAAATGCTGTATCATCTCACCCCAGTTAGAATGGTCTATTAGTGCATTTTCACACTGCTGATAAAGACATATCCAAGACTGGGAAATTTACAAAAAATAAAAAATAAAAAAAGAAAGGGTTTATTGAACTTACAGTTCCACATGGCTGGGGAGGCCTCACAATCGTGGAGGAAGGCAAGGAAGAGTCAGTCACATCTTATATGTATGGCAGCAGGCAAGAAGAGATCTTGTGCAGGAAAATTTTCATTTTTAAAACCATCAGAACTCATGAGACTTATTAAATATCCTGAGAACAGCACAAGAAAGACCCGTCCCCATGATTCAATTACCTCCCACCAGGTCCCTCCCACAACACATGGGAATTCAAGATGAGATTTGGGTGGGGACACAGCCAAACCATATCATTCTGCCCTAGCCCCTCCCAAATCTCATGTCCTCACATTTCAAACCAATCATGCCTTTCCAATAGTCTCCCAAAGTCTTAACTCATTTCAGTATTAACTCTAAGTCCACAATCCAAAGTCTCGTCTAAGACAAGGCAAGTCCTTCCACCTATGAGCCTGTAAAATCAAAAGCAGGTTAGTTACTTCCTAGATACAGTGAGAGTACAGGCATTGGGTAAATACAGCCATTCCAAATTAGAGAAATTGGCCAGAACAAAGGGGCTACAGGCCCCATGCAAAACTAAAATCCAGTAGGGCAGTCAAATCTTAAAGCTCCAAAATGATCTCCTTTGACTCCATGTCTCATATCAAGGTCATGCTGATGTAAGAGATTAGTTCCCATGGTCTTGGGCAGCTGTGCCCCTGTGGCTTTGTAGAGTACAGCCTCACTCTTGGCTGCTTTCATGGGCTAGCATTGAGTGTCTGCAGCTTATACAGGTGTATGGTGCAAGCTGTCGGTGAAGCTATCATTCTGGGGTCTGGAGTGTGCTGGCCCTCTTCTGACAGCTCCACTAGGCAGCACCCCAGTGGGAATTCTCTGTGGGGGCTCCAACCCCACATTTCTGTTCTGCACTACCCTAGCAGAGGTTTTCCATGAGGGCCCTGACCCTGCAGCAAACTGCTCTGGCATCCAGGCATTTCCATACATCCTCTGAAATCTAGGCAGAGGTTCCCAAACCTTAATTTTTGACTTTCGTGCACCCACAGACTCAACATCTCATGGAAGCTGCCAAGGCTTGGGACTTCCACCCTCTGAAGCAACAGCCTGAGCTGTACCTTGGCCCCTTTTAGTCATGGCTGGAGCAGCTAGGATGCAGGGAACAACATCCCTAGCCTGCACACACAGAGGGACCCTGCACCCAGATCAGGAAACCATTTTTTCCTCCTAAACCTCTGGACCTATGATGGGAGGGGCTGCTATGAAGACCACTTACATGCCCTGGAGATATTTTCCCCATTTTCTTGGTGATTAACATTCAGCTCCTTGTTACTTATGCAAACTTCTGCAGCTGGCTTGAATTTCTCCTCTGAAAATGGGATTTTCTTTTCTATCACATTGTCAGGCTATGAATTTTCCAATCTTTTATGCTTCCCTTATGAATCTGAATGCCTTTGACAGCACCGAAATCTCCTCTTGAATGCTTTGCTGCTTATACATTTTTTCTGCCAAACACCCTAAATAATCTCTCTCAAGTTCAAAGTTCTGCAAATCTCTAGGGCAGGGGCAAAATGCAGCCAGTCTCTTTACTAAAAGATAACAACAGCCAACTTTATTCCAGTTCCCAACAAGTTCCTCATCTCCATCTGAGAACACCTCAGCCCGGACTTTATTGTCCATATTGCTATCGGCATTTGTGAGAAAGCCATTTGAAAAGTCACTAGGAAGTTCCAAACTTTCCCATATTTTTCTGTCTTCTTTGAGCCCTCCAAACTGTTCTAACCTCTGCCTGTTACCCAGTTCCAAAGTTGCTTCCACATTTTTGGGTATCTTTTTAGTAGTGCCCCATTCTACTAGTACCAATTTACCATATTAGTCCATTTTCATGCTGCTGCTGAAGACGTACCTGAGACTGGGCAATTTACAAAAGAAAAGGGTTTAATGGACTTACAGTTGTACGTGGCTGGGGAGGCCTCACAATCATGGCAGGAGACAAGGAGGAGCCAGTCACATCTTACGTGGATGGCAGCAGGCAAAAAGAGAGCTTGTGCAGGGAAACTTTCCTTTTTAAAATCATCAGAACTCATGAGACTTATTCACTATTGGGAAAATGTCATGGGAAAGCCCTGCCACCCCACTCCCCCCGATTCAATTACCTCCCACCAGGTTCCTCCCACAACAGGTAGGAATTCAGGATGAGATTTGGGTGGGGACACAGCCAAACCATATCAAATGGCTATTACCAAAATTAACAAAATAAAACCACAGGCAATGATGTGGAGCAAGGAGATCTATCATACACTGTTGGTGTCAATGAAAATTAGTACAGTCTTTATAAACAACAGTATGGATATTCCTCAAGAAATCCAAAATAAAGCTACCATAGGACCCAGAAATCCTACTACTGGGTATATATCCAAAGGTAATGAAGTCAGCCTAGCAAAGAGATAGCTTACTTCCATGATTATTGCAGCACTATCCACAAATGTCAACATATGGAATTAAGCTAAATTTCCATTAATGGATTAATGGATAAACAAAAAGTGGCATATGTAGACAATGGAAAACTATTGGTCCATAAAAAATAATAAACTCCTGTCATTTATGACAACATGGATAGTGTATAGGGCATTATATTAAGTGAAATAAAGCGGGCACATAAGGGCAAATACCATGTAATTTCATATTTTGAAAAAAATAGAAGAGAGGAAATTAAATGTTTTTACCACAGAGAAATAAATGTTGAGGTGATGGGTATATTAATTACTCTGATTTGATTATTATACAATGTATAGATGTATCAAAACATCACACTGCACCACATATATATGTACAATTATTATACCAATTGAAAATGAAATAAAACATAAAGAACAAGATAGAAACATTAAACAACAGAGAAGATTCATAAATCTGGTTCTTTTAATCATTTAGAAGTAAAACCTCTGATAAAACTGATCAAGAATAAAAAAATAAGATACCAATGAATGTAAAGAAATTTTAAAAATTTAGAGAAATCACAAAAGTTAAACTATATATAATACACAAAAATAGTCATTTTGAAAATAAGATTAAAATACTTGTATAAAAACAGAAACCTTCATAAATATAAAACGTGAATTGTCCTATTAGTATTACAAAATTATATGACAATGAATAACTTGTCTATCAAAAAATATGTTCAGAATAAATGCAAAAATAACAGAAATCCAAGTCCATACAATTTAAATGAAGGCTTACAAGCTGTTCCAAAAGATAGAAATCAGTATAAAGGCTCCCAACTCATTCCATAAACCTCATTTAACTGATAATATAAATATACAATGACATTTTTAAAAAGCAAATGAGAAATAAGCAAAACCAGAAGACAGACACTTAAAAGTTAAAAAATAACAAAGACCAAAGAAAAAATCCAAAGGCCCCTGATGCCAACGAACACAGATGTGAAAAACATACATTAAATAATACATAACTGAATGCAACATTGAATTAAAATATGTATCTTGATCTACTCATAATTACCACAATTAAGCATGACTTTCATCATAAAAATGAATTAATATATCTTAAATATTACTGAACCAAAGTATCAGAGAAGCAAGGAAAAAATAAATATATATATGTGTGTACCTTGGAGATATTGTAGGTTTTGTTCCAGATCTCTGAAATAAAGCAAATATTAAACTTAAGTGAGTCATATGATTGTACTGATTTCCCAGTGCATATAAAATTTGTGATTACACTATACTATAGTATATTAAGTGGGCAACAGTATTATTTCTTAAAAAATGTTCACACCTTCACTAAAATATACTTTAAATTATTGCTAAAAAATGTTAACAATCATCTGAAAATTAGTATCATTTTCTGGTGGAGGGTGTTGCCTTGATATCGATGGCTGTTGGCTGATTAGGGTGGTGGCTAATGAAGGTTGGAGTGCTGGTGGAAATTTCTTAAAATAAGACTAAAATAAATTTTGTCACATCATTTGACTCTTTCTCAAAAATATTTCTCTGTAGCATGTGTTGCAGTTTTACAGCATTTTACCCATAATAGAACTTCTTTCAAAATTGTAGTGAATCCTCTCAAACCCTGCCACTACTAAGTATATGTAATATTCTGAATCTGTTGTCATTTCAACAATGTTCACAGGATCATCACCAGGAAGATTCCATTTCAAGAAACCATTTTCTTTGTTCATTCATAAGAAGTAAATTCCTATCCATTAAAGTTTAATTATGAGATCTAGCAATTTAGTCACATCTTCAGGTTTCACTTCTAGTTCAATTGCTATTTCTACCACATCTGCAGTTACTTCCCCCACTAACGTCTTCAACCTTTAAAGTCATCCATAAGAATTGGAATCAATTTATTTCAAACTCCTGCTAAGGTTTATATTTTGACCTTTTCTCATGAAGTATGAATATTTTTAATGGCATCTGGAGTGGTGAATCCTTTCCAGAATATTTGTTTGCCACTTATTTTGCCCAGATTCATCAGAAGAATTACTGCCTATGGCAGCTATAGCCTTATCAAATGTATTTCTCCAATAATAAAACTTGAAAGTCAAATATACTCCTTGATCTATGGGCTGAAGAACAGATGTTGTGTTAGCAGGCACGAAAGCAACATTAATCTCCTTGTACATCTCTATTAGAGCTCTGTGTGACTAAGTTCATTGTCAATACTTTAAAAGAACCTTTTTCTGCACAGTAGGTCTCAATAGTGGCCTTAAAATATTAAGTACACCATGCTGTTAACAGATGTGCTGTCAATTAGGCTTTGTTGTTTCATTTACACAGCACAGAAAGAGTAGATTTAGAACAATTTTTAAGAGTCCTAGGATTTTCAGAATGATAAATGAGCATTGACTTTAACTGAAAGTCACCAACTGCGTCAGCCCCTAATAAGAAAGTCAGCCTATCTTTGAAGTTTTGAGGCCAGGCACTGACATCTGTCTAACTGTGAAAGTGCTAGATGGAATCTTCCAATATTACGTTCTTTTGTTTGCATTGAAAATCTATTTTTTATTGTAGCTGCCTTCAATAATTACCTTAGCTAGTTCTTTTGGATAACTTGATGTAGTTTATACATCAGCACTTGCTGCCTCATCTTGCACTTTTATGTAATGGAGATGGTTTATTTCGTTAAACCCTATGAACCAAAGTACCCTAGCTTCAAACTTTTCTACTGTGGCTTACTCATTTCTCTCGGCCTTTATAGAACTGAAAAGAGTTAGAGTCTTTCTCTTGATTAGGCTTTGGCTTAAGAGAATGTTGTAGCTCATTAGATCTTCTATCCAGACCACTAGAACTTTCTTCATATTGGCAATGAGGCTTTTTCACTTGTTTATCATTTGTGTGTTCACTGGAGTAGTACTTTTAATTTTTTAAAAACTTTTTCTTTGCAGTCACAATTTTTCTTTTTTTTTTTTTTTTTTTTTTTTTTTTTTTTTTTTTTTTTTTTTTTTGAGACGGAGTCTCGCTCTGTCGCCCAGGCTGGAGTGCAGTGGCCGGATCTCAGCTCACTGCAAGCTCCGCCTCCCGGGTTCATGCCATTCTCCTGCCTCAGCCTCCCGAGTAGCTGGGACTACAGGCGCCCGCCACCTCGCCCGGCTAGTTTTTTTTTTTTTTGTATTTTTTATTAGAGACGGGGTTTCACCGTGTTAGCCAGGATAGTCTTGATCTCCTGACCTCGTGATCCACCCGTCTCGGCCTCCCAAAGTGCTGGGATTACAGGCTTGAGCCACCGCGCCCGGCCTGCAGTCACAATTTTTCTAACTGCCACAAGAGGCCTAGATTTCATCCTACTGGACTTTTGATATGCCTTCCTCACTAAACTTAATCTTATTTCTAGCTCTTGATTTAAAGTGAGAAACATGTAACTCTTCCTTTCACTTGAACACTTAGAGGCATTTTAAGTTTTATTAATTGGCTTAATTTCAATGTTGTTGGGTCTCAGGGGACAGGAAGGCCCAAGAAGCGGAAGAGAGGCAGGGGAATGACTGGTCCTTGGAGTAGTCATAAAACATACAACACTGATAAATTAAGTTTGCTCTCTTTTATGGGCATGGTTTGTGGCACCTCAAAACAACTGGAACAGAAATATCAAAGATCATTGATCCCAGATCTCCATAACAGATATAATAATAATGGAAAATTTGAAATATTATGTGACATAGAGATGCAAAATGAGCATGTACTGTTGTAAATTTGACACCAATAGACTTGCTCAATGCAGGGTTGCCACAAATCATCAATTGTAAAAAAAAAAAAAAATGCAATATCTGTGAACTTCAATAAAGTGAAGTGCAATAAAACAAGTTATGCATCTATAATGTTTCTAGAGGAAACCATAACTATGAATACACAGTATTTTAGTGTACTAATATTAACATGCTATTATAAATTTTTAAAATTTTGAATACATAAAAATGTAATTTTTCATGAATGGAATAACTTAGCATGTCAATAATATTTTTCTCCATAATAAATAAATTGCATTTATCTATACATTTTATTTGATCTCAATTGAATTTCTAGCCAGAAGATTTAGAAGCCTGACAATTTCAAGATAAAATGAAATGTAAAAATAAAGGTCCATAAATATCTAGACATCTTTGGAAAAGAAGACCAAATAATGGTGTCTTAACTTTCTAGTAAGGTATCATAACGCCACAGAATTAAAAACTATATGAAACTGGCAGAGTAATAGAGACTAATAAAAAGAATAGAGAATTTTAACGGAAACACTTGAATGTAGGAAAATAAAATATGTCAAAAAGAGGTACCACAAATCTTCATTATATATATTATATATATATATTATGATAAACACCAAACTACACAAAAAAACTGATGCCTTCTACTAACGGCCACATGAGTGAGGCTGGAAATGGACTCTCCACACCAAGTCAAGCCTTCAGCAACTGCAATCCCTCCCATTCAAAACTTGAATAGAACTCCATGAGTGACAATGAGCCAGAACCATCCAGCTAAGGCACAGATTTATGAACCTCAAGCTATATAAGATGATCCATACTTACTATTTTAAGCTTCTAAGTTTGGGAGTAATGTGTTACATGGTATAGCCAATTATTATACTGTAGAATGAAATGAGTATGAGTAGCTCAACTTTGCATTTAGTATTCAAATAAGTAAAAAGGAAGGAGTGAAGTACCCTCATCCTCCTTCCTCCTCAATTCTCACAGGATAAATAGTAAGCAGAAGAGCAAAGTGGTTAAGAGTGGAACTTTTAAAGTAAGTTTTTGAATTCTGTCTCCACCACTTACTAACTGTGTAACACTGGACAAGTAACTTAGGCTCGCTGCCTCAGCAAAATGGGGATAATAGTACCTACCTAGAATGATTGTAATTTATGAGTTTGAATAGTTTGTTTGTAAAATATGTATAACAGCAATAGCACATGGTAAGTATAATATAGTTGTTTTCTATCTAAAATTAGGTTGGTAGCTGAGAGAAAAATACAACATTTCTTTTTAAATCACATACCAGGCTTCAAAAATGATAAAGTGTAACAGTATAAAACAATCCAAGATACAGATTCTTCATATTTTTAATAAGAAATTATGAAATGCAATATTTTCATTTTTTTAAAAAAAAAGTCATGTTAAGTTATACTTTATTAAATTATTACATTTGATATGGTTATACACCTTACATATTGGTGGCTATAAATTTGAATGAACTTGAGCACAAAACAACCATCATGAATTTCAGGAAAAGAAACCTACAATTGCTATCTGACTCTAAAGGGCAATTACTATATACAATTTGGCCATTAAGACCTGTAAAAGCAGCCACAAAAATGACAGGTTTGTGACACTTTATACTTTGTTATTGCCATTTCTGTTTGTAGAAGTGAGAAATACCTTTTTCAACTGGCAAAATTTATTAATTAATGAGGCATACTACCATTAGGTAAATGTGAGAATTAAAGATGAACTGTTCTATTATTTCAAAATAGAAATAATATATGTCTGATACTAAAACTAATATATGCTGTTTCTAAATTTTAAAAATCAGATAATTAAGGGAACTATAAAATGACAAAAATCGCTATTCATTTCATAAGACAGTGCTAGCCACTCTGAACATCGGCATGCATATTTGTTCAGGTATTCATCTATGTGAACAGATCTTTTGTTTTGTTTTACTTTCAAGTACAGATAATGCACTGCCTGGTCTCTTTTCTAATAATACAGTTAAGATATTTTCTACATCAGTGCATTTTTAGCATTCAAGAGTAATCTTGATGACTCTAATGTATTAGCTAATTTTATATTCATGGATATTTATTCTTTCATTTCTAATTATTTTATATAATAAAACATAGGAAAGAAAATCTTTATGCACATTTGTGATTCTGCAACATTATTTTCTTAGGGACATTTATAGAGTTGAAACTGTGTCTGTGCAAATTTGTAACAATTTGATGCATAGTTTCTCATAAAATAATTTATAATAATCAATGTATTCATTTTCTTCCAACTTGCCATTAAAATATCAAAGTTTTTTCATCTTTATAAATCTTATAGGAGAAGTATATTACATTATTACTTTAATTTATATCTCTTTAATTAATAAAGTTAAATAATTTTCATATCTATTGACATTTTCATTTTTTCATTGGTGAATTTCTTTTTAAAGAAATTTATCTGCTTTTTCTAATGAACTGTCATTTTAAGTTTTAATGGTATTTCAGTTATAGCTTTTATAATATAAATATATGCTCATTAAAAATTTCAGCAATATTTCCAAGAAAGTAGATTTTAAGTGTTTTCACCACAAAAATGACAACTATGTGAGGTAATGCATATGTTAATTAGTTTGATTTAGCCATTCCACAGTGTGTGTGTGTGTGTGTGTGTGTGTGTGTGTGTGTGTATACACATTTCAAAATATCATGTTTACGTGATACATATACATAAGTTTATCTGCTAATTTAAAGATTAAAATAAAACATTTCAGGGATAGAGGATGATAAGACGACAAATGTAAAACACTCCAAATTTCACCACCTACACATAGTTATTTCTATCATAACTGAACCATCAATCATAATAGCTATTTTCAAACATACAGGTAGGTGATTCACAAATATCTTGATAGAAATAAGGAGAAATTATGTCACACACACTATATTTAAATATAATGCTTCCATTTAATTTTATGTGAATTAATTTAGCACAAAGAACCAATTTGCAAGAATAAATCTGAAGGTATTGCTAAACTTCAAATAAATGTTTATTCAGAGTGGGAGACATCCATTCACATGCAATTTACCTGCATTGTTTGTTAAAAAGAATATGGAAAAAATTCTAAAAGGTGTAGTTTCTCCTTGTTGCTCATGTATAAAAATATTCTTTAGGTTACAAATTTTGATCTATATCTAGCAATATGTCTAATTATAAATTTACTTAAGTTTTTTGGAGTTTTTTAATATTAATGATAAAAAGATTTAATTATTTAATCCTTAAGCCATTTATTTATATTTGTCTTACTTTATTGCACTCACTAAGACCATCCCTATAATGTTGAAATGTAGTTCTCATGGCGGGCCAATCTTTTCTCACTCCAGATATTAAAGGAATAGAAGTTTCCCCTTTTGTGGCAGAGGCAATGCTATGTATCTATCACTTACAAATCTTTTCTGCTTACTGTGTGCACAGAAAACTATATTTTCAATCAGTCTTTGCAGTTAGGTTAAGGATATGTAACTAGATTCAGGCCATGAAGTATGGGCATAATCAATGTGAAACTCTCCATGATCTGGCCATTAGAATGATCTCTTGACCTTTAAATGATCTCCACTTGCTTTTCCTTTTTTTGTGATACTGGTGTCCGTAAACTGCAGATGTTAATGCTATGGGATGGAAGCAGTTTCTGTCTCTGAGGTACTACTTGAAGAGGTACTGTCCTGGAGAACTGTCAGACCTGAATTAGAATTCACCTAAAAGTGAAATAATGAATAAATCCACAATAATTTGGTACTCATCTATTGTTGAAGTACATCTTTTCTTCTTTGAACTAGTTAAATTCTATTATCTACAAATCAGATCTGAACAATACACTGTCTATTCTTGTTTGTTAAAAGGCTGCATCCATTTCAATTTATGAAGAATGTTTAATTTTACCAAATACACATTTTCTCATCTATCAAGATGATTATATTAATCCTTCAATTTGTTAATGTTTTGAATTGCATAACTAGAGTTTCTAACATTAAATCAGCCTTTCATTCCCCAGATAAATGCAACTTGATAATGTATGGTCATTTTTATTAAGTGATAGATCTAGAGAATGGAGCAATATGGCCCAATAGAAGGTTCCACCAATCATACCTCCTGCAGGAATACCAGTAGTCACAACTACCTACACACAAAGAAAGCAATTTTATAAGAAGCAAAAATCAGGTGAGAATTCACAGTACCTGGTTTTAACTTTATACCACAGAAAGAGGCACTGAACAGGTTAGGAAAGACGATCTGGAGTTGCCAACACAACTTCATACCCCAGCAACAGCTGCATGGCACAGAGAGAGAAGCTGTGCATTTGGGAAAGGGAAAATGCAACGATTGTGAGGCTATGCATTTTTTTTTTTTTTTTGAGATGGAGTCTCACTCTGTTGCCCAGTCTGGAGTGCAGTGGCATGATCTCTGCTCACTGCAAGCTCTGCCTCCTGGGTTCATGCCAGTCTCCCGTCTCAGCCTCCCGAGTAGCTGGGACTACAGGCGCCTGCAGCCACACTCAGCTAATTTTTTGTATTTTTTAGTAGAGACGGGGTTTCACCATGTTAGCCAGGATGGTCTTGATCTCCTGACCTCGTGATTCGCCCACCTCAGCCTCCCAAAGTGCTGGGATTACAGGCGTGAGCCACCACGCCTGGCTGAGGATTTGCATTTACTCAATGCTGCCCTGTCACAGCAGAAAGCAAAATTGGATGAATTCAGTTGATGCCCACCAATGGAAGGGGCACATAGACAAGCCTGAGATAAGGGGGAATCACACATTCCAGTGGCAAGAATTGAGTTCCAGCAGGCCTCAACACTGCCGACTAAAGTGCACTGAGGTCTTACATAAACTTGAAAGGCAATCTAGGCCACAAGAACTAGAACTTCTAGGTAAATCCCAGTGCTGAGCTGGGCTGAGAACCAGTGGACTTGGGGAACATGTGACATACTGAGACAGCAGCTAGGGCAGCTAAGGTAGTGCTAGCAGCATCCTTACGCCATCCCCAGGCAGAGCAGCTCACCGCTCCAAAAGAGACTCTTTCCTTCTGCTTGAGGAGAAGAGAGGGAAGAGTAAAAATGACTTTGTCTTGCATCTTGATTACCAACTCAACTACAGTAGGACAGGACACTGGTCAGAGTGGCAAGGCACCCATTCCAGGCCTCACCTCAAAAATGACATATCTATATACACCGTGGGCCAGAAGGGAATGTGCTACCATGAAAGGAAGGACCCAGTCCTGGCAAGACCCATCACATGCTGACTAAATATCCCATGGGTCCTGAGTAATCAGCAGCAATCCCCATTTAATATACCATAGGTCTTGGGTGAGATACTGAGATGTTCTGGCTTCAGGTGCGACCAAGCACATTCCAAGCTGTGGTGGCAACAGTAACAGACTCCTTCTGCTTGAGAAAACCAGAAGAAAAATAAGGGTATATTGTCTTGCGCCTTAAATACAAACTTGGACACAGGATGTTAGGGAATCAAGTAGACTCTTGGGAGTCCTGATTCCAGGTTTTGGCTCTAGAACAGCTTTCGTGGACCTTCACTGGGCCAGAGGGGAGCACACTTCTCTGAAGGGTGAGTCCTAGGACTAGCAGCATTCATCACAAGATCACTGAAGGGCCTTGGGCCTAAAGTCAACATTAGTAATAGCCTGGCTGTACTCCCCATAGGCCTCTGGTGATGGTGGTCATGGGATTAGGCACTTCTTCCTGTGGAAAGGGAAGGGAGGAGTGAGAAAGAATGCATTTTATGGTTTGAGTGCATTTTATGGTTTCTGCTCTCAGAAATAAATGCAATTGAAACCAAGGAAACAATATAAAAGATCACTAAAAAGTGAAAAGCAAAAAAACGTTTTTTTGAAAAGAAAAACAAAATTAACAAACCATTAGCCAAACTTACTAGGTAAAAAAGGGAGAAGACCCAAATAAATAATATCAGAGATGAAAAAGACGTGACAGATACTATAAAATTTAAAGGATCATTAGTGGCTACCTTGAGCAACTATATGCCAATAAATTGGAAAGTATAGGAGAAAAGGACAAATTCTTAGACTCATGCAACCTACAAAGATTGAATCACAAAAAAATTCATATCCTGAATAGCCCAATAATAAATGATGAGACAAAAAATGTAATAAAATGTCTCTTAGCAAATAAAAGTCAAGAACCCAATGGCCTCATTGCTCAATTCTATTAAACCTTTAAAGAACTAATACCAATCCTACTCAAACTATTATAAAAAATAGAGGAAGAGAAATTACTCTTAAACTCATTCTACCAGGACAGTATTATCATCGTACCAAACCATACTAAGACATATCAAAACAAAAAAACTACATGCCAATATCACTCATGAGTACTGATGCAAAAATCCTCAACAAAACACCAGCAAACTGAATTCAAGAACACATTAAAAAAATAATTCATTGTGAACAAGTAAGAATTATCCCAGGGATGCAAGGATGATTCAACATATACAAATCAATCAGTGTGATACCTCATATCAACAGAATGAAGGACAGAATTCATATGATCATTTCAACTGATGCTGAAAAAGCACTTGATAAAGTTCAATATCCCAACATGATAAAAACCTTAAAAAAAAAACCAGGTATAGAAAGAACATACCTTAACATAATAAAAGCCATATACAACAGACTCACAGCTTGTATCATACTGAATGTGGAAAAACTGAAATCTTTTCTTTCAGATCTGAAACACTACAAGGATGCCCACTTTCGCTACTATTGTTCAATATAGTACTGGATGTTCCAGCTAGAGCAATCAGACAGGAGAAAGAAATGCATCCAAATTGGAAAGGAAGAAGTCAAATTATCCATGTTTGTAAATGATATGATCTTATATTTGGAAAAAACTACTCCACCAAGAAACACTTACAACTAATTGACAAGTTCAGCAAGGTTGCAGAATACAAAATCAACATACAAAAGTCAGTATACATTTTATATATCAACATTGAACAAACTGAAAAAGAATTAAACAAGTTATCCCAATTTACAATAGCTAGCATAAAGCATAAAATATGCTTACAGTAAATTTTTCAGCTCTAGAAGTTCAGTTTGCTTTTTTTTTTTTTTTTTTTTTTTTTTTTTTTTTTTTGAGACGGAGTCTCGCTCTGTCGCCCAGGCTGGAATGCAGTGGCCGGATCTCAGCTCACTGCAAGCTCCAGTTTGCTTCTTTGTTAAAATGGCTATTTCATTTTTCAATTCTTGTATAATTTTACTAGATTCCTTGCACTGGATTTCACCTTTCTCCCGAATCTCTATGAACATCCTTGCAATCCAGATTCTAAATTACATGCTGCCATTTTTGTCTGGTTAAGAACCATTGCAGGGAAGCTAGTGAACTTGTTCAAAAGTAAGGAGACATCTTGGATTTTTGAATTACCTGAGTTGTTGTGTTAGTTTTTCCTCAACTGGGAGGGTTGATGTTCATTTAACTGTGGTGTAAGTTGCGTATAGACAGTTGGCTTCATTTATGGATGTTTTCAGAGGGCCAAGCCTCTGTGGAGTGTCTTGATTTGTGGCTAAATTATTGCTCTTGGTTTCACAGGGGGCTATATTAGCAATTTTTTCTTTTTTTTTTTTTGCTTTGTAATTTGGGTTGTGATACAGTAGATAGTGGTTAAGAGTAATGGCTGGTAAATGGGCTCTTAGCATATGGCTTTTTTGTATTTTCTTTAATTTGTAGTTCTCTGTGGTGCAGTGAGAAGAAAGGTGACCCCTTCACCAGGTCCATTACTGGGTCTTCGGGGAGCCCCCTCTAATCACTAGCACTGCATTGCTTCCTTTTTGTTGTTGTTAGGTGTTCCAGTCTGTGGGGTTCCCTTGGGCAGAGGCCATGTCAGAGAGATAGGTCACACCCCTTCTGGACTGGTCCTGTGCAGGTTGTCATATCCTCTTTTGACAGCAGCCCATGAACTTGCGCAGCTCACCCTTCTTAGCTCTCAGAGAATGTGGACTCCTCTTCCACTCAAGTGGTGGCCACAGACCTCAGTTCAGCACTCCTGAGGTGTGCACTGCAGCCCTGGAGTGAGCTCAGGCTTTTCGTTCCATACACAACTTGGTGGGCAGAAGAGGCAGGAATCATGGTGGTGGCAATGGCAGAGAAACTATCAGTTGTCTCTGGGAGCTCCACTCCAGAGAAACAAAGAGCCATGGCTGATCAAAGTGATCATCCAGGAGTCGGGTGGCTGTGATGTAGCCCCAAGCCAGGGGGCCCTGCCTTGTGAAGGGCAGGTGAAGTAGAGTCTCCTGCAGAAGATAGTCTAGCCTCCTCTCTATAAGAGGCCACATTAGAATTAATTAAGGAAACAATGGCAACCCACAGAAAACAGAGAGAAGGGCCTTCAGTGGCCCCTGGGCACTCCACCCCAGTGAAGTAAAGAGCCACTGCTGATCAAAACGATTGGCTGAGGGTGGGGCAGCTGTACTGTGGGACCAAGTCAGAAGGTCATGTTTGGTGAGGAGCGGCAGGAGCAGGAACTCATGAGGAAAACAGTAAGGCCAAATTTCTGTATAAGAGCTATGGCATGTTGGAGGCACACAACGTTCTGTAGTTCTTTGCTCCCTCCTCAGCCTGAGGGCAAAAAGGGTAGGGTGGGACCTTGACAGCGCCAATCACAGAAGGTATGCTAATTACATCTGGGAGCTCCATCCCAGATAACTGCAGGGCTTCCACCAACTGGAGCACTCAGGCAGAGGTGGAGAGGCTGCACTGGGAGCCCAGGCCAGTCTGGAGTTTGTCTGCTCCTCAGCACTGTGGATGCAGACTGTATCCTTAGGGCATGTGAGAGGGGCTGGCCTCCCTTGATGGCAGGGCTATAGAAGCTAAGGCTGGGGTTTTCAGGGATCCAAGGATCATGAAGCTTCATGTGTGCTTGAGGCAGATCTTGCTAGTTAGTTTGGAGGTATAGGGGGTCAGGAGGGATCTCTCCTGTCCCAGATTGCTAAGGTCCACAGCAGAAGTGTAGATCCCCAAGGACTCTTGCTTACTCACCTTGTTCTCATGGTAGGAAACCTCCTCTGGCTCCATGCCAATCCCAGGGGGAGGCAGTGATGCCTCTCTTCTCTCTGTTCTCTGTGGGTTGCCATTGTTTCCTTAATTAATTCTAATGTGGCCTCCTGGGTGATCAACTTAAAGAGTTAGTGTGTTTACTCATCACTTTGTCATCTCTTTGTGAGAACAACACACTCTAGCTGCTTCCAGTCAGCCATCTTGGTGTTTCCGACTTTAGGTGTTTTGAAGAATGTTCTATAACTTCTGAGTAATGACAATTGCATTTATTCTTTCATAATTATTATACTTTTCATTTCTTGTCTTCAATGATTTCATTAGTATGTCCATTTATCTTTATAAAGAACAAATTATTCTTTGTTTAGCCTCCTTATCTTTCTGTGATAGCTCATTAATTTATCATGTTCTGCTTTTTACTTCCTAGTAATTTATCTGGGTTAATTCTGTTTGCTTTATTAAATTCCACAGTTGGGTACTTAGCATATTTATATGCAGCATTTCTTTATTTACTAATAAACCATTTAAGTCTATACATTTCTTACTAATTTCAATTTTACCTGCATTCCATTATCTTGATATCTAGTATTTTGTTATTATTCACTTTTTATATGTAAATCCATTACAATTTCTTTTTTGTCTAATTCTACTTAAAAGTGTTGTTTGATCTTTACATTATTTGAAAATTAACTTAATGTTTAAGGTTTTTACAATCAGAATTTAAATTAATGTAAAGGTAATTTAAGTTATTTAGTTATATTTAAGTTATTTAAATTATTAAGTAATGTAAGGATAATTTAAGTATTTTTGTTAATATTTAAGGTTTTATAGTCAGAATTTCTTCAGTTTCAACATAAAGATTCTAAGTTTAATTTTTTCTTTCTGAATAATGCAAATGTATTTAAATATTTTAAATTCAAACCAGTATTCATGATTCGTGGCTATGTTTGTAGAGTGGAAGATTTATTGTCTATTTCACTGCTATAAATTTATGCCAGCCAGACATGGTGACTCATGCCTGGAATCCCAGCACAGCACTTTGGGAGGCCAAGATGGGTGGATCACCTGAGATCAGGAGTTCGATACCAGCCTGGCCAACCTGGCAAAACCCCGTCTCTACTAAAAATAACAAAAATTAGCTGGGTGTGGTGGTGAGTGCCTGTAATCCCAGTGACTCAAGAGGCTGAGGCAGGAGAATCACTTGAACCCAGAAGGCAGAGGTTGCAGTGAGCCACGATCGCGCCATTGCACCCCAGCCTGGGCAACAAGAGCGAAACTCTGTCTCAAATAAATAAATAAATACCATCAATATTTTCTAATTTACCCCCATTTTCAGCATTTTAAAATTTTATTATTTTTTCTAACATGTCTTATTCTGGGGTTATTTCTATATGCCTTAAGTAAATCTTATAAAATTTTCTGTGCTAATAGTCTGCTGACAGTAAGTACTTTTAGTTATTATTCAAAAATGTCTCTTATTTTATTACCATATTTCTTGTAATGGTTTTCCTGGGTATATAATACTATATTGACAGTAGAGTTTTTCTAGCTCACTTTGAAGGTGTTATTCCACTGTCTTATTTCTTTGTGGTTTTGATTAGTTACCTGTAAACAGAAGTTTGCTGTTAAGCCAACTCTCTCAAATAAATACAAAAATGAAAAGAATTGACTTATAGTGTCTATAGGGCTTGTCAATTTTCATGGTTGTATTTAGGCTAGCAATGATGAGTACATATGTGAAAAATATATTTTTTAGATGAATGGTTTTATTTCATTCAGGCTGAAATTTATAATATAACAATTTCTTTTTTTTTTTTTATTTGTTACACCCTTTCCTTCCAACTGCATTACCTCTCATTCCATTCTTCTTCAAGTTGCATAAACTATGTGGTGTCTTTACTTCTGTACTTTTCTCCAAATGCTTATAATCATATAAAATCACATTTATTAATATATGTATTAACTTAATGAGAATATTTCTCTATGCATAATTTATTCAAAGATTATTTTATTGATAACTATTGTTTCTAGTGTTTTACCCATAAAAAATGATGTTATATAGAGCCTTGAAATTAAAAATGATTAAAAAAACAAAAATTTAGAAATACTGATTCTTAATGCTCCAACTGGGAACAATGACCTTGAGCTTAGAAAGCCTTAGAAAATTGTGATTTCTATGCCAAATTTTTTTCCATTCTAATTAGCCTTTTTGATCTCATAACAGCAGAGCAAGAACCCTATTGCCCTAACTAAATGATAAACCAGGTAAAAGGACTTGAACCGTAAGACTAGTGAAGGATTTCTGGTTCTGCTTCATTTCCTTCCTTTTCCCACACTTTTCTTCGTGATTTATTCTCCTGGAAACTGGGTCTGTTAGAACCACCTAAGATAATAATTTAAAGATTCTTGAGATTCTACCAAATCAAGTTCCTAGGTATGAGTCCCAGGCACCATTTGCTACAAATCCTCTCTATGAACATAACCTCAACATACAACCTAAGATTTTCTTAGGAGAAAAAAACTTAACAGGCCCATGGGAAATAAGAGAGTAATAGAGTAACCTAAAGATTCATGACCTGACTCAATATATCATGGTGCTACTAAGAATAAACTGAAACTTGAAATGGCAAAACTTTTATTGAACATCATGCTGAAGCCCAGAAGAAAATGCCATCTCCCACTGGTACTCCTGTAATCTGGCGCTTAAAGATGTCTCCTCTGCTCAAGGATCTTTAAAAGCACCTTCTTTGAACCACAGATGTCCCATACTCCTTGAAATCCGCAGAGGTGACCCACATCTGCTTGAAACTGCTCATAGAGGTCATGATGGATGCACCAATCCATGCAGAGAAGCATCTATCAGGAGAAGCCGTGATCTTGATGGGAGTACCTTTGGAAGCCAGCTGTTCCACTTCCTTCATGAGTCTTTCCTCCAGTCCAGGGAAGAGAGTGGTGCCCCCAGAGAGTACAATCTCTGCATAAAGTTTATTCTGGATGTCAGTGTCACACTTCATGATGCTGCTGGAGACCATTTTTGAGAGTCCCGGGCTGTGGATGCCCAGCTGGTCAGGTGCAAAAAGAACCTCGGGCACTTGGTACAGCTCATCCCCAAAGTGGATGACATGTCCATCTGGCAGTCTGTATGCTCCCAGGACCTCTCCTCGACTCTTGCGTAGCTCTTTCTCTGGCTCCAAGGCGATGTAGCACAGCTTCTCTTTGATGTTATTTGCCACGGCCTTGTTGAGTATGCAAGGGAAGTTAAACCCGTTAGCAAAGAGGAGCTGGGTGAGGTGCTCTGTGATGTCCCTCCCTGCCATATAGAGTTTTGTGACTGCGTGAGGCAGGGAGTAACCCTCAAAGATGGGGACAGCGCAAGTGACCCCATCTCCACTGTCCACCACCAGGCCTGTGACACAGGCAGAGGCATAGAGCGCTGCCACTGCATGATTAGACAGGTAGAAACCAGGCACACTGAAGTTCTCAAACATCATTTCTGCTAGCTTTTCTCGAATTTCCCTAGGGTTCAAAGAGGGCTCGGTCATGAGTACAGGTTGTTGGCTGGGTTTTACTCCAAGCTCCCACTCAAAGAGATGTTTCCAGAGTTTCTCCATGTCATCCCATCCTGTTACCAGTCCACGCTCAATGGGGTAGTGCAAATGTAGGGCGTCAAACTTGTACAGGGCTTCTTGCCCCACGAAGTACTGATTAAGTCTTGCCGAAGGCATGTTGAATTTACGATGTCCCAAGACGGAGTTGATGACATGGCGGGGTCCAATCTCTCCAGACACGCCTGCTTTGCAGAGTCCTGAACCATTGTCAAAAATTACAGCAGGAACATCTAATACGTGTGGATTAAACATGCTGTAATATGCTCTCCTGGACTTCCCCCAAATAAAGAAAGAACACTTATGTCACTCTCTGAGATGGCAGGCACCTTTAGAATTTTTTAAACTTCAGGGTTCTGAAGTTATCAGGTTGTCACCCATGTAGAGTTAGTATACTGCCTTCAGTCCACCAGGACACCCCATCTTCAACCTCTGAATCTTGTCTCCATTCTGTAGGCTCAGGGCCTGCTGAGGCAACATGAGGGCTGATTGCCCTTTATGTCACAATCCAGTCAAGGCAACAATTGTCCTTGGTGAGCATCAGAGGGGCGGGGTCTCTTGAGCATCAGAGGGGTGGGGTGGGGCCTCTGAGCCAATAGTACTCCCTACTTGGTCAGATATAAAGCCAAGGAAAGCAAATCATACCTACAGAGCTGCAAGAAACACTATTCTACATGCTTTTCCTTGGAATTATGTTTTCATTTTTTAGATATATATTTAAGAATAGAATTGCTGAGTTATATGGCAACTCTATGTTAAATCATTGGATTTTAATTTCTGTAAGTTTTTTGTTCCAAAGTGGCTGTGACATTTAACGTTCCCACAGTCACTGTAGGAATGCTCTTACTTCACCACATGCTTCTAAATTCCATTATCTGACTTTATGATTCTAGGCATTCTAGTGTGTGTGAAATGTTATCTTATTGTGGTTTTCAGCTTTAAGTATCAATGTTGAGAATCTTTATTAGGTGCTTATTGGCCATTCTAATACCTTCTTGGGAGAAATGTCTATGCAGACCCTTTGCTCCTTTTTTATTAGGTTGTTTTTTGATTATTCCATTGTAACTGTTCTTTACACATTCAAGACTCTAGTGTTTATCAGATACATTATGTACATACATGTTCTTTTATTCTTGTATTCTTTTTACTTTTTTGTTAGTGTTGTTGAAATTACAAAACTTTTAAATTTTAAAGTAGTCCAGTTTCTCTGTTATTTGTTGTTCATATTTTGTGTCATATGTAAGCATTCATTATAAAATTTAAGATTCTTAAATTTATCTTTTTGTTTTCTTGTAAGAATTTTAAACTTTTAACTATTACATTTAGTTTTTGTTAATTTTGAGTTTATTTTTATTTATGGTGTGCATTAAGTTTCCAACTTCATTCTTTTGAATGTGGTTCTATCTAGCCGTTCCAGCATCATTTGTTGAAAAGGATAATGTTTGCCCTATAGAATGACTAGTATCTTTTTCAAACAACAGTTGACTATAGAGAGACAGCTGGATTTATTTCTGGACTTACTGCTCTATTCCATTGATCTATATGTCTATCATCATGCTGGTAGCACACTGCATTGATTTCTGTTACTCTGTAATAAATTTTGTAGTTAAGAAGTTTGAGTACTTCTTTGTTCTGCCTTTTCAAGATTGGTTTGGCCATTTTGGGTCCCTTGTGATTCAATATGCATTTTAGGATCAACTTTCCAATTCCTACGCAAATGTCATATGGAATTTTGATAGAGATTGCCTTGAATCATTAGATCAGTTTAGGGAATATTACCTTCTTAATAACACCAACTCTTCCAATCTATGAACATGTGATTTTATTTTGCCATTCACTTGCATATTATTTTAGTTTTTTCATGGAATATTGTCATTTTCAGAGTAAAACTTTCATACTAATTTTGTCAAATTTTTATTTCCAAGTATTTTATTTTTCTTTTATAACTGGAGTTTTTTGTTTTTTTGTTTTGTTTTGTTTTGTCGTTGTTTGTTTTGTTTTGTTTTGTTTTTTGAGATGGAGTTTCACTCTTGCTACCCAGGCTGTAGTGCAATGGTGCTATCTTGGCTAACCGCAACCTCCGCCCACTGGGTTCAAGTGATTCTCCTGCCTCAGCCTCCTGAGTAGCTGGGATTACAGGCATGTGCCCCCACGCCCAGCTAACTGTGTATTTTTAGTAGAGATGGGGTTTCCCTTGTTGGTCAGGCTCGTCTTGAACTCCCGACCTCAGGTGATCCACCTGCCTAATTTTATCTTCAATTCAGAGGGGTACATGTACTTATTTGTTACATAGGTATTACATGTATAATGGTGGGAGTTGGGATTCTAGAGTACACATTAACTAAATATTGTACATTGTATTCAATAGGTTATATTTTATATTTCACTCTTCTCCCACTGTCATCCCTTTGGAGTCCCCAGAATATATATTGCCCATCTTTATGTCCATGTGTATCATTTGTTTAGCTTCTAAGTGAGAACATATGTATTTGATATTCTGCTTCTATGTTAGTTTACTTAGGATAATGGCCTTCAGCTCCATCCATGTTACTGCAAGAGACATGACTTAATTCTACTGTATGGCTGCATATTACTCCATTGTGTATATATACCACATTTTCTTTATCCAACCAACTGTTGGTAGACTCTTAGGTTGGTTCTATGACTTTGCTATGGTAAATAGTGCAATGACAAACATACAAGTGCAGATGTCTTTTTTATATAATGAATTCTTTTCCTTTGCTTAGCTACCCAGTTGCAGGATTGTTGGATCAAATGGTAGTTCTATGTTTAGTTCTTTGAGATATCTACATACTGTTTTTCATAGTGGTCGAAGTAGCTTACATTCCCACTAGTGGTGTATGAACATTCCCTTTTCTCCACATCCATGACAACATGTGTTGTTTTTTGACTTTTTTTGACAGTAGGTATTCTTACTGGTGTAAGATGGTATCTCTGTGGGCTTTTAATTTGCATTTCTCTGATGATTGGTGATGTTCAGCATTTTTCACATGTTTGTTGGAAGCTTATATGTCTTCTTTTGAGAAGCATCTATTCATGTTCTTTGCCCACATTTTAATGGGGTTATTTTTTTTTATTTGTTTAAATTTCTTACAGATTCTGGATATTAACCTTTTGTTGGATGCATAGTTTACAAATATTTTCTTCCATTCTATCAGTTGTCTGTTTGTCTTGTTGATTATTTCTTTTCTTGTGTATGTTTAGTTTGATTAAGTCTCATTTATCTACTGTTGTTTTTGTTGAATTTGCTTTGGGGGTATTTGTCATAAACTGTTTGCCAAAGGTGATGTTCAGAAGGGTGTTTTCTGTTTCCTCTGGAATGTTTACAGGTTTAGGTCTGTAATCCATCTTGAGTTAATTTTTGTATATGGTGAGAGATAATGGGCTTAGTCTCTTTTTCTTTCTGTACAGCCCCACTAGTTGTAAACTGATTGCTCTACTGATTTTGAATATTGTCTTTAAAGTGATAGTTCCTGAAGTCAGTTTTTGTGATGTGCTGTGATCCCAGGGAATCTGGTCATAGCTGTTTCTTTTCAGCTTTCTCCAGTAAACTACCCAACCTAAGATTTATCCTATATCTTCATAAATTTACCAATGTTTTCCCAATTACTCCACCAAAATATCAAGTGGTTTTTTTTGTTTGTTTTGTTTTATTTTTTATTTTTATGAAAGTGCCCTGTGGCTTGAACTTTTTCGCATTGTGTTTTAAATGAAGTAAGTTCCTTTTTCAAGGAATTAGGAGCTACCCATTTTCCAGACTACTTCTCCTTTCTGGTATAGCTAGTAGCACAGGCTCTGAAGTTGGGTTTTAAAAAATGGCATGGCTTTCTTTGAATGATCCTTCTGCTGTAGGAGCTGAGCATTCAACATGTGGGGAGAGTGGCTTCAAGCATTCTTAGCTTGCTGTGTCTGGTGTACCACTGCTACCATATGAGCCAGGACATGGGTTATCATCACCCAAGTATTTTCAGCAGTACTGTGCTATGTTTGAACCTCTGTGCCCTGTGTGCGCTGAGCAGAAAAGAAGAAAGCCCACATTTCCTAGTCAGCCACATTCACTAACAGTCATAGAAAGAGGTAGCTGGGGGCAGTATAAGAAATTCTACTCCCCTTCTAGGAAGATAGTAACCTATCTGAAAGCTCTGAAAAAAGAGGGTTCTGTATTCTTGGCTGAAGTAGTCTGAAGTTTCTCTCTCACTGAGTTGGAAAGGGGAGGAAGGGATTAGGTCTCAGTTCAGATACCATAAACTCTCATTGCTATTTCCAAATTTCAGTAGATTTTCCTGAATAAATGTTTCATTTGCAGCATGTCTTTAGGACCATTTCCATTGACATTAAACAGTTGTTTTTCTTTTTCAAAAAATTTTGCAGTTTTTCTTGAAGAACTTTTACTCTGTCATTCTATAAGTCCATTCGTACAAATCAGATCTGCAAAGTGACATGAACTGGCTCCATCACACCACTATCTGTAAATATGTTCCTCATTTCTTTATTCGGTAATATGTTTTTTTCTCTCTCTCTTCCATTTTTTTTTTTTTTTTTTTTTTTTTTTTTTGTAGCTGAGTGGTCTACAATAATTTATGAAACTATACTTTTCAAATAGGTTTTCCAGCTTTGTGTTCATTAGCTATTTGCATTTGTGGATTTGTCCATTCGTCAGTTCTAGAAAGCTCTTCATTTCCCTCAGTGCTATTCTTTCCCATTATCTCTTGCCTCTATAGTATTCATGTAAGCCACATTTTAACCTCTATTTCAGCCCTTATTTTAACTTAATTTCTAGATGTTGCAGCCTTATTTTTTGCTGCTTCCTGGATAATTTTTGTCTTTAGGTTCACTAATGTTCTGTATAGCGGTGTCAGTTTACATTTGACACATCTACTGGATATAGAATATTACTTTATTTATAATATCAATAATCTCATTTCTAATTTCTAGAAGTTGGTCTTATCTTTTTCTAAATATGTTTAATTATGTTTAATGGTCAGATGTTCCTTTGTAATACATTTAAATGGTAACTTAATTTACTTAATTACAATATAATTTTATTTTGTATACTGTAAAGCATAATTTAAAAAATGTTGGCCGGGTGCGGTGGCTCACACCTGTAATCCCAGCACTTTGGGAAGCCTAGGCAGGCAGATCACCTGACGTCAGCAGTTTGAGACCAGCCTAGCCAACATGGTGAAACCCTATCTCTACTAAAAATAGCTGGGTGTGCTGGTGCATGCTTGTAATCTCAGCTACTCAGGGGGCTGAGACAGGAGAATTCGCTTGAACCCAGAAGGCAGAGGTTGCAGTGAGCTGAGATGGCACCACTGTACTCCAGCCTGGGCAAAAGGGTGAAACTATGTCTTGAAAACAAACAAACAAACAAACAAAACTTCAGTGTTTTCAGGTCTAATACTGGGATTTGTCTTGTGTTCTGTGTCTAGTTGAATACAGCTTATACACATTAGATTTCTTTTGAGACAAGGTCTTGCTCTGTTGCCCAAGCTGGAGTCCAGTGGCACACTCATGGCTCACTACAGCCTTGACCTCCTAGACTCAAGCAATCCTCTCATTTCAGCTTCTCAAAGAGCTGCAACCACAGGCACATGCCATCATGCCTGGCTAAATTTTTATTTTTATTTTTAGTTTTTTGCTTTTGTAGAGACAGGATTTCCCAATGTTACCCAAGCTGTTCTCAAACTCCTAGGCTCAAGCGATCCTCCCACCTCAGCCTTCCAAAGTGCTGGGATTATAGGCATGAGTCACTACACCCAACCAAGACAAGGTTATTAATGTTTTATTAATATTTTCATTATGAAATAATATTCTTTCTTGTTATGGTTTGAAAGTCTAGGTGTCTCCAAAATTCATGTTAAAATTGGATCCTCAATGCAAGTCTGTAGTATGAAGAGGTGGAGTTTTGGAAATGATTAGGTCATGAGGGTGAATCCCTCATGAATGGGATTAATACCCCTATAAAAGGCCTTGAGGGAGTCTCTTAGTCCTCTTTACCCCTTTCCCCTTGTGCCATGTGAGGACACAGCAACAAGGTGCCATCTATGATGCACAGAACAAACCTTCATCACTGAATCTACTGGCTTCTTGAAATTTCCAGACTCCAGAAAAATGAGAAATAAATGTCTATTATTTATGAATTACCCAGTCTAAGGTATTTTGTTAAAGCAGACCAAACAGATAAGCCACCATCATCTGTAGAAATTAATTTAATTATGTACTTAAAGTGAATTCTATTAGAGAAAATTTGCTTTTGCTCTTGATATTGCAAAACTGGAACCATTTTAATTTAAAAATTTTTACTCAGTGTTTTACAAATCATATAGGTACATCAAATACTATTCTCAAACTGCATTAAGAAAGTGTGAGATATGTTTAAGAATTCTCGGGAAAGCTTTATCTCTTACTCACTGTATATGTCTCTTTCTTTGGAGGTCTGATTTTTATGTGTTGGATTCAAATGTCCATCTTTCACCATATTTGTGTCTTATATTTTCCTCTTGTTTCTGTGTATATTATCAAAGATGTTGGCCACCAATACATAGCAAGATTCATTGCAAAAACATCATATCTAACTCTCTACCACTTTGGATCAAAGTTTTGTTTTTACAGGCTTTTGGAGAATTTCCTTTCCTCAAGCTCAGTCATAAATGGAAATATTAATACATTTTATATGGCATTTTCAATGTCCTATAGCTAATTAAACACATTATTTATTAAATATTACCCATATGCTTTCAAATTGATATTAACCTCCATTTCAAATAAAGGTTTTTTACTTTGTTCTCACAAGAAATTGAAAGCTAGTAACCTTTTAATATATGCATTATGAACTCAAGGAACTCACTCTGTAGTGTCTACAGTGTCTCCAGGTAATTTCGTTAAGTCTTTCAGTGTACATTATTGACTTACGATAGTAATTTATCTCAGTTTCTTGTCTAAATATAAAATAATCTTACAGCTATGATACTCAGATATTATGCCATTAAGCAGGATATTTAAAATGCTCTTGCAAGTTTTTAACTTTAAATGAAGTAAGTTTCTAGGAATGTTTCCAAAAAATTGATGTCAGAATGATTATTTATTTGATTTGATTTAATCAACCCAACATCTCCCCAAGTAGAGAAAGGGCATAATTTCTGACTAATATTAGGCTTTCAAATATTCCCATCAAATTATTGTTTCATGGGAATTCTCCAATTGAATAATTTGTATAAATTGAATGAGACATTATTTAATAAAATTCCTGAATCTCAATATAAACAGCATGCTCTGTGTTATCTTTAACTTGCTCTGTTCCTACTCCCTCTCCTCACCTCTAGATCCACACTTGTACCAACAGATGACAATCACAGTAAAAGTTAGGAGACTGGTAGCACTTGGAGAGGGCAGATTTGGTTTAAAAGACTTATTTCCAAAAAAAAAAGAAAGAAAGAAATATCATTATTACGATTGTCTATGGTTTCCTGGGAGACTCACTGCACAATATTGTCTTTAATCTATCTAAGTCATAGCTTTCCCAGAGTGAACTGATTTTTCCATAATGCATTATTGAAAAAAAATCACAGGCCATTGTTGAAAATCCCCGGTTCCTGAGATGATGGATAACAGCTGTGATAGACAGGATGGAATAGAAAGCTCCACTGATCATCCCTCATTGCAAAAACACCAATTGAACAACTATCTACACACAGAAAATAAACCAAAAACCTTCATAAGAATCAAAAACCAGAGGAGCACTCATAGTACCTGATTGTAACTTCCTATTGCTGAAAGAGACACTAACGAGGTAGAAAAAACAGTCTTGCACCACTGGTGCACCCTTCCCCCACCCCACAGAAGCAAGAGCATGGAAAGAATCTCAGAGCTTGAAGACTAGCTTTCAGAAATAAGACAGGCAGACAAGAATAAAGAAAAAAGAACAAAAAGGAATAAGGAAAACCTCTGAGAAACACGGAATTATGTAAAAGACTGAACCTATGACTGATTAGGGTACCTAAAACAGATGGAGAGAATGGAATGACGTTGAAAAACATACTTTAGGGTATCATCCAGCAGAACATCCCCAACCTAGCCAGACAGGACAACATTCAAACTCAGGAAATCTAGAGAATGCCAGTAAGATACTCCATGAAAAGATCAACCCCAAGACAATCATCATATTCTCTAAGGTCAAAATGAAAGAAAAAATTTAAGGGCAGCCACAGAGAAAGACCATGTCACCTACAAAGGGATGCCCATCAGACTAACAGTGGACAGTTCAGTGGAAACCCTATATGCCAGAAGAGATTAGGGGTCAATATTCAACATTGTTGAAAAAAAGAATTTCTAACCCAGAACTTCATATCTGGCCAAACTAAGCTTCATAAGTGAAGGAGAAATAAGATCCTTTTCAGACAAGCAAATGCTGAGGGAATTTGTCACCACCAGGCCTGCCTTGCAGGAGCTTCTAAAGGAAGCAATGAATACGGAAAGGAAAAACTGTTACCAGCCACTACAAAAACACACCGAAATGCACATATCAGTGACACTATAAACAATAACATAAACAAGTCTGCAGAATAACCAGCTCGCATTATGATGACAGAATCAAATTCACACATAACAAAACTAATCTTAAATCTAAATGGACTAAATGCCTTAATTAGAAGACACAGAATGGCCAGCTGGATAAAGAGTCAAAACCCATCAGCACGCTATCTTCAAGAGACCCATCTTATGTGCAAAGACACACATAGGCTTAAAATAAAGAGATGGAGGAAAATTTACCAAGCAAATGGAAAACAAAAAAGCAGGGATCACAATCCTAGTTTCTTACAAAACAGACTTTAAACCAACAAAGGTGAAAAAAAAAACGACAAATTATTATATAATAGTAAAAGGTTCAATTTAACAAGAAGAGCTAACTATCCTTATTATATATGCACCCAATACAGGAGAACCCAGATTCATAAAGCAAGTGCTTGCTTAGAGACCTACAAAGAGACTTAGACTCACACACAATAATAGCAGGAGACTTTAGCACCCTACTGACAATATTAGGTAATTGAGAAAGAAATTTAACAAAAATATTCAGGACTTGAACTCAGCTCTGGATCAAGCGAACTTCACAGATATCTCCATAACTCTCCATCCCAAAACAACAGAATATACATTCTTCTCATCACCATAAGGGACTTACTCTTAAATTGGTCACATAATCAGAAGAACTGAAATAATAACAAACACTCTCCCAGACCACAGCACAATCAAATTAAAACTCAACAATAAGAAACTCACTCAAAATCACAAAACTACAAGAAAATTGAACTTCCTCCTGAATGACTCCTTAGTACATACTGAAATTAAGGCAGAAATTAAGAAGTTCTTCGAAAATGAGAGAATGAGAGCAAAGAGACAATGTACCAGAATCTCTGAGATGCAACTAAAGGAGTGTTAACAAGGAAATTTATTGCACTAAATGCCCACATCAAAAAGCTAGAAAGACCTCAAATTAAAAACCTAACATCACAACTAAAGGAACTAGAGATCCAAGAACAAACAAACCCCAAAGCTAGCAGAAGATATGAAATAACCAAGATCAGAGTGGAACTAAAGGAGATAGCGATATGAAAAACCCTTCAGAAAATTAACAAATCCAGGAATTGTTTTTTGAAAAAATAAATAAAATAGAGAGATCACTAGATAGACTAATAAAGAAGAAAAGAGAGAAGAATCAAATAGATCGACACAATCAGAAATGATAAGGGGGATATCATCACTGATACCACAGAAACAAAAATAACCATCAAATAACACTATAAACACCTCTATGCACATAAACTAGAAAATCTAGAAGAAATGGGTAAGTTCTTAGACACATACACCCTCCAAAGCCCCAGGAAAAAATGAAACTCTGAATTGACCAAGAAAGAATTCTGAATTTGAGGCAGTAATAAATAGCCTACCAACCAAAAAAAGCCCAGGACCAGACAGATTTACAGTTGAATTCTACCAGAGGTACAAAGAAGAGCTGGTACCGTTTCTTCTGAAACTATTCCAAAAAAAAAAAAAAAAATTCAAAAGGAGGACTTCATGCTTAACTCATTTTATGAGACTAGCATCATCCTGATACCAAAACCTGGCAGAGACACAACAAAATGTAAACCTCAGGCCAATATCCCTGATGAACATTGATGCAAAAATCCTCAAATACTGGTAAACTGAATCCAACAGCACATCAAAAAGTTTATCTACTATGACCAAGTTGGCTTCATCTCCTGAAGGAAAGGTTGGTTCAACATATGCAAATAGGGGGGCAGAGCAAGATGGCCGAATAGGAACAGCTCCACTCTCCAACTCCCAGCGCGAGCGACACAGAAGACCGGTGATTTCTGCATTTTCAACTGAGGTACTGGGTTCATCTCACTGGGGAGTGCCAGACGATCGGTGCTGGTCAGCTGCCGCAGCCCGACCAGCGAGAGCTGAAGCAGGGCGAGGCATTGCCTCACCTGGGAAGCGCAAGGGGGAAGGGAATCCCTTTTCTTAGCCAGGGGAACTGAGACACACAACACCTGGAAAATCAGGTAACTCCCACCCCAATACTGCGCTTTAAGCAAACAGGCACACCAGGAGATCATATCCCACACCTGGCCGGGAGGGTCCCACACCCACGGAGCCTCCCTCATTGCTAGCACAGCAGTCTGTGATCTACCGGCCAGGCAGCAGCGAGGCTGGGGGAGGGGCGCCCGCCATTGCTGAGGCTTAAGTAGGTAAACAAAGCTGCTGGGAAGCTCGAACTGGCTGGAGCTCACAGCAGCTCAGGAAACCTGCCTGTCTCTGTAGACTCCACCCCTGGGGACAGGGCACAGTAAACAATAACAAAACGCAGACGAAACCTCTGCAGACGCAAACGACTCTGTCTGACAGCTTTGAAGAGAGCAGTGGATCTCCCAACACGGAGGTTGAGATCTGAGAAGGGACAGACTCCCTGCTCAAGTGGGTCCCTGACCCCTGAGTAGCCTAACTGGGAGACATCCCCCACTAGGGGCAGTCTGACACCCCACACCTCACAGGGTGGAGTACACCCCTGAGAGGAAGCTTCCAAAGCAAGAATCAGACAGGTACACTTGCTGTTCAGAAATATTCTGTCTTCTGCAGCCTCTGCTGCTGATACCCAGGCAAACAGGATCTGGAGTGGACCTCAAGCAATCTCCAACAGACCTACAGCTGAGGGTCCTGACTGTTAGAAGGAAAACTATCAAACAGGAAGGACACCTACACCAAAACCCCATCAGTACATCACCATCATCAAAGACCAGAGGCAGATAAAACCACAAAGATGGGGAAAAAGCAGGGCAGAAAAGCTGGAAATTCAAAAAATAAGAGCGCATCTCCCCCGGCAAAGGAGCGCAGCTCATCGCCAGCAACGGATCAAAGCTGGACGGAGAATGACTTTGACGAGATGAGAGAAGAAGGCTTCAGTCCATCAAATTTCTCAGAGCTAAAGGAGGAATTACGTACCCAGCACAAAGAAACTAAAAATCTTGAAAAAAAAAAGTGGAAGAATTGATGGCTAGAGTAATTAATGCAGAGAAGGTCATAAACGAAATGAAAGAGATGAAAACCATGACACGAGAAATACGTGACAAATGCACAAGCTTCAGTAACCGACTGGATCAACTGGAAGAAAGAGTATCTGCGATTGAGGATCAAATGAATGAAATGAAGCGAGAAGAGAAACCAAAAGAAAAAAGAAGAAAAAGAAATGAACAAAGCCTGCAAGAAGTATGGGATTATGTAAAAAGACCAAATCTACGTCTGATTGGGGTGTCTGAAAGTGAGGGGGAAGATGGAACCAAGTTGGAAAACACTCTTCAGGATATCATCCAGGAGAACTTCTCCAACCTAGTAGGGCAGGCCAACATTCAAATCCAGGAAATACAGAGAACGCCACAAAGATACTCCTCGAGAAGAGCAACTCCAAGACACATAATTGCCAGATTCACCAAAGTTGAAATGAAGGAAAAAATCTTAAGGGCAGCCAGAGAGAAAGGTCGGGTTACCCACAAAGGGAAGCCCATCAGACTAACAGCAGATCTCTCGGCAGAAACTCTCCAAGCCAGAAGACAGTGGGGGCCAATATTCAACATTCTTAAAGAAAAGAATTTTCAACCCAGAATTTCATATCCAGCCAAACTAAGTTTCATAAGTGAAGGAGAAATAAAATCCTTTACAGAGAGCAAAAGCTTAGAGATTTTGTCACCACTAGACCTGCCTTACAAGAGACCCTGAAGGAAGCACTAAACATGGAAAGGAACAACCGGTACCAACCATTGCAAAAACATGACAAAATGTAAAGACCATCGAGGCTAGGAAGAAACTGCATCAACTAACGAGCAAAATAACCAGTTAATATCATAATGGCAGGATCAAGTTCACACATAACAATCTTAACCTTAAATGTAAATGGACTAAATGCTCCAATTAAAAGACACAGACTGGCAAACTGGATCAAGAGTCAAGACCCATCAGTCTGCTGTATTCAGGAGACCCATCTCACACGCAGAGACATACATAGGCTCAAAATAAAGGGATGGAGGAAGATTTACCAAGCAAATGGAGAACAAAAAAAAGCGGGGGTTGCAATACTAGTCTCTGATAAAACAGACTTTAAACCATCAAAGATCAAAAGAGACAAAGAAGGCCATTACATAATGGTAAAGGGATCAATTCAACAGGAAGAGCTAACTATCCTAAATATATATGCACCCAATACAGGAGCACCCAGATTCATCAAGCAAGTCCTTAGAGACTTACAAAGAGACTTAGACTCCCATACAATAATAATGGGAGACTTCAACACTCCACTGTCAACATTAGACAGATCAACGAGACAGAAAGTTAACAAGGATGTCCAGGAATTGAACTCATCTCTGCAGCAAGCAGACCTAATAGACATCTATAGAACTCTCCACCCCAAATCAACAGAATATACATTCTTCTCAGCACCACATCGTACTTACTCCAAAATCGACCACGTAATTGGAAGTAAAGCACTCCTCAGCAAATGTACAAGAACAGAAATTATAACAAACTGTCTCTCAGACCACAGTGCAATCAAACTAGAACTCAGGACTAAGAAACTCAATCCAAACCGCTCAACTACATGGAAACTGAACAACCTGCTCCTGAATGACTACTGGGTACATAACGAAATGAAGGCAGAAATAAAGATGTTCTTTGAAACCAATGAGAACAAAGATACAACATACCAGAATCTCTGGGACACATTTAAAGCATGTGTAGAGGGAAATTTATAGCACTAAATGCCCACAAGAGAAAGCAGGAAAGATCTAAAATTGACACTCTAACATCGCAATTAAAAGAACTAGAGAAGCAAGAGCAAACACATTCGAAAGCTAGCAGAAGGCAAGAAATAACTAAGAGCAGAGCAGAACTGAAGGAGATAGAGACACAAAAAACCCTCCAAAAAATCAATGAATCCAGGAGTTGGTTTTTTGAAAAGATCAACAAAATTGACAGACCACTAGCAAGACTAATAAAGAAGAAAAGAGAGAAGAATCAAATCGACGCAATTAAAAATGATAAAGGGGATATCACCACCGACCCACAGAAATACAAACTACCATCAGAGAATACTATAAACACCTCTACGCAAATAAACTGGAAAATCTAGAAGAAATGGATAATTTCCTGGACACTTACACTCTTCCAAGACTAAACCAGGAAGAAGTTGAATCCCTGAATAGACCAATAGCAGGCTCTGAAATTGAGGCAATAATTAATAGCCTACCAACGAAAAAAAGTCCAGGACCAGATGGATTCACAGCTGAATTCTACCAGAGGTACAAGGAGGAGTTGGTACCATTCCTTCTGAAACTATTCCAATCAATAGAAAAAGAGGGAATCCTCCCTAACTCATTTTATGAGGCCAACATCATCCTGATACCAAAGCCTGGCAGAGACAAAACAAAAAAAGAGAATTTTAGACCAATATCCCTGATGAACATCGATGCAAAAATCCTCAATAAAATACTGGCAAACCGGATTCAGCAACACATCAAATAGCTTATCCACCATGATCAAGTGGGCTTTATCCCTGGGGTGCAAGGCTGGTTCAACATTCGCAAATCAATAAACATAATCCAGCATATAAACAGAACCAAAGACAAGAACCACATGATTATCTCAATAGATGCAGAAAAGGCTTTTGACAAAATTCAACAGCCGTTCATGCTAAAAACGCTCAATAAATTCGGTATTGATGGAACGTACCTCAAAATAATAAGAGCTATTTATGACAAACCCACAGCCAATATCATACTGAATGGGCAAAAACTGGAAAAATTCCCTTTGAAAACTGGCACAAGACAGGGATGCCCTCTCTCACCACTCCTATTCAACATAGTGTTGGAAGTTCTGGCTAGGGCAATTAGGCAAGAGAAAGAAATCAAGGGTATTCAGTTAGGAAAAGAAGAAGTCAAATTGTCCCTGTTTGCAGATAACATGATTGTATATTTAGAAAACCCCATTGTCTCAGCCCAAAATCTCCTTAAGCTGATAAGCAACTTCAGCAAAGTCTCAGGATACAAAATTAATGTGCAGAAATCACAAGCATTCTTATACACCAGTAACAGACAAACAGAGAGCCAAATCAGGAATGAACTTCCATTCACAATTGCTTCAAAGAGAGTAAAATACCTAGGAATCCAACTTACAAGGGATGTAAAGGACCTCTTCAAGGAGAACTACAAACCACTGCTCAGTGAAATAAAAGAGGACACAAACAAATGGAAGAACATACCATGCTCATGGATAGGAAGAATCAATATCGTGAAAATGGCCATACTGCCCAAGGTAATTTATAGATTCAATGCCATCCCCATCAAGCTACCAATGAGTTTCTTCACAGAATTGGAAAAAACTGCTTTAAAGTTCATATGGAATCAAAAAAGAGCCCGCATCTCCAAGACAATCCTAAGTCAAAAGAACAAAGCTGGAGGCATCACGCTACCTGACTTCAAACTATACTACAAGGCTACAGTAACCAAAACAGCATGGTACTGGTACCAAAACAGAGATATAGACCAATGGAACAGAACAGAGTCCTCAGAAATAATACCACACATCTACAGCCATCTGATCTTTGACAAACCTGAGAGAAACAAGAAATGGGGAAAGGATTCCCTATTTAATAAATGGTGCTGGGAAAATTGGCTAGCCATAAGTAGAAAGCTGAAACTAGATCCTTTCCTTACTCCTTATACGAAAATTAATTCAAGATGGATTAGAGACTTAAATGTTAGACCTAATACCATAAAAATCCTAGAGGAAAACCTAGGTAGTACCATTCAGGACATAGGCATGGGAAAAGACTTCATGTCTAAAACACCAAAAGCAACGGCAACAAAAGCCAAAATTGACAAATGGGATCTCATTAAACTAAAGAGCTTCTGCACAGCAAAAGAAACTACCATCAGAGTGAACAGGCAACCTACAGAATGGGAGAAAATTTTTGCAATCTACTCATCTGACAAAGGGCTAATATCCAGAACCCACAAAGAACTCAAACAAATTTACAAGAAAAAAACAAACAACCCCATCAAAAACTGGGCAAAGGATATGAACAGACATTTCTCAAAAGAAGACATACATACAGCCAACAGACACATGAAAAAATGCTCATCATCACTGGCCATCAGAGAAATGCAAATCAAAACCACAATGAGATACCATCTCACACCAGTTAGAATGGCAATCATTCAAAAGTCAGGAAACAATAGGTGCTGGAGAGCATGTGGAGAAATAGGAACACTTTTACACTGTTGGTGGGATTGTAAACTAGTTCAACCATTATGGAAAACAGTATGGCGATTCCTCAAGGATCTAGAACTAGATGTACCATATGACCCAGCCATCCCATTACTGGGTATATACCCAAAGGATTATAAATTATGCTGCTATAAAGACACATGCACACGTATGTTTATTGCAGCACTATTCACAATAGCAAAGACTTGGAATCAACCCAAATGTCCATCAGTGACAGATTGGATTAAGAAAATGTGGCACATATACACCATGGAATACTATGCAGCCATCAAAAAGGATGAGTTTGTGTCCTTTGTAGGGACATGGATGCAGCTGGAAACCATCATTCTTAGGAAACTATCACAAGAACAGAAAACCAAACACCGCATGTTCTCACTCATAGGTGGGAACTGAACAATGAGATCACTTGGACTCAGGAAGGGGAACATCACACACCGGGGCCTGTCATGCGGAGGGGGGAGGGGGGAGGGATTGCATTGGGAGTTATACCTGATGTAAATGATTAGTTGATGGGTGCAGCACACCAACATGGCACAAGTATACATATGTAACAAACCTGCACGTTATGCACATGTACCCTACAACTTAAAGTATAATAATAATAAATAAATTAAAAAAAATATGCAAATCAATAAATGTAATTCATCACATAAACAGAATTAGACCAAAAAAAGTGATCTCAATAGATAAGAAAAGGTTTTGATAAAATTCAATATCCCCTCATGTTAAAAATTCTCAATGAACTAGGTATTGAAGGAATATACCATAAAATAATGAAGAGCTATATATGGCAAACCCACAGCTAATATTATATTGAATGGACAAAAACTAGAAGCATTCCCGTTGAAAACTGGCAGAAGACAAGAATGTCCTCTCTCTCTACTCCTACTCAACATAGTATTGGAAATTCTGTCCAGGGCAACCAGGCAAGAGAAAGAAATAAAGGTATTTGAACAGGAAGAGAGAAAGTCAAATTATTTTTGTTTGCATATGACATTATCCTATATTTAGAAAACCCCATCATCTCAGTCCAAAAGCTTCTTAATCAGATAAGCATCTTCAGCAAAGTCTCAGGATACAAACTCAATATGCAAAAAAAAAATGCTAGCATTCCTGTACATCAAGAACAGGCAAACAGAGAGACAAGTTATGAATAAACTCCCATTCACAATTGCTACAAAGAAAATAAAATGCCTAGGAATACAGCTAACAAGGGAAGTGAGGACTACTTCAAGGAGAACTTCAAATGACCACTCAAGGAAATCAGAGAGGACACAAACAAATGAAGAAACATTCCATGCTCATGGCTAGGAAGAATAAATGTCATGAAAATAGCCATACTGTCCAAAGTAATTTATAGATTCAATGATATTCCTATTAAACTTCAATTGACATTCATCACAGAATTAGAAAAAAAAAAAAAACTATTTTAAAATGTATGTGGAACCAAAAAAGAGCGGGGATAGCCAAGACAATTCTAAGCAAACAAACAATGCTGGAGGCATCTTGCTACCTGAATTCCAACTACACTTTAAGGCTACAGTAACCAAAACAGAATGGTACTGGTACAAAATCAGACACAGAGATCAATAAAACAGAATAGAGAACCTGGAAGTAAGACTGCATATCTACAATCATTTGATCTTTAATGAATCTGATGAAAACAAGCAATGGTGAAAGGATTCCTCACTTATTATTAATAAGTGGTGCTGGGAGAACTGGCTAGTCATATGCAGAAAATTGCAACTGGACCCCTTCCTTACACCTTATATAAAAATTTACTCAAGATGGATTAAAGATTTAAATGTAAAACCTACAACTATAAAAACCCTAGAAGAAAATCTAGGCAATACCCTTCAGGACATAGGAATGGGCAAAAATTTCATGATGAAAACTCCAAAAGCAATTGCAACAAAATCAAAATTTGACGAATGGGATCTAATTAAACTAAAGAGCTTCTGCACAGCAAAATAAACTATCATCAGAGTGAACAGACAGCCTACAAAATGGAAGAAAATTTTTGCAATCTATCCAACTGACAAAGTCTAATATCCAGAGTCTACAAGGAACTTAAACAAATTTACAATAAAAAACATATAACCCCATTAAAAAGTGGGCAAAGAACATGAACAGACACTTCTCAAGGGGAGAAATTCATGCAGCTAACAAACATATATAAAACCCTCAACATCACTGATTATTACAGAAATGCAAATCAAAATTACAGTGAGATACCGTCTCATACCAGTGAGAATGGCAATTATTAAAAAGGTCAAGAAACAACAAATGCTGGTGAGGTTGCAGAGAAAAAGGAACACTTTTCCACTGTTGGTGGGAGTATAAATTAGTTCAACCATTGTTGAAGATAGTGTGGCAATTCCTTACATATTTAGAAGCAGAAATACCATTTAACCCAGACATCCCATTGCAGGGTATATACCCAAAGGACTGTAAGTCATTCTATTATAAAGATATATGCAAGCATATGCTCATTACAGTACTATTCACAGTAGCAATGACATGGAATCAACTCAAATGTCCATTAATGACAGACTGAATAAAGAAAATGTGGTACATATACACCATGGAATCAACTCAAATGTCCATTAATGACAGACTGAAAAAAGAAAATGTGGTACATATACACCATGGAATCCTATGCAGCCATTAAAGAGAATGAGATTATGTCTTTTGTAGGCACATGAATGGAGCTGGAAGCTGTTATCCTTAGCAAACTAATGCAGGAACAGAAAAGTAAACACCACATGTTCTCATTTATAAGTGGGAGCTAACTGATGAGAACACATGGACACATGGTGGGGAACAACACACGCCTGTTAGGGGTGGTGGGGAGAAGGAGAGCATCAGGAAGAATAGCTAATGCATTCTGGGCTTCATACCTAGGCGATAGGTTGATAGGTGCAGCAAACCACTATGGCACACATTTACTTATGAAAGAAACCTGCACATCCTGCATGTGTACCCCAGAACTTAAAATAAAAGATGAGAAAAAAAAAGAAAATCTAAAACCTAAACAGACCAATAACAAGTTAAGAGATCAAAGTCATAATAAGAAGTCTGCCTGTAAGTAAATGCCTGAAATCCAACGGCTTCACTGCTGAATTCTACCAAACATTTAAAGAAGAACTAATACCTATCCTACTCAAACACTTATAAAAATAAAGGACGAGGGAGCATTTCCAAACTCATTATATGAGGCCAGTATTACCATGAAACCAAAATCAGACAAACACACACCAAAAAAAGCAACTGCATACCAATATTTCTAATCCATGCTGACGCAAAAATCGTCAAGCAAATACTAGCATACTGAATTCAACAATACATTAGAAAGATCATTCATTGTGAACAAGTGGGACTTATGCCTGGGATACAAGGATGGTTCAACATATGCAAGGATGGTTCAACATATGCAAATCAATCAGTATGATACATCATATCAACAGGATGTAGGATATGAATCATATCATCATTTTAATTGATGCCCATAAAGCATTTGATAAAATTCAACATCCTTTTATGGTCAAAACCCTCAAAAAACTAGGGATAGAAGAAACATATCTCAACATAGTAGAAGCCATATATGGCAGACTCGCATACTGAATGGGGGAAAAGTGAAAGCCTTTTCTCTAAGATCTGTAACATGACAAAGATGCCCACTTTCACCACTGTTATTCAACACAATACCAGAAGCCCTAGCTAGAGTAATCAGACAAGAGAACAAAATAAAAGGCATTCAAATTTGAATGGAAGAACTCAAATAA
Source organism: Macaca thibetana thibetana (assembly GCF_024542745.1). NCBI lineage: Eukaryota > Metazoa > Chordata > Mammalia > Primates > Cercopithecidae > Macaca > Macaca thibetana. The sequence continues at coordinate 123,089,481 of NC_065598.1, forward strand.
TAAAATACCTAGGAATTAACTTAACCAAGGAAATGAAACATCTCTGCAACAAAAACTATAAAACATTGATATAATAAATTTAAGATGACATGAAAATATGGAAAGTTATTCCATGTTCTTGTATGGGGTTAATCAATATTTTTAAATGACCATACTACCCAAAGAAATCTACAAACTCAATGCAATTGCTATCAAAATTCCAATGACATTCTTTTTAGATATAGAAAAATAATCCCAAAAAGTATACGGAACCACTAAAGACCCAGAATAGTAAAAATTCCCAAGCAAAAAGAACAAAACCAGAAGAATCACATTACCTAACTTTAAATTATGCTAAAGAGTTTTAATAACCAAAACAGCATTGTACTGGCATAAAAACAGACATCTAGACCAATGGAACAGAATAGATAACCCAGAATGTTATTCACATACCTACAGTGGACTCATTTTTGACAAAGGTACCAAGAACACACACTGAGGAAAAAATAGTCTCTTCAATAGATTGTACTGGGAAAACTGGATATCCACATACAGAAGAATAAAACTAGACCCCTATATCTCACCACATACAAAAATAAAATAAAAATGTTTAAATAGTCAAGTCTTAGACTTCAAACTGTGAAACTACTACAAGCAGACATTGAGGAAAATCTCCAGGACACTGTTCAGGGCAAAAATTGCTTAAGCAATATACCACAAGCACAGCTAAGCAAAAGATAAAATGGACAACTAGGATCATATCAAGTTAAAAAGCTTCTGCACAGCAAAGGAAGCAGTCCAGAAAGTGAGGAGACAACCCACAGAATGGGAGAAAATATTTGAAAACTACCCATGTGACAAAAGGTTAATAACCAGAAGATATTAAGAGCTCAAACAGCTCTGTAAGAAAAATATCTAATACTCTGATTTTAAAATGGGCCAAATATTTGAGTAGACATTTCTCAGAAGACATACAAATGGCAAACAGGCATATAAAAAGATGCTCGACATTATTGATCATCAGAGAAATGCAAATAAAAGCTACAGTGACATATCTCACTGTAGTTAAAATGGCTTATATCCAAAATACAGGTGATAACAAATGCTGGCAAGGATGTGGAGAAAAGAAAGAAAACCCTCATACACTGTTGGTGGATACGTAAATTAGTAAAAACACTATGTAGAACATTCTGGAGGTTTCTACAATGCCTAAAAATATAGCTACCATTTGCTTCAGCAATTCCACTGCTGGGTATAGTCTTCTAAAAAAGAAAAATGTTGTATAAAAGAGATTATCTGCACTCCCAGGTCTGTTGCATCACTGTTTACGATACTCAATATTTGGAAGTAACCTAGCTGTCTATTAACAGATGAATGAATAAAGAAAATGTGGTACATATACATAATGAAGTACTATTCATCTGTAACAAAGAATAAATTCCTGTCATTTGCAATAACATGGATGAATCTGGAAATCATTATGTCAAGTGAAATAAGCCAGGCACAGAAAGACAAACATCACATATTCTCACTTATCTATGGGACCTAAACATCAAAAGCAATTGAACTAATGGACATAGAGAATAGAAAAATGGTTACCAGAGGCTGTACAGAAGGTGGGAGTGGGGGCAGGTGGGGATGTTTAATGGGTATGAAAAATATAAAGAAAGAATAGTACATACCATTTGATAGTACAACAGGGTGATTTCAGTCATTAATAACTTACCTGTATATTTATAAATAATGAAAGGAGTACAATTGTATTGCTTATAACACAAAGGATAAATGCCTGAGAAGATGGATACCCAATTCTCCATGATGTGATTATTACACATTGCATGTCTGTATCGAAACACCTCATTTTCCCTATAAATGTATAAACCTACTCTGTACCCATGAAAATTAAAAATTAAAAAAATAAAAATCAGCTGTGACAAGCAGTAGGCTAATGAAAAACTTAAAAGAAATATTGGAAAATCAAATATCTATAGCAGGCTTTCAAAATCCCCAGCATATTCCTGAGGAAGTAAAAGGCCACACACTGTGTGTGGTGTTCTGCATATGCCCTGGGTTGTAAATATGATCAGGAGATATTTGATAAGGTACTAACCTCCCACTTTTGAGCTAATCTTGAGGCTCTGTACAAGAAGAAAATGGAGACTAAGAGAGACTTGTAACTTGTCAGGATGAAGTGTGAAACTGTGTCCAACCCAGGTACAAAGTTCCTCAGCAGGTACTTGGAGCCTTATCCATTCCATACACCTAAGAAAAATATTCAATGATTATATGGCCACACATGACAATGAATACAGGCTTTACAATTTTTTAGAGAAAACTACTAAACTTATTATAACAACAATAACCAAACAACAGAGTGACAACAAATATAAGAGAGAAAGAGAATCTGATTTCCAGGTTTGCCACATTAAAATATTAAATACGACAAGGATCCAAAAAAAAGTTATGAGGCATGCAAATATACAAGAAATTATCGCCCATACACAGAAAAATAATAGAAGTCAATTTAAATTATGTCTCAGGAAGTCCAAACATTAAACTTACTAGAATAAGACATCATAACTTGGAAGCAGTAAGAGAATAGTGACTTATCATGAACAAGGTATGAGATCCAAAATAAACAGATGAGTTTCCATTAGGAGCCATGAAGGACAGAAGGCCATTGATAATTAAAGTGCCAAAACAAAAAACACGATAATCATAACAATGTGAATTTTCTTAACAATACTAAACTGCACACTGAAAAAAATTAAGATAGTCAATTTTATGTTATGTATATTTCACTACAATTAAAAATTTTGAAACAGATTGAAAGTAAAGAATTCTATATGAAACCAATCTATCCTCCAAAAACTGAAGTTTAAATCAAGACATTCTAAGATTAACAAAGACTGAAAGAATTTGATGATTGAAGACCTGCCCTAATATGTCATACTAATAGAAGCTATCTAAGCCAAAATAAAAGGACACTAGACAGCAACTCAAACCTACTTTAAGTTATAGAAAGCACCAGTTGTATTAACTACATAGGTGTATGTATAAAATTGAACATAAATGCATTTTGTATTTAATACATTATTTCTGTTATTTAATTCAAAATACAAATGCATGAAGTAATACTTATAAATATGTATTGATAACCATACAATTTATAGAGATATACCTCTGTAGGTTTGACAATATTAGCACAAAGAAGAAAGAAATGTAAGGATATATAAACAAAGTTTTGGATACTACTATAATTAAGTTTGTATTAATCTAAATTAAATTGCTATAAAATATGTCAATTTTAATTCTCAGTGCAACCAATAGAAAACTAACTCAAAAATACAGTAATGGAGGGTAAGGATATTTACATGTTACAGTAGAAAATATGTATTTAACAAAAAAAGGTGCAGTAATGGGAGAGCAGTGAAACAGAAAAGACATAAGACATATAGAAAACAAATAGCAAATCGGCTAAACTAAATCCTACCATAAAAGGAACCATATTTAAACAAGATCAAACACTCCAGTGAAAACAAAGACTAGCAAAATGGATAAAAAATAACTTAACTACACACTGTCTAAAAATATACTTTAAATTCAAAGACACAAACAAGTTGAAAATAAATAAGTAAAAATATATACACCAGAAAACTTTAACCAAAAGAGAAATCCAGTGGCTATAACAATATCCGACTACATAGACTTTAAAAAATAAAAGTTTACCAAAGAACAAAAGGATATTTTAAAATAATAAAAGGGTCAATATGTCAGAAAAATATAGCATGTGTGTGTGCATACATACATATATTTAATAATAGAGCAACTGGACAGATGATCAACAAGTTGAAAAAAAGCCTTGAAAGATATAAAACCAATAGACATAATAGAGATCTATAGAACATTCCAGCTGACAACCATGCATAGAATATTGACCAGAAGAGAATATATATTAAGCTACAAAAATGCTAATAATATTAAAATGATTAAATTCATACAAAATATGTTCTTCAAACAATGGAATGAATTTGAAATAGCACAAGAAAATTTGGAAAATTTACAAATATGTAGAAATTATACAACACACTCCTAAATAATCAATGGACCAAAGAAGAAACAAAAAAATTTTAATTTTTTTTTTTTTTTTTTTTGAGGTGCAATTTTGCTCTTGTTGCCCAGGCTGGATAGAGTTCAGTGGTTCCATCTCGGCTCACTGCAACCTCAGACTCCCATGTTCAAGCAATTCTCCTGCCTCAGACTCCTGAGTACTTAGGATTACAGGCATGCACCACGACGCCCAGCTAATTTTTTGTATTTTTAGTTGAGACACGGTTTCATCATGTTGACCAGGCTGGTCTCAAACTCCTGACCTCAGGTGATCCATCCCTTAAATTACTTCTAAATAAATGATAATGAAGACACAACATGCCAAATGTAATTGCACACAGCTAAAACAGAGATGAGAGGAAAATGTACAGCTGTACGTGACTACTTTAATAAAGAACAGTCCCAAATTATTAACTTAATCTCTGCTATTTTTTTACAGCAGAGATCAGATACATAGCTAGTTTATTACTAGAAGAAAAATACAAACTAAGAAAAGAACAAACTGAACCAAAAGAAAGAAGGAAATCATAAAAGTTCAAGTAGAAATTGTAAAACCGAGTAGAAAGTCAATAGAGATAATCAATAGAATGAAGGTTGATTATTGGAAAGATCAACAATGGTCAGGCATGGAGGGTTTTGCCTGTAATCCCAGCACTTTGGGAGGCCAAGGCAGGAGGATGGTTTAAGCACAGAAGTTTGAGACCAGCCTGGGCAACATAGGAAGATCCTATCTCTACAACAACAACAAATAAATCCAGGCATGGTGGCATGTGCCTGTGGTCCTAGCTACTTGGGAAACTAAGGTAGGAGTATTGCTTGACCCCAGGAGGTAAAGGCTGCAGTAAGCCATGATGCACTCCAGCCTAAGCGAAAGAGTGAGACTGTCTCAAGAACAAAAACAACAAACAAAAAATAACAAATATTTACTTAGACTTACCAAGAAAAAATAAAAGAGAGGACTCAAAATTATTTTTTCTTATCTTTTAATTTTTGTAATTTCAATAGCTTTTGGTGGTACGAGTGGTTTTTGTTTACATAGATAAATTGTATAGTAGTGAAGTCTGAGATTTTAGTGTACCTGTCACCTGAGTAGTGTACATTGTACCCAATACATAGTTTTTTATCCATCAACCTCCTCCACGCTTCACCATTATGAATCTCCAATGTCCATTATATTATACCACTCTGTGTGGTTTTGCGGTTTTGCATCCTAATAACTTAGCTCACACTTATAACTAAAAACATATAGTATTTGGATTTTCACTCCCGAGTTACTTCACTTAGAATAATGGCCTCCAGTTCCATACAAGTTGTTCCAAAAGACATTATTTCATTCTCCTTTCATAGTGGAGTAGTATTCCATGGTGTATATCTGCTATTGGATCCCTGAGATGAAACCCACTTGATCATAGTGAATTTTATTTTTGATGTGCTGTTGGAGTTGCTTTGCTAGTATTTTGGGGGGACTTTTTAATCTATATTTATCAGGAATATTGGTCTGCAGCTTTTTGTTGTTAGGTCATTTCTTGGATTTGGTATCAGTATGATACTGGATTCATAACATGGGTTAGGGAGGAATCCCTCATTTTCAGTCTTTTGAAATACTTTCAGCACGATTAATACTAATTCTTTTTTGAAGGTCTGGTAGAATTTGGCTGTGAATCCAACTGGACTTGAACTTTTTTGTTGCTGTTGGCAATTTCTTTTAAATTACTGATTCAATCTCACTGCCTGTTCAGGATTTCGATTTCTTCCTGATTCATGCTGGGAGGGTTGTATGTTTCCAGGAATTTATCCATTTCCTGTAACTCTTCTAGTTTGTGTGCAAAGAGGTGTTCACAGTAGTCCTGAATGAACTTTTGTATTTCTGTGGTGTTGGTGGTAATGTCTCCATTTTCATTTTTAATTGAGCTTATTTGAATCTTCTCCATTTTCATTTTTTGGTTAATACAGCAATAGTCTATCAATTTTATCTTTCCAAAAAACCAACTTTTTGTTCTGTTGTATTACTTTTTGGTTTCAATTTTATTTAGTACTGCTCTGATCTTGTTATCTATTTTGTCCTGCTACCACTGTGTTTGGTTTATTCTTGTTTCCCTAGTTCCTTGATGTGTGATGTTAGTTTGTAAATTTGAGATCTTTCTGACTTTTTGATTTAGACATTTAGTGCTATAAACTTTCCTCTAAGTGCTACTTTTGCTGTATCTGAAAAGGTTTCAATAACTTGTGTTAGCAATGTCATTAACTTAAGCTTTAAAAAATGTCCATCTTGATTTCAATCCTAACTCAAAAATCATTCAGGAGCAGACTTTAATTTTCATGTATTTGTATAGTTTTGAGGGTTCCTTTATGGAGTTGATTTGTAGTTTTATTCTACTGTGGTCTGAGAAGATACTCATATGATTTTGATTTTTAAAAATATATTGAAACTTGTTTTGTCATTTGTGCTCTATCTTGTAGAATGTTCCATGTGCTGATGAAAAGAATGTACATTCTACAGATCTTGGGTAGATCATTCTGTAATGGTCTGTTAGGTCCATTTGTTCTAGAGTATAGTTTATGTTCATTGTGTCTCTGTTGACATTTTCCCTCAATGATTCTTACGTTCCTCCACTTTATATATTCTCATATTTCCTGGAGATTTGTTCATTTCTTTTAATTCACTTTTTAAAATTTTTGTCTGATTAGATTAGTTTGAAAGCCTTATCTTTAAGCTCTGAAATTCTTTCTATTCTTACATTATTAAAACTTTCATCTGCATTTTGTAATTCCCTAAATGTGTCTTTTATTTTCAGAAGTTCTGATTTATTTTTCTTTAAAATATCTATCTCTTTGGAAAATTTGTCATTTATATACTAACATTTAATATTTTCTCTTTCTTTTTTTTTTTTTTTTTTTTTTTTTTTTTGACGGAGTCTTGTTCTGTCGCCCAGGCTGAAGTACAGTAGTGTGATCTCAGCTCACTGCAGCCTCCTCCTCCTGGGTTCAAGCAATTCTCCTGCCTCAACCTCCCAAGTTGCTGGGATTACAGGTACATGACACCATGCCTAGTTAATTTTCATATTTTTAGTAAAGATGGGGTTTCGCCATGTTGTCCAGGCTGGTCTTGAACTCCTGACCTCAGCTTATTCACCCACCTAGGCCTCCCAAACTGCTTGGATTATAGGCATGAGCCACCATGCCCAGTCTAAAAATGTCTTTATGTTGGTTTTCACTTTCTTTTGTATCTTCTTAAGTAATTTAATAACCAATCTTTTGATTTTTTAAAATATCCTACTTCAAAGACTTTTTCTTGGTTTGGATCCATTGCTAAAGAGCTAATGTGATTTTTTGGCGTATTATGAAACCCCTGTTTTTTTCATATTGCCAGTATCACTTTTCTGGTTCCTTCTCATTTGGGTAGACTATTTCTTCTAATTATTTGTGAATGTATTTGTAACTCAACTTTAATTTTTTTTTTTTTTTACCTTGAGGATATAACTTTGATGATTATAGTTTAGTATAACCTAATTTAACTCTGGATGCTTTTAGGGATGAAGACTCTGTGTGAGTTCCTTGCCTACAGCGAGTCTTTGTATGACGGCTTACTCAATGCTGATTGTAGTAGCAATGTGCTCAGTGTGTGAGCAGGTTCACATTCTCCTATGGGCCTGGAATGGCAGATGTGTCTTGAAGCTTGTGTTATTCCCAGTGTTGTGTACTTTTTATTTATTTATTTATTTTTCTCCAGTATTTTATTTATGGAGTTGAACAGATCTGGCTTTAGGTGAGTAGGGGAGGTATTCATGAGTAAAAATCAGCTATGGCTAAAGCAGTTCAATAAATGCAGAACGCAGTAGTGTGCAGAATTCTCAGCCTTGACCAAGGCAGTTGAGGGAGCATTCAGTGCAATGTGCTGAAGTCTTTTCAGAAAGAAAGGTAGGGAACCACCTCAGCTCACCTGCCAGGCCAGGAGAAAAACCATCTGCCTCCCAGTCACATTCCTGACCCTGTGTTCCCATTATTCAGCTCAAAGAGGTACTTCATCTGTAGGAATGCTGATATTCTATGCATAGAGAAATTGTGATTCTACCCCTCATTCAAGCCTGAACCTGGAGGGCACTCCTTTTGTGGGGATTCAGTTACCCTGAAGTATTCCAGAAAGGCTGTCTACAGGTGCACCCATGCTGATCTCCCATGGGAGAAGCCCCAGTTGTACTCTTAATGGTGGGTGATGGGAAGAAGAAGTCCCCTTCTCCAAGATCCTTCACTAGTACCAGGGCTGTCTCACTTCTGTGTTGGAAACACAGACTTTCTGCACTGAGCCCAGTACTGCACCTTTGTCTCTGTTGAAAGAAACTTCCCACAAGTGGAAAGTCCTGGGAATCAAGACCTGCTGTCTGGATTCTTCTGTCCCAAGAGGTTCTCCCTTGATGTGGTACACTCTCCCTTCCCCCAGGAGTGGAACACACTGAGGGTCAGATTACTGTGAATGTTGCTATTCTTCTGGGTCCAGCCACCCAGTACAGCTGCCACACTCCAGGCTGATGCTGGGGAATGTGTACAAAGGATGTGGTGATGTGACCTGTTCTCAAGTCTCCCAGCAGTGGGTATGAACACCAGCTCTGAAGGGGATGGCAACTGAGTGACACGGACTGTAAAATTCTTTGGTTATATATAGCCTTAATGTGTTGGCTTTTTCATATGCCAGGTGTAGTAATAATGTACTGGTCACGTGGACAGACTCAAGACTTCCTGGTTAGCCATGGTGGTGCAGGCAAGCTGTGGGTGGTACATGGTAGCTAAGAACACAAACACAACTTTTCTTCTTCCTGGGTGCAGTGTTATTCTGCCTACAGATGCTGTAATGGACTGTGTCAGTTGGCTTTCAGTCAGGAGTTTGCACTTGCAAAAGATCACCAGTTATGGTGGTAGCAGTGCGATTTGTGTTTGCCTTATGTTACCCTCGGGAGGTACTCTGGTGTCTCAGACAATGGATGACACCATCAGGTTTCAAAGTTTCTGTCATTTTTGTTAAGCTACCAGGGTTAGTGGAGGGGCAAAGCCAAGTAAGGACTGAATCAGGCAAGTCCTGTGCTCTGGCCCTTCATATGCTGGTGCAAACAGCAGCCTAAATAATAGGGATTGGAGGGCAGTTCTCTGGCCACTGGATTAATAATGTTGCAGGAAGGAACACAGCTGCCTGTGCTGCATGGAAGAATCCACAGGGAAGCAGGTAGTAGCAGGTGGCAGTAAGCCCCACCCAGTTCCCACACACTTGGTAAGGCAGGTCTCAACAGCACAGTGTTTCACTAGCAACAGCTAGCTAGGTTTCAGGCAGTCTGTGCTCAGAATTGAAAACTTCCCCAGGTCATAAACCTTCCTCAGGGAGACAGAAACCACAGCTTACAGACTATGCCCGTCCTTGTCTGCCCATGAAGCAAGAGCACCTAGCTCCTATGTCCATGGCTACAGCCCACTTGCCAATCTCCCCTTGGTTCTAGACTATATCCTGAATCACATCTGGAAACTTTTCTTAACCTATGACTGCTGTCTGAATTAGCAGACAGCCTTTATCAAGATCCCCTGTGAAGTAGTATCAGGAATGACTTACCTCCGTCCCTTCTGGAGACGGGGAATGCACACCAAAAGCACGTCTCGATGCCACTCCTTCTCATATACTCCCCCACTGATCAGTAAATCAGCTGTAGCACTCAGTATGGTTGAGGCTTTCCCCTGTGATCTGGATTGTCAGGTTCCACAGTGAGGGTGTATATCTTGAAGGCAGGTTATCGTCTTCTCACACTCTGAAGCCAGTTTTCCACCTGGTTCATGGAGTACACTGCAGACTGCTATTTCTTTCAAAGGATCCATGGTTTCTTTTAGTTTTCCTGTTAAGTACCATTGTTGAAAAAATCCCCGCATGAATCTCTGCACATGATTTTGTCTTTCCAAGTGGGAGAAGCATGCGAACAATGCCTCCAATCTGCCATCTTGGGAAAAAAAAAACCTAAAATTTCTAAAATAAAGAATAATAGTGTATATTGTTACTGATTTTGTACAAATAATGAGAATTATAAGAAAATACCATGAACAATTTGATGCCAACAAATTAAATCATCTAGAACAAGTAGATAAACTAGTATACAAATATACAGTATCAAAATTTACTCAAGAAGCAACAGAAAATCTGAATAGACATACAAGTAAATAAATTGAATTATTTAAAACAAGAAAAATAGAGCTTTCACAAAGAAAAGCCCAGGACCAACTGTCTTCATTGTTGAATTCTGTCAAACACTTAAACAATACCAATCCTTCACAAATCATTCACTGTAAGCATCAGGTCCCAATTCACTCAATTAAGCCCGTGTTTCCCTGGTTGAAAAAACAAAGACTTCATAAGAAAATAAAACTGAAACTAACATCTCTTATGAATATAGATGTGAAACTTCTCAACTGAAAACTTTCATTAAGATTCCCATAAAATTGGGATTTATCCAAGCTATGAAAGTTTGGTTTAACATGATAACATCAATCAATGTATATACAATATTAATAGAATGAAGAACAAGATAGCATGATAGTCTTAATAGGCAAACAAAAAAATCTGTTGACGAAATCCAACACCCTCTCCTGATAGAAACACTCAACAAACTAGTTACAGAAATAAATATCTTTACTACCATAAAAGGCAACTATGAAATATCCACAGCTAATATAATACATAATAGTGGGTGAGGGCGGAGCAAGATGGCCGAATAGGAACAGCTCCAGTCTCCAACTCCCAGCGCGAGCGACACAGAAGACCGGTGATTTCTGCATTTTCAACTGAGGCAAACAGGGTCTGGAGTGGACCTCAAGCAATCTCCAACAGACCTACAGCTGAGGGTCCTGACTGTTAGAAGAAAAACTATCAAACAGGAAGGACACCTACACCAAAACCCCATCAGTACATCACCATCATCAAAGACCAGAGGCAGATAAAACCACAAAGATGGGGAAAAAGCAGGGCAGAAAAGCTGGAAATTCAAAAAATAAGAGCGCATCTCCCCCGGCAAAGGGGCGCAGCTCATCGCCAGCAACAGATCAAAGCTGGACAGAGAATGACTTTGACGAGATGAGAGAAGAAGGCTTCAGTCCATTGAACTTCTCAGAGCTAAAGGAGGAATTACGTACCCAGCACAAAGAAACTAAAAATCTTGAAAAAAAAGTGGAAGAATTGATGGCTAGAGTAATTAATGCAGAGAAGGTCATAAACGAAATGAAAGAGATGAAAACCATGACACGAGAAATACGTGACAAATGCACAAGCTTCAGTAACCGACTGGATCAACTGGAAGAAAGAGTATCTGCGATTGAGGATCAAATGAATGAAATGAAGTGAGAAGAGAAACCAAAAGAAAAAAGAAGAAAAAGAAATGAACAAAGCCTGCAAGAAGTATGGGATTATGTAAAAAGACCAAATCTACGTCTGATTGGGGTGTCTGAAAGTGAGGGGGAAGATGGAACCAAGTTGGAAAACACTCTTCAGGATATCATCCAGGAGAACTTCCCCAACCTAGTAGGGCAGGCCAACATTCAAATCCAGGAAATACAGAGAACGCCACAAAGATACTCCTCGAGAAGAGCAACTCCAAGACACATAATTGCCAGATTCACCAAAGTTGAAATGAAGGAAAAAAATCTTAAGGGCAGCCAGAGAGAAAGGTCGGGTTACCCACAAAGGGAAGCCCATCAGACTAACAGCAGATCTCTCGGCAGAAACTCTCCAAGCCAGAAGACAGTGGGGGCCAATATTCAACATTCTTAAAGAAAAGAATTTTCAACCCAGAATTTCATATCCAGCCAAATTAAGTTTCGTAAGTGAAGGAGAAATAAAATCCTTTACAGATAAGCAAATGCTTAGAGATTTTGTCACCACTAGGCCTGCCTTACAAGAGACCCTGAAGGAAGCACTAAACATGGAAAGGAACAACTGGTACCAGCCATTGCAAAAACATGCCAAAATGTAAAGACCATCGAGGCTAGGAAGAAACTGCATCAACTAAAGAGCAAAATAACCAGTTAATATCATAATGGAAGGATCAAGTTCACACATAACAATATTAACCTTAAATGTAAATGGACTAAATGCTCCAATTAAAAGACACAGACTGGCAAACTGGATAAAGAGTCAAGACTCATCAGTCTGATGTATTCAGGAGACCCATCTCACACGCAGAGACATACATAGGCTCAAAATAAAGGGATGGAGGAAGATTTACCAAGCAAATGGAGAACAAAAAAGAGCAGGGGTTGCAATACTAGTCTCTGATAAAACAGACTTTAAACCATCAAAGATCAAAAGAGACAAAGAAGGCCATTACATAATGGTAAAGGGATCAATTCAACAGGAAGAGCTAACTATCCTAAATATATATGCACCCAATACAGGAGCACCCAGATTCATCAAGCAAGTCCTTAGAGACTTACAAAGAGACTTAGACTCCCATACAATAATAATGGGAGACTTCAACACTCCACTGTCAACATTAGACAGATCAACGAGACAGAAAGTTAACAAGGATATCCAGGAATTGAACTCATCTCTGCAGCAAGCAGACCTAATAGACATCTATAGAACTCTCCACCCCAAATCAACAGAATATACATTCTTCTCAGCACCACATCGTACTTACTCCAAAATCGACCACGTAATTGGAAGTAAAGCACTCCTCAGCAAATGTACAAGAACAGAAATTATAACAAACTGTCTCTCAGACCACAGTGCAATCAAACTAGAACTCAGGACTAAGAAACTCAATCCAAACCGCTCAACTACATGGAAACTGAACAACCTGCTCCTGAATGACTACTGGGTACATAACGAAATGAAGGCAGAAATAAAGATGTTCTTTGAAACCAATAAGAACAAAGATACAACATACCAGAATCTCTGGGACACATTTAAAGCAGTGTGTAGAGGGAAATTTATAGCACTAAATGCCCACAAGAGAAAGCAGGAAAGATCTAAAATTGACACTCTAACATCGCAATTAAAAGAACTAGAGAAGCAAGAGCAAACACATTCGAAAGCTAGCAGAAGGCAAGAAATAAGTGAGATCAGGGCAGAACTGAAGGAGATAGAGACACAAAAAACCCTCCAAAAAATCAATGAATCCAGGAGTTGGTTTTTTGAAAAGATCAACAAAATTGACAGACCACTAGCAAGACTAATAAAGAAGAAAAGAGAGAAGAATCAAATCGACGCAACTAAAAATGATAAAGGGGATATCACCACCGACCCCACAGAAATACAAACTACCATCAGAGAATACTATAAACACCTCTACGCAAATAAACTGGAAAATCTAGAAGAAATGGATAATTTCCTGGACACTTACGCTCTTCCAAGACTAAACCAGGAAGAAGTTGAATCCCTGAATAGACCAATAGCAGGCTCTGAAATTGAGGCAATAATTAATAGCCTACCAACCAAAAAAAGTCCAGGACCAGATGGATTCACAGCTGAATTCTACCAGAGGTACAAGGAGGAGCTGGTACCATTGCTTCTGAAACTATTCCAATCAATAGAAAAAGAGGGAATCCTCCCTAACTCATTTTATGAGGCCAACATCATCCTGATACCAAAGCCTGGCAGAGACACAGCAAGAAAAGAGAATTTTAGACCAATATCCCTGATGAACATCGATGCAAAAATCCTCAATAAAATACTGGCAAACCGGATTCAGCAACACATCAAAAAGCTTATCCACCATGATCAAGTGGGCTTCATCCCTGGGATGCAAGGCTGGTTCAACATTCGCAAATCAATAAACATAATCCAGCATATAAACAGAACCAAAGACAAGAACCACATGATTATCTCAATAGATGCAGAAAAGGCTTTTGACAAAATTCAACAGCCCTTCATGCTAAAAAACGCTCAATAAATTCGGTATTGATGGAACGTACCTCAAAATAATAAGAGCTATTTATGACAAACCCACAGCCAATATCATACTGAATGGGCAAAAACTGGAAAAATTCCCTTTGAAAACTGGCACAAGACAGGGATGCCCTCTCTCACCACTCCTATTCAACATAGTGTTGGAAGTTCTGGCTAGGGCAATTAGGAAAGAGAAAGAAATCAAGGGTATTCAGTTAGGAAAAGAAGAAGTCAAATTGTCCCTCTTTGCAGATGACATGATTCTATATTTAGAAAACCCCATTGTCTCAGCCCAAAATCTCCTTAAGCTGATAAGCAACTTCAGCAAAGTCTCAGGATACAAAATTAATGTGCAAAAATCACAAGCATTCTTATACACCAGTAACAGACAAACAGAGAGCCAAATCAGGAATGAACTTCCATTCACAATTGCTTCAAAGAGAATAAAATACCTAGGAATCCAACTTACAAGGGATGTAAAGGACCTCTTCAAGGAGAACTACAAACCACTGCTCAGTGAAATCAAAGAGGACACAAACAAATGGAAGAACATACCATGCTCATGGATAGGAAGAATCAATATCGTGAAAATGGCCATACTGCCCAAGGTAATTTATAGATTCAATGCCATCCCCATCAAGCTACCAATGAGTTTCTTCACAGAATTGGAAAAAAAAACTGCTTTAAAGTTCATATGGAACCAAAAAAGAGCCCGCATCTCCAAGACAATCCTAAGTCAAAAGAACAAAGCTGGAGGCATCACGCTACCTGACTTCAAACTATACTACAAGGCTACAGTAACCAAAACAGCATGGTACTGGTACCAAAACAGAGATATAGACCAATGGAACAGAACAGAGTCCTCAGAAATAATACCACACATCTACAGCCATCTGATCTCTGACAAACCTGAGAGAAACAAGAAATGGGGAAAGCATTCCCTATTTAATAAATGGTGCTGGGAAAATTGGCTAGCCATAAGTAGAAAGCTGAAACTGGATCCTTTCCTTACTCCTTATACGAAAATTAATTCAAGATGGATTAGAGACTTAAATGTTAGACCTAATACCATAAAAATCCTAGAGGAAAACCTAGGTAGTACCATTCAGGACATAGGCATGGGAAAAGACTTCATGTCTAAAACACCAAAAGCAACGGCAGCAAAAGCCAAAATTGACAAATGGGATCTCATTAAACTAAAGAGCTTCTGCACAGCAAAAGAAACTACCATCAGAGTGAACAGGCAACCTACAGAATGGGAGAAAATTTTTGCAATCTACTCATCTGACAAAGGGCTAATATCCAGAACCTACAAAGAACTCAAACAAATTTACAAGAAAAAAACAAACAACCCCATCAAAAAGTGGGCAAAGGATATGAACAGACAGTTCTCAAAAGAAGACATTCATACAGCCAACAGACCCATGAAAAAATGCTCATCATCACTGGCCATCAGAGAAATGCAAATCAAAACCACAATGAGATATCATCTCACACCAGTTAGAATGGCGATCATTCAAAAGTCAGGAAACAACAGGTGCTGGAGAGGATGTGGACAAATAGGAACACTTTTACACTGTTGGTGGGATTGTAAACTAGTTCAACCATTATGGAAAACAGTATGGCGATTCCTCAAGGATCTAGAACTAGATGTACCATATGACCCAGCCATCCCATTACTGGGTATATACCCAAAGGATTATAAATTATGCTGCCATAAAGACACATGCACACGTACGTTTATTGAGGCACTATTCACAATAGCAAAGACTTGGAATCAACCCAAATGTCCATCAGTGACAGATTGGATTAAGAAAATGTGGCACATATACACCATGGAATACTATGCAGCCATCAAAAAGGATGAGTTTGTGTCCTTTGTAGGGACATGGATGCAGCTGGAAACCATCATTCTTAGCAAACTATCACAAGAACAGAAAACCAAACACCGCATGTTCTCACTCATAGGTGGGAACTGAACAATGAGATCACTTGGACTCGGGAAGGGGAACATCACACACCGGGGCCTATCATGGGGAGGGGGGAGGGGGGAGGGATTGCATTGGGAGTTATACCTGATGTAAATGACGAGTTCATGGGTGCTGACAAGTTGATGGGTGCAGCACACCAACATGGCACAAGTATACATATGTAACAAACCTGCACGTTATGCACATGTACCCTAGAACTTAAAGTATAATAATAATAAATAAATTAAAAAAAATACATATTAGTGAAAGACTGCAGCGTTTTTTGTAATATTAATAAATGATGAAGACAGATTTTCTTGTGATTTCTATTCAACATTATACTGGAGATTCTACCAAAACAGGTAGGTAAGGAAATGAATTACAAAACACTCAGATTAAGAAGAGAGAAGTATCTAAAAACATGACCTTGAATATAGAAAGTCTCAAAGAATAACCTCCCAACACATATACATGTACATACACACATAGTAAGTTTGCAAGACAAAAAAATCAATTTACAATAATCTATTGTTATTTCTCTATAATAGCAATGAACAATATAAAACTGTAATTTAAAATATCCCAATTACAATAGCACCAAAACAGTGGACTGAATAAAGAAAATGTGATACATATAAACCATGGAATACTACACAGCAATAAAGAAGAATGAAATAATATCCTTTGCAGCAATATGAATCCAACAGGAGGCTGTTATACTAAGCAAATTAACGCAGGAACAGAAAACCAAATACCACATGTTCTCATTTATAAGTGTGAGCTAAACACAGAGTACACACAGACACAAAGATGCGAACAACAAACAGTGGGACTATTTGAACAGAGAGGGTAGGAAGGTGAGGGTTGAAAAACTATCAGATACTATACTCACTAACTGACAAAGTGATCGTTCACACACCAAACCTCAGTGACACGCGATTTACCCATGTAACAAACCTGAACGTGTACCCTCAGAACCTAAAGTAATAGCTAAAAACAGAAGAACAAAATACCTAAGAATAAATTTAACGAGGTATTTGTAAGACTTGTACAATGAAAATCACAAAACATTTTTGAAAGAAATTAAATAAAACCAAATAAATTTAAATGTATCCTATCTTCCTAAAATAGGGTTATTATTGCCAAATGGCAATACTTTCCAAATCTGTTTAGAGATACAGTGTAACTCCTACCAAAATCTTAGCTTTCTTGTTGCAGCAGTTGAAAAGCTGATTCATACTGGAATGCAAGGGACTGAGAATAGTCAAAACAATCTTGCAGAATAACACATTTTGAGGCCTTAAACTTCCTGATGTAAAGATTTACAAAGCTACAATATTCAGGACAGTGTGGTACTGGCATGAAAATAAATATGTATATATCAACGTAATAACATTGAATATCTAAAAATAAACTGATAAATTTTTGGTCATTTGAGTTAAGACAAGAGTGTAAACTCAGGAAAAGATTGTATTTTAACAACTGATGTTGGATAACTGCATAACCACATGCACAAGAATGAAGTTCAAAACGCTACCTTCAACTATATATAAAAATTAACTCAAAATGTATCAAAGATCTAAATGAAAAACTAAAACAATAACACATTTAGAAGCAACTCTAAGTATACATTTTTGTTACCTTAGATTCAGCAATGGTAATTTAAATATGACAAATGATTTAAGTGGACATTTGTAGAAAGAAAATACATAAATGTTCAAAAATCACATGAAAAGACAGTCAGCATCACTAATCGTCAGGGAAATGCAAATTAAAAATAGTAGTGATGTACTACTATTTTATACACACTAGGATGATTATAATAAAAGAAGATAGAAAATAGCAACTGCTGGCCAGGAGTTGGAGAAATCAGAACCGTAATTCATTGCTACTTGGAATATAAAAAAGTATACCCATTTTGTAAAACAGTCTGGAAGTTCCTCACAATATTAAACATGGAGTTATAATATAATTCAGCACATCAGTTCCTAAGTATGTACCCAAGATAAATGAAGACATATGCCCACATAAAACTTGTGCATCAGTGTTCACAGCAACATTATTCATTATAGCCAAAGAGTAAAAGCAAACGAACGTATAACAGCTGAGGAATGGATAAGTAAAATGTGCTACATCTAAGCAATGGGATATTCAGCCAAAAAAATGAATGAAATACTTACCATGCTGTAATATGTATATGCCTTGAAAATATGCTTACTGGAAGTAGTGAGAAACCTAAGGTCCCATGTTATATGACTCGGTTAAAATTACATGTCAAAATTAGGCAATATATAGACATGAGGATCAGGGGAATAAGGAGTGACCACTAACCACTAAGAGATTTATTTTGAGGTTGATGAAATAGTCTGAAATTAGTGGTGACAGTTGCACAGTTGCGTGAATATACTCAAAACAGCTGAAACTCTATATACTTTACATTGTATACTTCATGCCTGGTGCTTACCTTTTTGTGTTGTAATGTTAAAAGGATATTTTCTCAATTGTATTTTCCAGTTTGTGCTTGTTGATATACAAATACACACACATATATAGTTACACACACATACACACACACAAACTACATATATCTATATACATATATATCTCACATTCTACTTTTTTCAAATATTGATTTATATACACTTTATCAGATGATGATACTTTATTTTGTATCACTCTTTATAATAGAGCAAGCCTCATAACTTATCCCTGTTACTTTTTCTCTATGGCATTTGTTACCACAAAAGGTAACCAACTCATCTTAATTTGCCTGAGACTTTCTGAATTTTAGCATTGAAAGTCCTATGTCCGGGAAATCTCCTCAGTCTCAGAAAATCCAGGAAGACTGATCTTTTTATTACTTACATTTGTATTTTTCTTTTATTCCTCTATAATGTAATATACAAGATGACAGGGATTTTATCTTTTTTTTTTTTTTGCTGCTATATTCTACATATCTTAAAATATATTGCACACAATTAGGTTATATTTGTTCCTTAAAAGTAACTTATTTTTTGTATATTTACCTAATAAGCACACAATACTAAAATGTTATTATTTTAACATTTTGTTTAATCTCCTTGATTTTAAGATGATAAATAATATGTGTGAAATTCTAATATTTGTTTTACCTTTACAATAATTTTGTCTTTTATTATGCTACTTTGCCATGTTTTATTGATTTCTACTTTCTGGTCATTGTAAAATAAGAGAAGTAATAGCATAGTTATATAGCACATACAGATTGAAATTTATCTGCCCTTTATTATCTATTGAAATTAGAATATTGTCTTTATCTTTTTTGCATTTATTCATTCAAAAACATGTACTATGTTCCAACTATGTGACAGTTGTGTCTATATGTTGTGGTAAAATGACCAGCTTATAATATAATGGGAGACAGATTTATAGGAAAGTCTTTCTCAGAATAATGGTAGGAAATACTGTAAGTGGCCTTCCCATTTCCACTCAATTTTTGATTTGGCAGCTCTAGGAAATTAAGTAAATAAAGTAAAAGAAGGGTGGTAGTGGAGTTGGGTGTGATTGGAAAGATAAAATAGGACAACTCTTACATCATCTTGGGGCACATAATATACAATACATATTTTATCCTAAATGTGATAAGAAACTTTTGAAGAGTAGACATGGAATCAACCTAAAGTCTCATTGAAGGTGAACTAGATAAAGAAAATGTGGTACTTGTACACCATGAAATACTATGCAGCCATAAAAAAGAACAAAATCTTAAATACTTTGCAGCAACATGGATGGAGCCAGAGGCCATTATCCCAAGTAAATTAATGCAGAAACAAAACTAAATACCACATGTTGTCACTTACAAGTGGGAGCTAAACATTACGTACACATGGATACAAAGGAGACAATAGACACAGGGTCATACTTGAAGGTGGAGGGTAGGAGCAGGGTGAGAATCAAAAAACTACCTTGATATGGTTTGGGTCTGTGTCTCCACCCAAATATCACCTCAAATTGAAATCCCCATAGTCCCCACATGTCAAAGGTGGAACCTGGTGGAGGTAATTGGATCATCGGGGTGGATTCCCCCATGCCGTTCTCATGAGAGTGAGTTCTCCTGAGATCTGATAGTTTTACAAGCATTTGGCATTTCCCTTGCTTGCACTCATTCCATCCTGCCACCCTATGAAGACAGTAATGGCTTCTTGTTTGCCTTCTGCTATGCTCTGAAGATTTTGAGGCCTCCCCAGCCATGCAGAACTGTGAGTCAATTAAACCTCTTTCCTGTATAAATTACCCAGTCTCAGGTATTTCTTCAAAGGAGTGTGAGAATGAACTAATACAGTAAATTGGTACCAGGTAGTGGAGTGCTGCTGTAAAGATACCAAAAAATGTGGAAGTGACTTTGGAACTGGGTAACAGGCAGAGTTTGGAACAGTTTGGAGAGCTCAGAAGAAGACAGGAAGATGTAGGAAAGTTTGGAACTTCCTAGAGACTTGTTGAATGATTTTAAGCAAAATGATGATAGTGATATGGATGACGAAGTCCAGGCTGACGTGGTCTCAGATGGAGATGAGGATCTACTTGGGGACTGGAGCAAAAGTGACCCTTGCTATGCTTTGGCAAAGAGACTGGTGGCATTTTGCTCCTGTGCTAGAGATCTGTGGAACTTTGAACTTGAGAGAGATAATTTAGAGTATCTAGTGGAAGAAATTTTTAAGCAGCAAAGTATTTGAGAGGTGACAGAACACAAATTTTGGCAAATTTGCAGCTTAATGATGTGATAGAAAAGAAAAACCAATTTTCTGGGAATGTCTCTAGTGCATGCCAGAGAACTTTGTGGCAGCCCCTCCCATCACAGAGCCAGAGGCCTAGGAGGAAAAAATGGTTTCATGGAACGGGTCCAGGGCTCTGCTGCTGTGTGCAGCCTCAGGTCTTGGTGCCCTGCAACCTACTCACTCCAGCTCCCACCATGGCTAAAAGGGGCCATGGCACAGCTCAGGCCATTTCTGCAGAGGGTACAAGTCCCAAACGTTGGAGGTTCCCATGTGGTGTTGAACCTGCAGGTGCAAAGAAGTCAAGAATTGAGCCTCTGCCTAGATTTCAGAGGATGTATGGAAATGCCTGGATGTCCAGGTGAAAGTTTGATGCAGGAGTGGAGCCCTCATGAAGAACCTCTGATAGAGGAGTGTAGAAGGGAAATGTGGGGTTGGAGTACCAACACAGAGTCCCCACTGGGACACTTCCTAGTGGAGCTGTGAGAAGAGGGCCATTGTTCTCCAGACCCCAGTATGGTAGATACACCAACAGCTTGCCCTGTGTGCCTGGAAAAGCCACAGGCCCTCAATGCCAGCCATGGAAGCAGCCAGGGCAGTGGGCTGTACCCTGCAAAGCCAGAGGGGAGGAGCGTCCCAAGGCTGTGAGAGGCCACCCTTTGCATTAGCAGGCCCCAGATGTGAGACATGGAGTCAAAGGAGATAATTGTAGAGGTTTAAGACTTAATGACTGCTCTGTTGGATTTTGGACTTTCATGGAACCTGTAACTCCTTGCTTCTGGTCAATTTCTTCCTGTTGGAATGGGGGCATTTACCCAATGCCTATACTCCCATCGTATCTAGGAAGTAACTAACTTGCTTTTGATTTTACAGGCTTATAGGCAGAGGGGTTGCCTTGTCTCAGATAAGACTTTGGTCTATGGACTTTTGAGTTAATGCTGAAATGAATTAAGACTTTAGGGGACTGTTGGGAAGGCATGATTGGTTTTGAAATGTGAAAATACAGACATTAGATTTGGGAGGGACTCAGGGCAGAATGATATGCTTTGGCTCTATGTCAACACCCAAATATCACCTCAAATCGTAATCCTCATAATCTCCACATGTCAAGGGTGGGAACAGGTAGAGGTAGTTGGATCATGGGAGTGGTTTCTTCCATGCTGTTCTCATGATAATGAGTGAATTCTCACGAGATCTAATGGTTTTGTAAGTGTCTGGCATTTCCCCTGTTTGCACACACTCTGTCCTGCCACCCTGTGAAGAAGGTGCCTGCTTCTCCTTTGCCTTCTACCATGATTATAATTTTCCCAAGGTCTCCTCAGGCATACGGAACTGGGAGTCAATTAAACCTCTTTCCTTTAAAAACTACCAAGTCTCTGGTATTTTTTCATAGCAGTGGGAGAATGGACTAATACATAGATATTGGGTTCTATGCTCATTGCCTTTCTGATGAAATAATCTGCACACCAAACCCCTGTGTCACACAATTTACCAGTGTAACAAACCTGCACAACTAGCCCCAAACCTAAAATTAATGTTGAAAAGGAAAAAAAAAAAAAAAAAAAAAAGTCTTTGAAAGAGCTTAGACAGGTGGAAGTATATTACCCAAAGTATGTTTTTAAAGATTGATTTTTATTTTATGAGTAAATGCATTATGAAGTTGCATAAAGAGAGCAGAGAAATGTGATAGAAATCTAGTACAGTCCAGTCCAGAGATATGGAGGAGGGGTTAGTGGAGATAAGGATATATATAATACTAGCCAAAATTCCTAGTACTTGTTGATAAATGTTTGAGCAAATAGAGAGATAGCCAAGCTATATAATTATATATAAGCATATTTCAAGTTTGGAACTCAGAGAATATCATGACTTGAGGGAAAATTCCACAATCTGTAGCATATAGATTTCAATTCAAATCTAGATTAATGGATAAGGTCACCTAAGTAAAGAGTACAGATACAAAATAAGATCTCAGGCACTCCTACACTTGGGTTCTATGTACAATAGAGAAAAGAGAGATAGGTTAAACATATACTGTGAGAAAAGCTAGAAAGGGAACACCATTGCAACAACAACCAGAAATATGTTCTGCTCATGGGAGAATAATAGGTTCCAGATTTGACCACCCCAAACACAGTTAACAACTACAAAAGTAGACAAAATATATGAGGCATTTGTTGTCAGCCACTGCCAATATGTATCTCTGAACTTATATCTTTGAAATTAAATAATTAACATAACCACATTGATTTCTAGAAATTATCAAGTGGTCTAACAAATATGAAATTATAGCTTCAAAAGAGCAGATAGGAAAATGGAACATAAGAAAACAAAATCAAAAGCAAAAACACATGCAACTTGTGATTCTACCTCTATTACGTAAAAAGTTTGCTAATCATCACTCCTATCCCTACAGCAAGAAAAAGTGGAACAAACTAAAAATAAGTGAGTTTTATTTGCCTTGTCAAAGAACTGAGGCTGCAGGGCAGACCACCACCAGAAAATTTAGAGAAACAGGAAAATCCAGAGTTACAGCTGTGACCTGCTTACCTGCAGCAAAAGCCACTAGAGGCATAAATTAGTTGGAACATTCAAATGCTAATTTTGAAAAATTGTTGGGGCTGATTGTAAACTAGTGCGAAAATTAAAATAAATAAAAAAATAAAACTTCGTGGGTTTCTACCTCAAGGAATATCAACAGATTCTCACAGTGAGGATTTGAGAAAGATTTTCCTCTTGTATCTGACAGGAGGATGGAAAGAATAATCCTTGTAAAACATGTCAAAAGACTTTTATAAGAAAGATCAACTCTAGAGAGAAGAAGACTTTACCAGAGCCTTATCCCCATTCCTTTTCTCCTAGGCTTCTGTTTCACCAAAGAAGGAAGGGCCATACCCCTGAAGAAACAACTGTGAGGGTCACAGTTCAGAGAAAAGTTTATTAAAATACTGAGATTTAACATAAGATAACAGAGAACTTTACATCTTCCACAGCTCACCACCACATCAACAGGCTCCAGTATAATAAAAAAGGATAAGGGAAAAATGAATTGCAAAATGCAATAATCTCTAAGGAGTACTCAGGAAAGCTGAAAGTCAAGAGAAGAGACAAAAACAGAGACACAAGAGGATTTTAAAGCTTTTGCCTCCTACAGATAAAACAAGCATTAAACATAGCCCAACTCCTAGCCATGTAATATAAATGTTTACACTATGAACTTACTTTAATCCCTATAATTAAATACAACGTGTGAAAGGAAAATAAATCTCCGGACCCCCAAATCACTAAGCCAAAGGGTGTCAGGCAAACCTGCCTCCCATTTTATTCCTAAATAAGATAGTTACAAAGAGAAAAAAAAAGGCTACATATCTCCTTCACAATTTACCCACAAGGAAATTCCTTGTGGACCTCAAGATCTTTATCCTCAAACAGTTCTGTTGAATTTCACCCTGGCGATGTAAATTGATAGATTATCTTCACAGGTGCCAAAGAAAGGACTGCCAGAACTCAAAGTCATCCTTCTGCTCACCTGAGACAAATGCATATCTGATTGTTTCCGCTGCCCTATTGTTTATGTAAAAATGCATTTTCGCTGGAGTCAGACTAAGGCATAAGTGACTATTCCTCTACTCCATTTCACATGTAAATTATGTATTCAGTGAAAGGCTGATCAAAGACCCAAAATAATGCAACCTGTTGTTTCTTATCATCTACCTGTGACCCGGAAGTCTCTACTTCCAGAGTTGTCCCACCCTGCCAGACAGAAAGAATGTACATCTTCCACATACTGATTGATGTCTCATGTCTCCCTAAAATGAATAAAACCAAACTGTGCCCTGACCACCATGGGCACATGTTCTCAGGATCTGCTGAGGGCTGTGTGATGGGCCATTGGTCACTCATATTTGGCTCAGAATGAATACTTTAGATATTTTACAGAGTCGGACTCTATGTGACAAACATGTATAGCTTTCAACAAAAACATTACAAGACATACCAAACGGCAAAAAAATGCAGTCTGAAGAGACAAATCAGGCATCATGATCAACTTAGATGTAACAAAGACTTGATAATTACCAGAAAAGGAATTTAAAATAACAATGGTTAATATGTTAGGGCTGTAATGGAATGGCAAAAACATGCAAGAATGTACAAATGATGAAAGGAGAGAGGGGAAATCTCTAAAAAATAATCAAAAGGAAATAATCATAAATAAAAATATCAAACAGCAATGTAAGAAAAATTTGTAAAGTAGGAAATTCCAAGAACCTTTTTCTCCACAGAAACACTAAAAAATTGAGCAAAAATTGTCAGAATCAACTTTGTTGGAATACTGAAAAATAGTAAAAAAAATTACAGCAACCAAGCAGACACTGAATTAAGTAAGGAGTGATGTGAAGAAAACAGTAAAGCTTTGTGGAATCTTAGGCCAGCTTTGCATAACCCTATCCCTAGTGTGGAAATAATCTTGAAGATGGCAATTAGTATTCTCAATAAAGGTACCTGACTCTAGAGAGAACAGAGTAGACCTCATTTGACTTCTTCTTTTCCTAACTGAATACCCTTGATTTCTTTCTCTTGCCTAATTGCCCTAGCCAGAACTTCCAACACTATGTTGAATAGGAGTGGTGAGAGAGGGCATCCCTGTCTTGTGCCAGTTTTCAAAGGGAATTTTTTCAGTTTTTGCCCATTCAGTATGATATTGGCTGTGGGTTTGTCATAAATAGCTCTTATTATTTTGAGGTACGTTCCATCAATACCGAATTTATTGAGCGTTTTTAGCATGAAGGGCTGTTGAATTTTGTCAAAAGCCTTTTCTGCATCTATTGAGATAATCATGTGGTTCTTGTCTTTGGTTCTGTTTATATGCTGGATTATGTCTATTGATTTGCGAATGTTGAACCAGCCTTGCATCCCAGGGATGAAGCCCACTTGATCATGGTGGATAAGCTTTTTGATGTGTTGCTGAATCGGGTTTGCCAGTATTTTATTGAGGATTTTTGCATCGATGTTCATCAGGGATATTGGTCTAAAATTCTCTTTTTTTTGTGTGTCTCTGCCAGGCTTTGGTATCAGGATGATGTTGGCCTCATAAAATGAGTTAGGGAGGATTCCCTCTTTTTCTATTGATTGGAATAGTTTCAGAAGGAATGGTACCAACTCCTCCTTGTATCTCTGGTAGAATTCAGCTGTGAATCCATCTGGTCCTGGACTTTTTTTGGTTGGTAGGCTATTAATTATTGCCTCAATTTCAGAGCCTGCTATTGGTCTATTCAGGGATTCAACTTCTTCCTGGTTTAGTCTTGGAAGAGTGTAAGTGTCCAGCAAATTATCCATTTCTTCTAGATTTTCCAGTTTATTTGCGTAGAGGTGTTTATAGTATTCTCTGATGGTAGTTTGTATTTCTGTGGGGTCAGTGGTGATATCCCCTTTATCATTTTTAATTGCGTCGATTTGATTCTTCTCTCTTTTCTTCTTTATTAGTCTTGCTAGTGGTCTGTCAATTTTGTTGATCTTTTCAAAAAACCAACTCCTGGATTCATTGATTTTTTGGAGAGTTTTTTGTGTCTCTATCTCCTTCAGTTCTGCTCTGATCTTAGTTATTTCTAGCCTTCTGCTAGCTTTCGAATGTGTTTGCTCTTGCTTCTCTAGTTCTTTTAATTGCGATGTTAGAGTGTCAATTTTAGATCTTTCCTGCTTTCTCTTGTGGGCATTTAGCGCTATAAATTTCCCTCTACACACTGCTTTAAATGTGTCCCAGAGATTCTGGTATGTTGTATCTTTGTTCTCATTGGTTTCAAAGAACATCTTTATTTCTGCCTTCATTTCGTTATGTACCCAGTAGTCATTCAGGAGCAGGTTGTTCAGTTTCCATGTAGTTGAGCGGTTTGGATTGAGTTTCTTAGTCCTGAGTTCTAGTTTGATTGCACTGTGGTCTGAGAGACAGTTTTGTTATAATTTCTGTTCTTGTACATTTGCTGAGGAGTGCTTTACTTCCAATTATGTGGTCGATTTTGGAGTAAGTACGATGTGGTGCTGAGAAGAATGTATATTCTGTTGATTTGGGGTGGAGAGTTCTATAGATGTCTATTAGGTCTGCTTGCTGCAGAGATGAGTTCAATTCCTGGATATCCTTGTTAACTTTCTGTCTCGTTGATCTGTCTAATGTTGACAGTGGAGTGTTGAAGTCTCCCATTATTATTGTATGGGAGTCTAAGTCTCTTTGTAAGTCTCTAAGGACTTGCTTGATGAATCTGGGTGCTCCTGTATTGGGTGCATATATATTTAGGATAGTTAGCTCTTCCTGTTGAATTGATCCCTTTACCATTATGTAATGGCCTTCTTTGTCTCTTTTGATCTTTGATGGTTTAAAGTCTGTTTTATCAGAGACTAGTATTGCAACCCCCCGCTTTTTTTTGTTCTCCATTTGCTTGGTAAATCTTCCTCCATCCCTTTATTTTGAGCCTATGTATGTCTCTGCGTGTGAGATGGGTCTCCTGAATACAGCAGACTGATGGGTCTTGACTCTTGATCCAGTTTGCCAGTCTGTGTCTTTTAATTGGAGCATTTAGTCCATTTACATTTAAGGTTAAGATTGTTATGTGTGAACTTGATCCTGCCATTATGATATTAACTGGTTATTTTGCTCGTTAGTTGATGCAGTTTCTTCCTAGCCTTGATGGTCTTTACATTTTGGCATGTTTTTGCAATGGCTGGTACCGGTTGTTCCTTTCCATGTTTAGTGCTTCCTTCAGGGTCTCTTGTAAGGCAGGTCTAGTGGTGACAAAATCTCTAAGCTTTTGCTCTCTGTAAAGGATTTTATTTCTCCTTCACTTATGAAACTTAGTTTGGCTGGATATGAAATTCTGGGTTGAAAATTCTTTTCTTTAAGAATGTTGAATATTGGCCCCCACTGTCTTCTGGCTTGGAGAGTTTCTGCCGAGAGATCTGCTGTTAGTCTGATGGGCTTCCCTTTGTGGGTAACCCGACCTTTCTCTCTGGCTGCCCTTAAGATTTTTTCCTTCATTTCAACTTTGGTGAATCTGGCAATTATGTGTCTTGGAGTTGCTCTTCTCGAGGAGTATCTTTGTGGCGTTCTCTGTATTTCCTGGATTTGAATGTTGGCCTGCCCTACTAGGTTGGAGAAGTTCTCCTGGATGATATCCTGAAGAGTGTTTTCCAACTTGGTTCCATCTTCCCCCTCACTTTCAGACACCCCAATCAGACGTAGATTTGGTCTTTTTACATAATCCCATACTTCTTGCAGGCTTTGTTCATTTCTTTTTCTTCTTTTTTCTTTTGGTTTCTCTTCTCGCTTCATTTCATTCATTTGATCCTCAATCGCAGATACTCTTTCTTCCAGTTGATCCAGTCAGTTACTGAAGCTTGTGCATTTGTCACGTATTTCTCGTGTCATGGTTTTCATCTCTTTCATTTCGTTTATGACCTTCTCTGCATTAATTACTCTAGCCATCAATTCTTCCACTTTTTTTTCAAGATTTTTAGTTTCTTTGTGCTGGGTACGTAATTCCTCCTTTAGCTCTGAGAAATTTGATGGACTGAAGCCTTCTTCTCTCATCTCGTCAAAGTCATTCTCCGTCCAGCTTTGATCCGTTGCTGGCGATGAGCTGCGCTCCTTTGCCGGGGGAGATGCGCTCTTATTTTTTGAATTTCCAGCTTTTCTGCCCTGCTTTTTCCCCATCTTTGTGGTTTTATCTGCCTCTGGTCTTTGATGATGGTGATGTACTGATGGGGTTTTGGTGTAGGTGTCCTTCCTGTTTGATAGTTTTCCTTCTAACAGTCAGGACCCTCAGCTGTAGGTCTGTTGGAGATTGCTTGAGGTCCACTCCAGATCCTGTTTGCCTGGGTATCAGCAGCAGAGGCTGCAGAAGACAGAATATTTCTGAACAGCAAGTGTACCTGTCTGATTCTTGCTTTGGAAGCTTCCTCTCAGGGGTGTACTCCACCCTGTGAGGTGTGGGGTGTCAGACTGCCCCTAGTGGGGTATGTCTCCCAGTTAGGCTACTCAGGGGTCAGGGACCCACTTGAGCAGGCAGTCTGTCCCTTCTCAGATCTCAACCTCCGTGTTGGGAGATCCACTGCTCTCTTCAAAGCTGTCAGACAGAGTCGTTTGCGTCTGCAGATGTTTCGTCTGCGTTTTGTTATTGTTTACTGTGCCCTGTCCCCAGAGGTGGAGTCTACAGAGACAGGCAGGTTTCCTTGAGCTGCTGTGAGCTCCACCCAGTTCGAGCTTCCCAGCAGCTTTGTTTACCTACTTAAGCCTCAGCAATGGCGGGCGCCCCTCCCCCAGCCTCGCTGCTGCCTGGCCGGTAGATCACAGACTGCTGTGCCAGCAATGAGGGAGGCTCCGTGGGTGTGGGACCCTCCCGGCCAGGTGTGGGATATGATCTCCTGGTGTGCCTGTTTGCTTAAAGCGCAGTATTGGGGTGGGAGTTACCCGATTTTCCAGGTGTTGTGTGTCTCAGTTCCCCTGGCTAGGAAAAGGGATTCCCTTCCCCCTTGAGCTTCCCAGGTGAGGCAATGCCTCGCCCTGCTTCAGCTCTCGCTGGTCGGGCTGCGGCAGCTGACCAGCACCGATCGTCCGGCACTCCCCAGTGAGATGAACCCAGTACCTCAGTTGAAAATGCAGAAATCACCGGTCTTCTGTGTCGCTCGTGCTGGGAGTTGGAGACTGGAGCTGTTCCTATTCGGCCATCTTGCTCCGCCCCCCAAAACTTTCACTTACAGCTGATTTTGAGGCTAATCATCATAAATGGGAAGTGAAAGCTAAGGCATAATTATAAAAGGCCTGTCTATGTATTGAAGGAGTGCTTCAACTTCAATAGACATTCAAAAGGCAAAGATTGGGAGAGTGATTAAAGTTACTATTTTAAATAAAATTTACCTCAAATGTTTAAAGAAATCTTTACCTGACCACTAAGTAACCACAAGCGAGAGGAACTTCAGAGACCATATATGACCAAAAAAAATACAGTTTTCAAAAACAGTTTAGAAAAGTCACTAAACAAAAAAGTTAGTACGGACCTAGCAAGCAACAACAACAACAACAAAATCTTGAGGAGGATGAAATATCTGCTATCCCTGGGTATTACATTATATTATTTAAAATTTTCAGTTTTTAACAAAAATTTGTGAAACATGAGAGAATGAGGAAAAAATGAGAGAATGTATGGCCCACTCGAAAAATAAATTAATAGAAATTGTTCATTAATAGAAATTGTTCATAACAAATCACACACATTGGACTTAGGAAAAAAAAAACCTTTAAATTAACTGTCTTAAATATATTCAGAGATCTAAGAAAGTCACAGATGAGAATGCAAATAAAATAGCAGAATAATGTCTCAATAAATAGAGAATATCAATAAAGACAAAAGTTATAGAAAGGAACTGACAGGAATTCTGAAACTGAAAAGTACAATAGGTGAAAATAAAAATTTACTAAAAGATTTCAAAAGTACATTTGAGAGAGCAAAAAAGAAGAATTAACCAACTTAAAGAAGAGTTAATTGAAAGTATCTGAGGAGGGGAGAAAAGCATAAAAAACATTAACAGAAGATAGGAGATACAAGGTAGGTCACAAAGGCTACTTCAAAAAACAGTGGCGAAAAACTTCTCTTATTTTATAAAATACATAAATCTAAACATCTAATAAGTTCAATAAACTCCAAATAAGATAAATATATGGAAATCCACAACAATATACATCATAATCAAGTTACTGACTATGCAAACAGCCAGAGAAAAGCACCTTGTTATGCCTAAGGGATCCTCAATAACACTAACAACCAATTTCTCAGAAGATACCATGAAAGTCAGAATGTAATGGGAAAATACTATAATTCTAGAAATTTAGAATAAAAAAAATCTAAAAAAATTTAAAAAATATTTATTGACAACAAGTTCTATATTTGGCAAGATTATTCTAAAAAAAAAAATAAGGGAGAAATTAAGACATTCCCAGATAAACAAAAACTTCTTTTGTGTCCAAAGATACAAATAAGTTAAAGTGAAAGAATGCAAAAAGAAATTTAAGTAAATAATTTTACAAGAGACAAATAAGGATATTATAGATTGAAAAAACTGTAAGTTTATTAAAAAGATATAAAAATTATAAACATATCTATACTTAAAAATAGAGCCCCCAAGTACATGAAGAAAAAATTGCCATAAGTCAAGAGAAAAATAGAAAGTTCTACAATAATAGACGGAGATTTCAACATGATATTTTCAATAATAAATAAACTTATCAAATAGAAGACCAATAGAGGCAGTGGAAGATATACATAACACTATAAACCACATAGACTTAACTCATTATAGGATACTATATCCCAGAATAGTAGAGTACACATTCTTCTGAAGTTTGCATGGGAAATTATTCGGGATAAACCACATGTTAAGACATCAAAGTACATTTTAAAAGTTTCAAATTGTAAAAAGTATCTTTCTCAAACACAATAAAATGAAACAAAAAATAACAGATTGAAAACTTAAAAATTCACAAATAAGTGCAAATTAACAACACACTAGTAAACAGCCAATGGGTCAAATAAAAATATCACAAGGAAATTAAGAAAGTTCTTTAGACAACTGAAAATAAAAATACAACATATGAAAACATATGAAATTCAGTGAAAGAAGTGCACAGATATATTTATAGCTGTAAATGACATATTAATAAGAAATATCTGAAATCAGTAAACTGACAGTACACTTTTAAAAAGTAGATAAAGAGGATAAAAGTACATCTAAAGCTAGAAGGAGAGAAATAAAGATTGGAGTGAGGTAAATGAAACAGACAAAGAAAAATATTAGAAAAAATGAACAAAGACAAAGTTGAATAAGAAGCTCAACAAACTTGACAAAACAGCAAGAGGAACTATAAGAAAATGTATATAACACTCAAATCATTAAAATCAGAAATGAACTAAGGACATTAATTATGGCCTAACAGGAATAAAAAGAATAGTAAGGGAATATTATGACCAATTGCATGACCAACAATTAGATAATCTAGATCTAGTAGAAAAATTCCTACAAACACCCAAATTGCCAAAAATGTCTCAAGAATAAATATAAAATAGAGACAGATCTATAATAAGTAATAGGATTAATTTAGTAATCATAAGCCATCTAGCCTTAATAAAATTGATAAGCCTCTTGCAAGGCTAATGATAAAAGAAAAACTTTAGCCAAGTTACATTTGAAGGAGTTTGAGTAATGAACGATTTGTGAATTGGGTAGCCTTTTGACCCAGAGTAGGCTCAGAGACTCCAGCACAGCCACGTGGTGGGAGACAATTTATGGACAGAAAAAGGAAAATAATGTACAGAAAACTGAAGTGAGATACAGAAACAACTGGATTGGTTACAGCTCAGCATTTGCCCTATTTGAATGCTGTCTGAACAGTTGGCTACATTTGGCCAAAATTCAGTAATTGGCACAGTTGTGGGCTACACTCTGTTTACACTTCCACTTGTAGTTCACAAGGTACAGAAAAACCTTTAGGCTGAACTTAAAATATGTAAGGAGGCAGCTTTAGTCTAAACTCAATTTAACACTAAGAAAAAAAGAGAGGGCACAAATTACGAGTATCGGTCATAGAAGAGGGATCATTACTACAGGTTTAATGGACATTAAAAGGTTAATCATAACATATATTGAACAACTCTAGGCCAACACATTTCATACCCTGGATTCAATGGACCAAATTCTTGAAAGACATGATTTGGCAAAATTTAAACAAGAGCAAAATAGACAACATGAACAGCCATTATCTTTTAAATAAATTTAATAAAAAATGTAAAATATTTTTAAAAAGAAAGAAACAGGCCTAGATGGGTTTACTGCAGAATTCTACCAAACATATGAGGAAGAAATTACAATTCTCCACAATATCTTCTAGAATATAGAAGCAGAAGGAATACTTACTCATTATATCAGGCTGTAGTGAACTCATTATTTTGTTTGCCTCAGCTTCCACTCTCATTACAAGTTTAACTTTCTCATATGAGAAACAGGGCTCAGTCACCTTTGACACAGTATCCAATTCCATACCACACTCACATGATGGTGGCCAGAGAAAACACTGTAAATGCAACTCTTTCACCTGACAGATTAGGCTTGCCACTGTACCTCTGACTGCTTACTTTAAACGGACTGTCCAGTTATTTGTCCATGAACTTAAACTGACACATAGTCTATTTCCTTAAATATATACTACCAGTTACCATGACTCTTCATTTCTGCCTCTTGACTTGGTAACAGAAGACTGCCCTTCTGACTCATTATGCCTTCACTGCCCAGGATTTGTGAGTAAAAATATTCAAATTTAATTTCTATTATGGTGGTATTTTAAATTTGTGCTTTCCATCAGAAGAACCAGGGACTACACAAAGATGGCTTTTCCCTAGAATACTAGGAGAGGAGGAGGACCCAATATAAGGCTTCCAGTGCCAGACTTTGAATACCACCCACATAAGATGGTGAACATAATTTATAAATATGTATGTGCTTACCGCTCTACCAACTGGTCACTGCTCCATTCCTTTCCCTCTCCTCAGGCCTCCATATTCCCTAAGATGGGTTAATATTGAAATTATGCTAATTAATAAGCCTATAATAGCATCTGTGTGTTCAAGTTAAAGAAAGAATCACACTTCTCTCACTTTAAATCAAAAGCTAGAAATCATTAAGCTTACTGAGGAAGACATAGCAAAAGCTAAGACAGGCTGAAAACTAAGTCCCTTGTACCAAACAGTTAACCAAGTTGGGAATGCAAAGAAAAGTCCTTGAAGGAAATTAAAATTGCTGCTCCAGTGAGCATACAAATTGTAAGAAAATAAAATTGTCTTATTTGCTGATATGAAGAAAATTTTAGTTGTCTGGATAGGAGACCCACTGGCCACAACACTCCTTAAACCAAAACCTAATTCAGAATGAGGTTCTAACTCTCTACAATTTTGTGAAGGCTGAAAGAGGTGAGACAGCTGCAGAAAACAAGTTTGAAGTTAGCAAAGGTGGGTTCACAAAATTTAAGGAAGGAAGCTATCTCCATAACATAAAAGGGCAAGGTGAAGCAGCAAGGGCTGATATAGAAGCTACAGCAAATTATTCATAAGATTTAGCTAAAATAACTGTTGAAGGTGGCTACACTAAAAAAATGGATTTTCAATGTAGATAAAACACCCTGATATTGGAAGAAGATGCCATCTAGCACTTTCATAGCTAGAGAAGAGGTCAATGCCTCGCCTCAAAGCTACAAAGAGCAGGTTAACTCTCTTGTTAGAAGCTAACGTAGCTGATGACTTTCAGTTAAATCCAATGCTCATTTATCATTCCAAAAGTACTAGGGGCCTTAAGAATGATTTTAAATCTATTCTGCCCGTGCTCTATGAATGAAACAACAAAGCCTGGATGACAGCACTCTGTTTACAGCACAATTTACTATTTTAAGCTCACTGTTCAGACCTACTGCCAAGAAAATAAGATTTCTTTCAAAATATCGCTGCTCCTTGACAAGGCACCTAGTCACCCAAGAGTTCTGATGGAGATGTACAAGGGAACTAATGTTATTTTCATATCCACTAACACAACATCCATTCTGCAGCGAATGGATCAAAGAGTCACTTTGACTTACAAGTCTTATAGTTTAAGATATATATTCCATAAGGATATAATTCTCATAGATATTGATTCTTCTAATGGATCTGGGCAAAGGAAATTGAAAATCTTCAGGAGTGGATTCAACATTCTAGGTGCCACTGAGAACATTTATTATTCATTGGAGGAGGTTAAAGTATCAACATTAACAGGAGTTTGGAAGAAATTGATTGCAACCCTCATGGATGACTTTTATTAGGAGTTAAACACTTCAGAGAAGAGAGTAACTGCAGATGTGGTAAAAATAGCATGACACCTGAAATTAGAAGTGAAGCGGGAATACATGACTGACTTGCTGCACTCTCATGTTAAAACTATAATGGGTAAAGAGTTATTTCTTATGAATAAGCAAAGAAAGTTCTTTCTGAAGAAACAACCCTTTAAAGCTTTTAAAGTAAAAAGCTTTTAAAAACAGTTAAAGCTGTTAAAGGTTTAACATGAGATTGTATCAAGTCAGTCGTGTATTTAGGCCCTACTTCTAATTTCAATTGTCTTGCTCCTTCCTTCCTTCCTTCCTTCCTTCCTTCCTTCCTCCCTCCCTCCCTCCCTCCCTCCTTCCTTTTTTCTTTTTTTTCTGAGACAGAGTTTCGCTCTTGTTGCCTAGGCGGGAGTGCAATGGGGCGATCTCCGCTCACTGCAACCTCCGCCTCCCAGGTTCAAGTGATTCTCCTGCCTCAGCCTCCCGAGTAGCTGGGATTACAGGTATGCGCCATCACGCTGGCTAATTTTGTAATTTAGTAGAGACGGGGTTTCTTCATGTTGGTCTGGCTGGTCTTGAACTCCCAACCTCAGGTGATCTGCCTGCCTCGGCCTCCCAAAGTGCTGGGATAACAGGTGTGAGCCACCGCTCCCGGCCTTGTCTTGTTATTTTTACCACATCTGCAGTTACTTACACATAAGTTTATTGCAGCGCTATTTACAATAGCAAAGTCATGGAACCAACCCAAATGCCCATCAATGATAGGCTAGATAAAGAAAATGTGTTACATATACACCATGGAATACTATGCAGCCATAAAAAAAGAATGAGACCATGTTCTTTGCAGGGACATGGATGAAGCTGGAAGCCATCATCCTCAGCAAACTAACACAGGAACAGAAAACCAAACACCACATGTTCTCACTCATAAGTGGGAGATGAACAATTAGAACACATGGACACAGGGATGGGAACATCATACACTGGGACCTGTTGGGGAATGGGGGGCAAGGGTAGGGAGAGCACTGTGACAAATAGCTAATGCATGTGGGGCTTAAAACCTAGATGATGGGTTGATAAGTGCAGCAAACCACCTGACACACCTATACCTATATAATAAGCCTGCAGGTTCTTCACTTGTATCCCAGAACTTAAAGTAAAATAAAATAAACTAAAAACTAAAAAAAAAGATTGACCAAGAATATCATATTTCATTGACTAAGATGCCAGGGATTGTTAAATACCCTATTATTTAAAAAAAAAAAAAAAAAAGAAAGTGGTTTCTCCTGGTTAAAATGAAGTGAACATTGTTGAAATGATAACAAATAATTTAGAATATTACATAAACTTAATTGACAAAGCAATGGCAGGATTTGAGAGAATTGACTACGGTTTTAAAAGAAGTTCTGCTGTGGGTAAAATGCTTTCAAACCACATTACACGCTACAGAGAAATCTTTAATAAAAGAAAGAGTCAATTGATGCAGAAAACTTGACTGTTGTCTTATTTTAATAAATTGCTTCAGCCATTCCAAAGCCACCACTACCCTGATCAGTCAGCAGCTATCAATATTGAGGCCAAGCCCTCCACCAGCAAAAAGATTATGACTTCCTGAAGGTTCCGATGATTATTAGCAATTTTACTAATAAAATATTTTAAATTAAGGTATGCTTACAATGCTATTACACACTTAATAGACTGTAGTGTAATCATAACTTTTATATACACTAATAAATCAAAGTATTGATGTGACTCCCTCTATTGTGATGGTCTTGAACTGAACCCACAAGATTTTCAAGGTATACCTGTATTTTACTAAGTGATTTGAAATGTTATGTCCACAAAAAAGCTGCAAGCTGAACAGGAATGTTTACCGCTACTTTATTCAGCTCGTAGCTTTTTGGAAGAAACCAAAATGCCATTCAATGAATGAAGAGATAAACAACAGTGGTATATCTATGTATGTATAATATTATTCCATGATGAAAATCAATATTGTTACATTGAAACACGTGGATGAATCAAGTGCCTATTTTGGTTAAAGAAGTCAATGTGTATGGGTTGCGTACTGCATAGTTTTATTTATAGGACATTCTGGAACAGGAAACCATAGAAAATGTAAAAAGATCAGTGATTTCCAGGGCATCAGGGGAAAATGGGAGGGTTGACTCAGTGAAGCACACATAAATTTTTAGGGTGGAGAAATATCCTACAGTGTGCTACTGTAGTGGTGAATACATGACATTATGTATTTGTAAAAACATGCAAGACTTTATAGCACAATTAATGACTTTCAAACGGATGTAAATTTTTGGAGAAAAACAGTATCCTAGGAGATTGGGGGAATTTCCAAATTGGTTACAGAATGTTACTAAATAACCTCACTGTGTTATTAATGTATAAAACACTGTCATCTTAGAGGGTGGAGGTAAATATTGCTGACCTAGACAACTTTGGAAATGAGGTTGTAAGACTAAATGCAAAAGACACTGTACATAAGCTCTGTAATCTAGTCAATAAGGTTGTTTCCTTCAGAAGTACAGGTAAACAATTCTGATACCACTTTATATGTATGCCAAAGTTGAACAATTAAATGAATGGATACTAGATAGCAGGCACCAAGTTTCTCACTGTTGAAGTGAGAGGTTACCAATAAGTAAAGGCAAGAGGCTAGTATGATCTATGTGCTATTAATTGAAGTTTAAGACATCAGTATAAACTACTATTTAGCTTGATGTAGATACAAATGATGTTATATAGAAAAACATACATGTGCATAGTTAGCATATAAACATATATTTTCTTGATCTGTCAGCTGAGAGGGCCTAGAAGTAATGACATCTCAGTAGCAAAGTGGAAACGTAGATCTTAG
Source organism: Macaca thibetana thibetana (assembly GCF_024542745.1). NCBI lineage: Eukaryota > Metazoa > Chordata > Mammalia > Primates > Cercopithecidae > Macaca > Macaca thibetana. The sequence continues at coordinate 123,126,958 of NC_065598.1, forward strand.
ATCTTGGTTTCTAATATCATCCTCCAGTTAAAAGAAAGAACTCATATGTGGGAGCTAAGCTATGAGGACGCAATGGTATAAGAATGATACATTGGACTTATGGACGTGGGGGAAAGGCTGGGGGTGGTGAGGGATAAAAGACCACACATTGTGTACAGTCACACTGCTCAGTTAATGAGTGCACCAAAACCTCAGAAATCACTACTAAAGAACTTATTCATGTAACCAAATGCCACCTGTTCCCCCAAAACCTATTGAAATAAAAAAATAAAAAATTTAATTAGAAAAAAGAAAAGAATAAATTGATGGTAAAAGGTGGCAATGTGTGATTTGGAAAAAAATAAATACATGTTTTAATTTTGATTTATGAAGCTTTGAATGATAACTTATGTTTCTCTGAACTCATTAAAAATAATTACAATGTAAATTATTTTTTATTTTAAAATTAAAATCAGATAATTATTTGAATAAAAAAATAATAAATAAAGGACTCAGAGCACATTTGAAAAATGTCTGATTTTAGGACTGGGGAAGAAAATATAAAAAATTATCTTATAGTGCCAAAACATAAAAACAGTACTAAAAATGCAATTCAAAATGTAGGGGGTATGTCAAATGAGGTGACTGATAGAATGAGCTAGTTGCCAAAATTGGTAACATTGTCCCTTCTTGATAATACCCCTCAACAACTAGGTATCAAAGGATCATACTTCAAAATAATAAGATTAATCTATGACAAACCGACAGCCAACATAATACTGAATGGGAAAAAATTGAAAACATTCATTTTAAGACATGGAACAAGACAAAATTGCTCATACCCATCACCACTATTCAACATCGTACTGGAAATCTTACCTACAGTTAGAGTCCTAGCCAGAGTCAAGAGAAAGAAATAAATGGCATCTGTATAACAAAAGAAGAAGTCAGTCTATCTCTTTTTACTGGTGATATGATTATATACCTAGAAAACCTTAAAGACTCCACCCAAAGGCTCTTGGAATTGACACACGAGTTTAGTTTGGGTTCAGGATGCAAAATTAATATAACATTTCTATACACAAAAGTCAGTGGCATTTCTATACACCAATAAAGTTCAAGCTGAGAGCCAAATCAAGAATGCAATCCCCTTTACAACAGACACACACAAATAAAATAACTACGAATACATCAAGCCGAGAAGGTAAAAGATCTCTACAAGGATTACTATAAAACACTGTTGAAAGAAATCATAAGTGACACAAACAAGTGAAAAAATATTTCATGCACATGGATTTGAAGAATCAATACTCTTAATATGGCCATACTCCCTAAAGCAATCTACAGGTTTAATACTATTCCAATCAAACTACCAACGTCATTTTTTACAGAGTTAGAAAAAAACTATTCTAAAATGAATATGGAACCAAAAAACAAGTCCAACTAGCCAAAGCAATTTTAAGCAGAAAGATTAAATCCAGAGGCATCCATTACAGTATTTCAGACTATACTATATGGATGGTGAACTAAAAATATCTGAGACAGGTCTCAATCAATTTAGAGAGCTTGTTTTACCAAAGTTATAGATGTGTCTGTGACACAGCCTTGGAAGGTCCTGATGACCTATGTCCAAGTTGGCCGGGGTATAGCTTGTTCTTATACACTTTAGGGAGACATAAGGGATCAATCAATATGTGTAAGATCTACATTGGTTAGGTCCAGAAAGGTGAGACAGCTCAAAGCAGGGGCTTTCAGGTTATAAGTAGACAAGAGGTAAAAGGTTGTAATGTTTTCGGTCTTTGATCAGCTTTTAGCTGAATACATAATTTACATGTGAGAGGGGGGTAAAGGAATAGTTACTTATGCCTTAGCTTGGCTCAGTGAATCTGCATTTTTACATAAACAATAAGGGATAGAAAGCAACACATACACATTTTTCTCAGGTGACTTTGAGTTCTGTCCTTTGTTCAGCACCAATGACGATAAGCTATCAATTTACATTGCCAGGGTATAAAACAACGGAACTGTTTTAGGGCAAAGATATTGAGGTTCATGAAGAAATTTCCTTATGGGCAAATTGTGAGGGAGGTATGTACATTTTTATACTTGTAGCTATCTTATTTAGAAATAAAATGAGAGACAGGTTTGCCTGACTCCGTTCCCAGCTCAGCTTTTCCCTTTGGCTTAGTGATTTGGGGGTCATGAGATTTATTTTCCTTTCACAGGCTACAGTAACCAAAATACCATTGTACTGATATAAAAACACATAGACCAAAGAAACAGAATAGGCAATACAGAAATAAAGCCACTCACCTACAAGTAACTGACCTATGAAAAAGTTGGCCAAAATAAACAGTGTAGAAAAGGCTCTCTATTCAATAAATGATGCTGGAAAAACTGGCTAGCCATATAGAAAAAACTACCCTCCCTTTCATCATATACAAAAATTAACTGAAGTTGGATTAAAGATGTTAATATAAGACCTCAAACTACAAAATCCTAGAACAAAATCTAAAAAACATTATTCTGGACGTTGGGCTTGGGAAATAATTTATGACTAAGTCCTCAAAAGCAAATGTAACAAAACAGAAAACTGAACGTGGGACCTAACTAAAGATCTTCTGCAAGGTAAAATAAACTATCAATAGAGTAGACAGACGACATACAGAATGGGAGAAAATGTTCACAAATCATGCATCTGACAAAGGTCTAATATCCAGGATTTATAAGGAATATAAAAAAGTTAAGAAGAAGAAAACAAATAATCCCATTTCAAAGTAAGCAAAAACATAAACAGGCACTTCTTAAATGAAGACATACAAGCAACCAACACATGTATGAAGAAAAAATTCAACATCATGATCATCAGAGAAATACAAATGAAAATCACAATGAGATATCCTCTCACACCAATCAGAATGGCTATTATTAAAAAGTCAAAAAACAGTAGATGGTGACAAGGCTGTGGAGAAAAGAAAGCTTAGGCAGTTTGTAGGAATTTAAATTAGTTCAGCTACTGTAGAATGTGTAAAGCAAAAAGTATCTGAGACAGATCCCTATACATTATGAAGTTTATTTCCCCAGAATTTAGGAAATGCCCAAGAAAAAGGAACACAGTAATCACAGAAACAGTCTGTGTTCTGTGCCTTTCTTCACAGATGATTTTGACGTCTTCAGTATTTAAAAGGAAAAAGGAGAATTGAGGAAGAAAAGGGAGGGTACAGTCACATTACTCAATCCACATGGTGCAAGAGAAAAGGAGCAGAGAATGGAATAGTCAAGTATGTATTAGTCTCAAGCTCAGTAAATCTGCACCTTACATAAGATAAGGTGAATATAGAGTAGCTACCTGTGAAGCTACCTGGCCTTTTATCTGTAGCTATTTGCTTAGGAACAAAAGGAAAGGCAGTTTCTTGCATGACTCAGCTTTCAACTCAATTTTTCCTTTGGGCATAGTATATGGGGGTCCTAAGACTGTCTTTTCCTTTCACATTTTTCCCTCCTCTCTTTATTAAATCTTTTGGAGAAAGCACTGAGAATAAAGTGAGTTTCTAGGCTAGGATGCTTTATTCCTAGACGGATAGATTCCATGTTTTAAGGAAAGCTTATTTTTAGCAGGTTATGGAGTCTCACATCTCATGAAGACAAATTAGGATGGAAAGAAAGACAGAAAACAGCAATGAAGGAGGAGTAACCGGAAAGGGGAAACAAGCCTGGAAAACTGACACAAGCCATATGTGGTTTATGTATATAAATAAGTTGCTCTTATTTTCTTCTGAGTTTTAACTTGTCTAGCTTCTATTTACAGGGCTTCAAGACAAGCACAACTTTGATGTTTAGTGAGTTTAAATCAGCAAGAAAAATGGAAAGAAAAACGAAAAAGGAGAAAACATTACTCTGGAGACTTGTAGCTGGAAAAATTTTAGAATTCAGTTCAAATTGCAGAAAAATAATAAACATTGAAAAATATTGGATAAAACTAGGGTCTAATAACTGGTATACTGTAGTTTTTTAGAAACATACTTTTCTCTATTAAATTCCCCAATTTGTAAAAGGCAAACTCGTAGAAGGATCAATTTATTTTTAAAATAAGGTTTAGTCTCATATTTGTCATGGTTATTTGCATGAAATGCAGCAATAATAATAATATGCCATGTAAGCTCTTTAAAAAAAAAAATGAGTTTGCTGGAATCTTTTTAATAAGGGATCTAAGATTAAACCTTTTTTAAAGCCTTAAGATCAGTCAAGGATTTATCTGTGCCTGCAAATACCTTTATGAATTGGGTGAATTTCTCTCTTTTTGAGGTCCAAGAACATTTCAAGTTTCTGGGCCTGTCAGAAAGTAACATTCTTTACTTTCCACAGGTCAGGACCCTGTAAAGGACAAGGAATGAGGCGTTTTTCCAAGGGGCTTTTATTGTCTCTGTAAGTCAGCCTCATTTTCTCAAGGCCATCTGAAAATATGCCATTCCACTCCAAGCTTTGGTAAAATAACTTGTGTCTCCAACATGTCCTGTTATACGAGAAATCAGAGTTTTATTTAACTTACGTAAGTAACTATATTGTCATAAATTAAGAATTCTCACAAAAAACTCCCAAATTTTGAAGCTGACAAATTATGTTTTACATTTTGGTCATAAGAGCATATTTTACTCAATTGTTAAAAGCTGTAAGTAGCTTAAAAGAAGAAAAAATTATCTTGGCTCTGAAAAACAAAACAAAAAGTATCAGCAAATGTTTTAAACAAAAAGTCATAAAATTTTTTTTTTCACTCTTCTATTTATTCAATTCATGCAGTTTACTACTATTGTGCTCAGTATTGGATTAGCAATCCTGATGAATACATTAGTTATCCATGAGAGTCCTGGAAGGTTTTTCTCTATTCCAATGACACAAACTCTAAATTTATCAGGAACCTATATTTATGAGTGCTCCTCGGAGTACTATAGCTTATTATTAACTTCCCTATAAAAGTATCAAAGTAAAACAATTGTAGATGACAAAAGTCTTAGAACAGCCATAGTTAAAGACAAAATTCATGAGAAAACTTGGTTATTTCTGAGGCATACAACAATTTAACATAATAATCATAATTACTATAATACTTCAGAGTATACATTAAGAAATATCAGAATCACAGGAATCTCATACAAGTTTGCAACAAAAATTAATAACACACATATAAATACAATTCAAAAAAGGTTGAACATTGTTTTATATTTGACAATGATTTCTATATTATCTTATTATACAAAACAATAGAATATTATTATACTACAAAATAAAATAATGAAGAAACATTGAATTTAGAATTTGATTTTGTAAAGTTTATCAAATGTCAAAGGTTTAAAACACTTCATGTCAAAAAATAGAGTCACAGGTCATTGTAAAATAAATCATTCATTTAGCTAAGGTGATAACTCTATGATTTCCATAAAAGAGCAAAAACCTTTACTCTTCGAAAGAGGAGACTTACTTTCCCAAACAATGTCATAATAAAGACAATGTGAGGCTAATTAAATCTGTCTCTCAAATCTTGCAAATAAATCAATTAAATTTTAATCATCTTGACCATAAGATATAATTTTCATAAACCTTTTTATAATCTTTTACAATTGCTTATGAAATGGTGGTTTAATGTTCAAAGAAAACCTTGTTAACCTGGCACAGGGGTCCAGACACTGGTTTGCAATAGTGTGCGTTTTATGTTAGTGTTTAATTTATAGAAAAACTCTGAAATAATTTTATCTCTCAAACTTGGCCCTTACAATCTCATGCACCCAACTCTTGTAATAGTACACGGGCCTAAACATGTTGAATAGTTGTATGTTCATGTGTCTCATGAATGCAGTTTATTTTGATTGTCATTTTCTCTGGAGTTTGAAGATGAGGCTTTAACTGCTGTCAATATTTAAGATTTAGCAAGAGTTGATGTCTTTTTTAGACCCAGGTGTCAAAGCCCTGTAACTTGACAGCACAAGGACGTTGAAAGAAATACACAGTGGTACATGGATGTAATAATCTTATTTTTTTTAAAAAAAATTTAATCTCAGTTTTGCTAAGTGAATCAAAAACTTAATAATGATGACATAAAAAATTATTCTGATAATTAGGCTATTTACCAAAAGGCAAAAAAAAAAAAAAAGACCTATGGCAATGTGATGACTTTTCCCTATGGGGAGTCCTTTTAGATAACCTGCAAGTCAAAACTAATGAAAATAGTACTTGAATTAATTAGACATTGGAGGAGTGCATCCTGGGTAATAAGTGAATATTTTTGGTTTCATAGAACAATTTAGACATATTAAGAAAAGATGAGTACAGAATGTTATATTGGAAGAAAACATTTTCTTTATACCTTTAGAATAAAACATTTTTAACATCAGGCTACAACAGCAGTTAGAACCTAAGGAAAAAATTACAGGAGCTGATGAAAAAGTTGAAGGAGAAAGTTATTATCTCAGGTCTTCTCAAAAAGGAGAAAAAACCTGAAAAGAGTAAGAACCAATAAAACTTGAATGTTTGGATTAAAATTATTTTATAATTTTTTGAGTAAATTAATACCTTGTAAAAATTTTCTCTAACCAATTTTTAATGTATTACTGTATTTTTAATATCAAAACTCAGTCTCTAGAAAAATTATTATAAATGATATTCTTTTAATTATAGCCAACTTAATCACAAAGATGTTTTTAATTCCTCTTTATTCAAACATTATTGGTACTTAAACAAGTAATTGACAACAAACTTGGACTTTGTGTTTTATCTTAAATATAATCTTCCTTAAATAGCTACTTATTTCATTTTAGGACAGAAATTTACTGTACAAGACTTGTTCTCATATAAAATTACTTTTCTTTAATAAGAATATATTTTTTAGAATTTTTTTCTCTAATATATATATATTTTAATTAGAAATGACCCAGATATTTAATAAATGTCTATTATTTAATTTAATATAGCCTTAGATTCTAAATTATTTGAAAAGCTTATTTTCAAGCATTTATTCATTTATTCATTTACATTTACTTAATTGATTTATTATTTAGTAATAATTGACCTAGTTTTTTTTTTTTAAATGAAAATTGCAATAGCCATTGTTTGGAGTTATTTCTCTGTTAATCATATTAGAGCTTGTGAATTTTTGGTGTTTACCTAAGTAAGAAACTTAAGGTTGCATAAATGGGTCTTTTACTAATAGCTCAGGATTTAGCTGTTTTTATTAAACCAACAATATTAAAATATCTTATTTATCAAAAAAATACACAAATATAATTCTGTTTTGGGAGGCATTTATAGCTTTATAACCCTCATGCCAAATTTTGACAACTTATCATATTTAGTAGAGATAAAATAAAAACCCATTTGACCAATATATCTAAACAATGATGTATGCTGACCATTCTGAAGACATTTCTAATTTTATTTTACCAAAAATTTTAAATTCAGCTTATTAATTAAAAATTTACTTAAGTCACATGAACTTGAAAAAGCATTTAGGATTAAAATTTCTACTTTTTGATAAAATTTTTTTTACTAGTTAAGCCAACTAATTAGAACATACATATATATATCTATATTGAGCAGTGAAACATTACATACAGAACACATAAATACATACACAGACACGTAGACAGGAGCAGATATTATAAATTTAGAAGACTGTTTTTTTCTTTCTTATTTTAGACTTCCAATTTTTTGATAACTTATTACACTATCCAAGGCAATTGTCAGCTAGATAACCCTAAATCTGCATACTAATGAAACAGCTCTAAGGTGAAACTCAGATAGCAAAAATTTACATATCAAAATATAGAGAGAGAAAGTCTGGTTGTGTTAGAAGAAGATTAAAAATGTATGCCAAGTCAAACATAAAATTATAAAAATCTACCAAAAGATTTTATAATGCGACCAATTTTATTTAAATAGGTAGTTCTAAATTTAGTCTTTATGTTTTAACTGGACCACTGAGCTCTCAGAGGAGCCCACACTGACTGCTGGGTCTCCAAAAAGAGAGAGATATCATGGGACTATGCCATGTCATACCTTTACAGTGTACTTTGCTATAAAAATATTTCTTTACATGTCTGAACTGCAGTCTTTCTTATCTTAAACATACAAAGAGTAGCCCCTGTAGCAATAACTATTTACTGTAAACAACTGCCATTTAATCATTTCCAAAAATTTATCAATTACCATGCTATTACAAATACGAAGATAAAAAATTTTGTCATAATGCAAAGAGATTTTTGATACCCTCAGAAGCTAAAAAGATCAGGTAACACAATGCAAAAGAGCACAGAGTTAGAACTGAGGGGAATTTGCCTTTGGCTCTAGTGACTTCACAAAGAAAGCAGAAGATCCTAAAAGAGGGGTGAGTGGCATCTTTTTTCTGAGTTACTTAAGGAGTCTGCGTGATTAGAAGCATTCTCTAGGTCTTTTCACTTGGTACAGAAGATGGCAAAGGGGAAGGAGGAATAAAGTGGAAGAAAAGTAAATGAAAGAATAGTTTTTCAAGAAAGGAAGTTTAAAAAGAAACAAAGCACATGGTGTTTTCTTTAAAAAGGCTTCAGTCCACTGGAAAAAAAAATTCCCAAAAGCAGGATAAAAAGAGAAGAAACATAAAGATAAAGCCTGTGTGTGTGTGTGTGTGTGTGTGTAGTGTGGATACCAGCTTTTAATTAAGTTTACTTTAACTATAAAGCTCCTAAAAAATTCTTTCAAATCTCTCACTACTCTATTTTAGCTAGAACTAACAGCTGATATACTAAATTAACATAAATATCAAACCAGAAAGAACTTTATTTAACAGCCAAATCCAGGCTGCCACAGTGAAAAGAGCAGAATCTTAGCTACTGAAATATAGCATGAAATGGCCACTACTGTTCTTCTCAGAAGAAAACCAGACAAACTAGAGGCAGCTTGGTTAGTAAAAGGCAACCTTCTTACGTAAATGAAATCCCTCAAGAAGTCAAAAAAATGTTTTTGATCACTGTTTGTTATTTGTTATTTTTGCAGCTGCAGGGAATTTTAGCCAATTCAAAACCCTGGTTCCGCATAATTTGGAATTCTCATTTGGATTTGACCTTGTTGGGTGGAGTTGGTCAAATCCAATGCAAGAAAGATGAAAACAACAACAAAACACTCTGAAGGTAAGCAGAAATTAATTCGTGGCTGGTTGTGAAATCTTAACTTGTAGTCTTTAAGGAGAATTTTCAAGACAGAATGCCAGTTTAGCTAATTACCTACGAATGGTGCCCTGGCTGAAGACTGCTCTCTACCATCTCAGAAGCAGGAAAAAAGTAAAACTTGCCTTCCCTGTTGTAAGTGAGCTGAAATTCCAGAAAGGAGTTGCCTGTCCTCCATCATGATGGAGGTGGGAAAACTTGCTTTCCTTGTTGGAAGTGAGTAAAACTCCAAAACGAGGAGCCCTACAGCAAAATAAACCTTAGCTCTCAACCGAGTTTAGTGAGATCGTGGATTCTGTGGAGGGGGAAGCTCCCAGAATTTGGAAAATTGTCTTTGAGCAATAAAGACAATTTGAGGTTGAGCAATAAAGATAGTCCAGGCTGTTGCCATGAACCCATAGGATATTTGTCAAAAGCCACCTCCACTCAGAGTCCCTTCCGTTAGTGGCCATTTTGTAAACTGAAAAGGATCTAAGACAGGTCTCAATCAGTTTTGAAGTTTATTTTGGTAGAACTAAGTACATGCCCAGAAGAAAGGAAAACATAAATCACAGAAACAGTCTGTGGTCTATGCCTTTCTTCAAAGATTATTTTGAGGGCTCCAATATTTAAAGGAAAAGTGTGCCAGAAGGAAAAGAGGGAGGGTATGGTTACATTACTGAATCCATATGTTGCAAGATAAAAGATGCAGGTAGGAAAATAGTCAAGTATGTATTATTCTCATGTTCAGTAAATCCACACGTTACGTAAGGTAAGTTGAACACAAATTCTCATTCAGATTAGACCTAGTTGGGTAGAGTTGGTCAAATCTAAAATATATTCAAATGTTGATCGAAACTAGAGCTCTTAAAATTACATCAAAAAACATGAAGAAACCATCTGAGGCAAATCATAATCAAATTGCTGAAAACACTGAGGAGAAAATTTTAAATATAGACAGAGAAAGAAGACAATACACAAAGATTACCATATATACAAAAAAAAAAGATAATAACAATAGTAGGCTTCATGTTAAAAATAATTAAATCCATGAGAGAATGTATGACATTTTTAAAGTAAATTACTGTCAACCTAGAAATATATACCCAACAAAAACAGCATTCAGAAATTAAAGATAAATATTTTTAAGATAAAAGATAAAGTGTTAGTAATTACCAGACCTTCACACACACAGATACATGTTAATAAAATGTTCAGAAAAATATAAAATTAAACATGTGGAAATCTGGGCATTCATAAAAATATAAATAGTACTAGAAACTATATACAAAAACACATAAATATAAAGATTTGTGGAAGGTAAGTATAAAACATTTTCATTTTAAAGATCTCTTTACAAGATAGTTGACTAAAGTAAAATTATACAGATTATAAAATTAAAATATATAACCTGGTAACCCAAAGGATGAGAAGGTGAAATAGAAATTTTCAATTGTAAGGCAATTAAGCAATATAATATTAATTAAAGGTTGGCTATAATAAACTAAATATGTATATTGAAATTTCTATAGCAATCAATAAAAAGCAAAAGAAATATAGTTAGTAATACATTTGGTGGGAAAAAATAAAATTAACTTTCCATTATTTCCAAATAAAGCAAGAAATGAGGTAAACATAAATGAACAAATAACATATGAAAGAGAAAATAAATAGTAACATAACTGATTTGAACCACGAAATATCAATAAGTACATTAAATCCCAATGGTAAAACAGGCATTGTCTCAAAGAACTATAATGTGAATCATATACAGCGTTTTAAATTTTCTGGTATTCATATTATTCATGTAAACATAGAAGATTAAATTAACTTTAGAAATATATTTTATTTAACCTAGTATATTTAAAATACTATAATTTCAACATATAATCAGTAGAAGAGTGTATTAATAAGATATTGCATACCATTTGTTTCCAGACTAAGTCTCCAAAATCCCATGTTTCTTTTATACTTATGACACATCTAAATTGAGACTAGTCATATTTCAAGTACTCAATAGGTACATGTAGCTAGCAGCTAACATATTGTAAAGAACAGAGCCAAACTTTCTAACTAAAATAGATTATCATAATGTATATGAAAGCAAAATTCAAATGCATGTGGTTTACGTAAAACAAACTTTAAATATAAGAACATTAATATGTTAAAAGTAAATGAAAATAGTATGTTATACAAACACTAATCAAAAGGAAGCTGGAGTGGCTATGTTAATATTAGAAAAAATAGAGATAAAAAGTGCTATTTCATAAGGACATAATATTCTAAATGGGTTCATAATTTAATCACAGAGTTTCAAAATGCATGAAGCAAAAATTAATAAAGGATAAACACACAAATTTGAAATAATAGTTGGAGATTTCGATACTCTTCTCAAATTATTAACAGAATAACAGAAGGAAAATAATTTAGGTAATTGCAATTAGAATTTATAAAATTTATTTTGAATACATCCAAATACATGTCATTTTCTAGCTTATACAGAAAAAGTCACCATGATAGACAATATTTGGGGTCATAAAAAGCCACAATAAATGTAAAATCTTAAAATCAAAGTGTATGAATTAGATTGTAATGCTACCTTAACAAAATAGTACACACTAGATAGCTTAAACAGCAGAAATTAGTTTTCCCACAATTCTGGAGATTATAAAGCTGAGACTATAGTGTCACCAAGTTGGATTTTTACTGAGGCACCTGCCTATAGCTTACGAATGGCCTCTTTTTTGCCGTGATCTCATATGGTTTTCCCTCAGTTTGTGTGTTGTTGATATTCTAATATCTTATTCTTATAAGGATACCAGTTATATTGGATCAGGGTCCATCCACATGATCTTTTTTACTTTAATCATCCCCTTTAAAGCCCTATCACCAATTATAGTCTTATTCTGAGGTATGGGAATATAGGGCATCAATAAATTAATTTGAAAAGGGATACATTTTGACCTTTTGACCTATAACAGTGTGTCCACTAACCAAAATATATTTAAGCAAGATTAAATAACTCAAAGTTACCTTAAATAATAATAATAATAATAATAATAATAAACAAAGAAAAAGGGTAAGGACTATTAATACCAGCCACCTGGTAGGGGCCACCGTAGTATCCAGTGTTCTGATCTGTAGAGGACACTGGCAGTCCAATAGCCATTAAAGTTGTGGAACCCCTTTAAGAGAGAAATGCTGCCGTGTCCATCCCTCCCAAGAAGGCAATGCTATTGTGCTGCCCTGGAATTGGAGCAACCATCTCCCAAACCCCATGTGCACCCCAGACCCCAGAACCACAATCTTCCCATGATTACTTATGTCTAGGACACCAGGGCCACCCTGGAGCAAGAGCTCCCATGATCAGGAACCAGAGCCAATATAGTCTGTGAAAACCCATGCTCTGGGTTCCAGATCCCCAGCTGTACCACAAGCACCCATACTTTGTACATTATTACCAAAGCAGCAGTGGGGTTGCCTGTACCCTGTGCACTGGTGCCACTACTGCATTAATTCCAGTAGTTGTGATCTCTCCATGCATGCCAGTGTTCTTGATCCCAAGTCTATGGCTGCTCTGTGAGCTTCATGCATAGACCCTAGTGACATTACTATCACAAGTCCACCCATGTGGTGTACCTGGCTTTTAGAGGGATACCCTAGGCTCCAGCTTCCTTGTAGGAGAAAAAGAGATCAAGAGTATGTCAGTAGCTTTTGCCACAGAAGATTCCACCGGTCCTTACTGCCACCACAGACAACTACCATCTTATGTGCTGAAGACCCCCAAAATCTTCATTGACACTGACCTCAGATGACAAACCTACATGGAGACAACACTGATGCACCCTCCCCAGAGCTGGAACTGCTGTACTCCCCCACCCTCCACTCACCCAGCCATCACTCACACCTACAAGTACGTGAAGGTCGTTCCCCAATTAAAGCAGTGCGAGAAGTTTGGAAGAGGTGATTTCTCAATAAATTGCACAGACATCCATGCAAGGCAACAAAATTATAAAAAACTAAGGACACATGACACTACCAAAGGAACACAGTAATTTTCCAGTAATTGATCTCAAAAAAATGGAGATCTGTGGATTTTCTAACAAGGAATTCAAAACAATTGTTTTAAGAAGCTCAGTAAGCTACAAGAAAATACAGATAAACAATTCAGTCAAATACAAAAACAATATGTGAACAAAAATAAAGTTTAACAGAGAGAAATCATAACAGAGCAGAAATTCTAGAGCTGAAGAATACAATTATTTAAATAAAAATATAATATGATAGAGAGTATTAGCAGAATTGATCAAGCAGAATAAAGATTCTGTGAACCCAAAGGTCATTTGAAAATGTTCTATCACAGGAAATAAAAGAAAATAGAATGAAAAGAAATAAATAAAGCCTACAGGATTTATTGGACACCTTTAAGAATAGCTAAATGGTTTAAAAAATACTCAAGTATATGCTCCCTACAAAAGACTCACATCATTTTTAAAGACATACATAGACTGATAATGAAGGGAGATATTTTATGCATCTAGAAACCAAAAGAGAGCTGGAATACCTATATTTGTATTGGACATAATGGACTTCAAGTCAAAAACCAAAAAAAGAAATAAAGTTTTATATATATATATATATATATATATATATACACACACACACACACACACACACACACATATATATCTATATGTACAGAGAATGTTGGTAGAAATAGACAGCAATACAATAATAGTAGCGCACTTAAATAACACACTTTTATCAATAAATAGAACATCCAGATAGAGAAATAAAAACAAAATATTGGACTTGTTACTTTATGTTAGATCAAATGGACCTAAGAGAACACTCCAACTAATAGCAACAGAATACAGAATCTTATCAAACACACAGAGAACATTATTCAGGGTAGGTGCATTAGGCTACAAAACAAGCCTTAAGAATTAAGAAGATTGAAATTTTATCAATATCTTTTCTAACCACAACAACAATTGGATTGGAAAACAATTGGATTGGATCCAATAACAATTGGATTGGAAAACTTCCAAGTATGTGGAAATTAAAACACACACTCCTGAACAACCATTGGATCAAATAACAAATGAAAAACAAAGTTTTAAAATATCTTGAGACAAAAAAATGTAAACACAACATATCAAAACTTATGGAACTTAGCAAAATCAGTTAGAAGAGGGAAGTTCATAGCCATAAATGTCTTAAAAAAGAAGAAAGCTCTCAAATAAGCAAATTAACATTACATCTCAAGGAATTAAAATAAAAAAAAAATACTAAGCACAAAGTTGGTAAAATGAAAGAAATAATATATGTCAGGGCAGAAATAAATGAGAGACTAGAAAAATAATGGAAAATATCCTCAAAATTAAGAGTTTATTTTTTCAAAAGAATCACAAAATTGGCAAATATTTAGCTAGAATAAAAAGAAGAAAAGGAAAAGAAAATCAGCAATGAAATAGGGAATATTACAACTGATACCACAGAAATACCAATGGACATAAGAGACTATTGTAAAAGTTATATGTCAAAAAATTGGATAACATAAAATAAATGAATACATTTCTGAAAACATAAAACCTACTGACACCAAATCATGAAAATAGAAAATCTAAACAGACTCATAATGAGTGAGGAGATTGAATGAATAATTAAAAATATATCAAATAAAAGCTCAGGACCGGATGGTTTCAATTCTAAATCCTACGAAACACTTAAAAATAATATCATTTCTTCTCAAAATGTTCCAAAAAGATAAAGCATGAAAAATACTTTTAATAAAACAGATGGAGTAGAGACATTTTTTGAAACAGAAAGAATATCAAAGCTCACACAAGAATCAATAAAGTCACAGTACTCCTTTTCTAAAAAAATTCAAAACTGCATTCATAATTAAAATATATTTCATCAAATTAAATGCTTGGCATAGGTGGCTATTGGTAAATTCAACCAAATAATTAAAGAATGAAAGTACTTATTTTACCCAAACCAAAAATTTCCAGAAAAGAATAGTGAAGACAATTATCAACACATCTTATAAGACCAGAGTTATTCTAATAACAAAAGTAAAACATATAAGAAAAAATGTTAATTCAATATCCAGCATGATAGAAAAGAACACGTTTTTAACAAATTTTAAAGAGAAAAGTCTAGCAATAAATACAAAAGGTCATTGTCAAGTAAGTTTTATCTTGAGACTATAAGGATATCTGTTCTCATCATAAATATTGGGTCTTGCACTGTCAGTCATAGTTAGTTCTAAAAGGCAAGAAAAATAAATGAAGGGCATAAAGTTTGGAAATGTAGAATATGTAATGTTACTTACAAGAGACACGATTATTTACATAGCAAAGCCTAAAGTACCAACCCTGCCAAAAAACGACCTATATAAACTTTGGCCACAATGAGATATCACATAGCACCCACTAAGATGGCTGTAATCAAAAAAAGATACACAATAAGAAATATTGGCAAGAATCTAGAGAAATCTGAACTCTTAGACATTGCCAGTGAGAAGGAAATCTAATTAATAACTTTAAGAAACAATTAATCTAGATTTGCCATATGACTGAGAAATTCTATTCCTAGACATGTAACCAAGGAAAATGAAATGGTATGTTCAGACAAAAACCTGAACATGAATGTTTATAAAAGCATTATTTACAACCAAAAGGTGTAAATAACCCAAATATCTATCAACTGATAAATGGATGAACAAAATTTGGCATCTCCATAAAGTGAGCAACAGTTCATAGCCATATATAAGAATGAAGTACTGGGCCAGGCACGGTGGCTCACGCCTGTAATCCTAGTACTTTGGGAGGCCGAGGTGGGTGGATCACGAGGTCAGGAGATGGAGACCATGGTGAAACCCCGTCTCTACTAAAAATACAAACAATTAGCCAGGCATGGTGGTGGACGCCTGTAGTCCCAGCTACTCGGGAGGCTGAGGCAGGAGAATGACGTGAACTCGGGAGGCGGAGCTTGCAGGGAGCAGAGATCGCGCCACTGCACTCCAGCCCAGGGGACAGAGTGAAACTCCGTCTCAAAAAAAAAAAAAAAAAGAATGAAGTACTGATACATGCTACAACATGGATGAAACTTGAAAACATGATGCCTACTTAAAGTGTCAAGACACATAGGATATAATTCCTTTTATATGAAATATCCTGAATAGGCCAATTTATAGACACAGAAAGTATATTAGCAGTTCACAGGCGCTAGGGTAGAGGGAAATGAGAGTGATTTTTAATTGATATGGAAATTATTTTGGAGTTAACAAAATGTTCTGCTATTAGTAATGATTGTTGTAAAATTTCATATATATAAAAAGTCAGTGTATTCTGTAACTTAGGATTATGAATTTATTATGTGTGAATTATATCTCATAAAAATTAAAAACAAATTTTTCCAGGTCACAGTATACAAAGTTAATAGACAAAATCATTTTAGTATATTTTATAATTAATTTTTTAACTTTTACTTTATTTCAGGGGTACAGGTGCAGGTTGGCAGTGTAGGTAAATTGTATGTCACGGGTTTGGTGTACAGATTATTTTGTCTCTGAGGTGATAAGCATAGTACTCGATAAGTAGCTTTTTTTGTTTTGTTTTGTTTTGTTTTTTTGATCCTCACTTTCCTCACTCTTTCTACCACCAAGTAAGCCCTGGTGTCTGTTGTTCCCTTATTTGTAACCATATGTGCTAAATGTTTTGTTCTCACCTATAAATGAGAACATGCAGTATTTGGGTTTCTGTTCCTGCATTTGTTTGCTTAAAATAATGGCCTCCAGCTCCATTCATGTTGCTGCCAAAAAAAAAAAAAAAAAAAAAAAAAGTGTAATCTTGCTCCCTTTTTATGGCTTCATAGTATTCCATGGTGTACATGTACCACATTTTCTTTAGCCAGTTTACCACTGATGGGCATTTAGGATATTTCCATGTCTTTGCTTTTGTGAATACCGCTGCAATGAACATACACATGCATGTGTCTTTATAGTAAAATGATTTATATCCCTTTAGGTATATACCCAATAATGGGATTGTTGGGTCGAATGGTAATTCTGCTTTGAGTTCTTTGAGAAATCACCAAACTTCTTTCCACAATGGCTGAACTAGTTTGCATTTCCGCTAGCAGTGTATAAGCATTCCCTTTTCTCCATGGCATTGCCGGCATCTGTTATTTTTTGACTTTTTAGTAATACTCATTCTTATTGTGTGAGATGGTATCTCACTGTAGTTTTGATTTGCATTTCTCCAAAGACTAATGATGTTGAGAATTTTTTCACATGCTTGTTGGCTTCTTTTGAAAGTGTATGTATGTCTTTTCAAAGAGTATGTATGTCTTATTTTGAAAAGTGTCTACGTCCTTTGCCCACTTTTTATCTGGTTGTTTGTGTTTTGGTTGTGGATTTGTTTAAGTTACTTATAGATTATGGATATTAGACCTTTGTCAGATGCATAGTTTGCAGATATTTTCCCACTCTGTACATTGTCTGTTTACTCTGTTGATAGTTTATTTTACTGTGCAGAAGCCAATCTCAGCCAAAATGGATGCTCACTTCCTTCTCCTTCTGTGCCTCGGGTGTTTCCTGTGACATCTTTGTTGGAATCTAGTGTTCTCTCCCAGATGTTCTATTCAAAGTCTGATGATCTATTTTCAATTTGAATCCTTCCTTGTAGAGAGGGCAAGTGTCTAATGTCTCTAGTCAGCCATCTTAAAACTATCACTTCTGCTCCGTCCTCCATAAGCCACCTATATGTGATTTCATTCAATATTTTTCCCCATTTGATGGGCTCTCTTTTTACTTTCTTAATGGTGTTTTCTGAAGTACAAATTTTTAAAAGAAATTAATAATGTATAATTTATGTATTATTATTTCGTTCCTTGTGTTTTTGAAGTCATATATATAACACAATTGCCTAATCCAGGTTCAGAAGTATTTGCACCTATTCCTTCTTCTAAAAGTTTTATAGTTTTACACTCTACATTTGGGTCTTTTGTTTATTTTGAGTTAATTTTTGTATATGAGGTGTATTAGTCTATTTTCACACCGCTGATTAAAACATACCCGAGACTGGGTAATTTATTTTAAAAATATACATTTCATAAACTCACAGTTCCACATGGCTGAGGAGGCCTCACAATCATGGCAGAAGGCAAAAGGCATGTCTCACATGGCAGCAGACAAGAGAGAATGAGAGCCATTACTTTTCATTACTTTTGCAAATTTCTGCAGCTGGCTTGAATTTATTCTCAGAAAATGGGATTTTATTTTCTATTGCATTGTGAAGATGCAGATTTTCCAAACATTCATGCTGTTTTCCTTTTAAAACTGAATGCTTTTAACAGCACCCAAGTCACATCATCAATGTTTTGCTGCTTTGAAATTTCTTTCACCAGATACCCTAAATCATCTGCCTCAAGTTCAAAGTTCCACAAGTCTCTAGGGCAGGGGCAAAATGCTATCAGTGTCTTTGCTAAAACATAGCAAGAGTCACCTTTACTCCAGTTCCTAACAAGTTCCTCATCTCCATCTGAGATCACCTCAGCCTGGATTTCATTGCCCATATTATTATCAGCACTTTGATCAAAACCATTTAACAAGTCTCTAGGAAGTTCCAACCTTTCCCACATTTTCCTGTCTTCTTCTGAGTCTTCCAAACTGTTCCAAACTCTTCGTGTTACACAATTCCAAAGTTGCTTCCACATTTTCAGGTAACTTTACAGTAGCACCTTTTTCTACTGGTACCAATTAACTGTATTAGTTCATTTTCATACAACTGATGAAGACTTACTTGAGAATGAGTAATTTACAAAAAAAATGTAAGTTTCACGGACTCACAGTTCTATGTGACTGGGGAGACCTCACAATCATGGCAGAAGGCAAAAGGCACGTCTCTCATGGCAGCAGACAAGAGAGAATGAGAGCCAAGAGAAAGGGGTTTCCCACTACAAAATCATCAGATCTCACGAGATTTATTTACTACCACAAGAACAGTATGGAGGAAACCACCCCTATGATTCAATCATCTCCCACCATTCCTCCCACAACACGTGGGAATTATGGTAGCTACAGTTCAAGATGAGATTCAGTGAAGACACAGCCAAACCATATCACAGTGTGAGGTAGCTAGGTTCCTATATTTGCGAGTGGATATCAAGTTGTCCCGAATTATTTGTTGAAAACTCTATTCTTCCCCACATTGAATGGTCTTGGCATCTTTGTCAAAACTCAATTGACCATAATGTAAGGGTGTATTTCTAAACTTTCAGTTGTATTCTGTTGATTTAGATGTATGTTCTTATGTCAGTACCACACTTTTGCTGCTTTGTAGCAATTTCTAAAATCAGTAATTTTAAAAATTGAAAAGTGTGGGCCCTTCTATTTTGTACATCTTTTTCAACATTGTATTGGCTATGTCCCAACAATTTCTATATAAATTTAGAATCAGCTCGTCTATCTCTGAAAATTGCAGTAAATATTATATCCATTTGCTATCATAAGAAAAATTACTATTACAATTCACTAGCATGAGATATATATTCACTTAGGTAGGTTTTCATTAATTTCTTAACACTTGTCATTTCAGAGTACAAGTTTTGCAATTCTGTTAAATGTATTCTTAAGTATTTTTATTAATGGTACTATGAACTTAATTAGTTTTTAAAGGTCATTTTCAGTTTTCTTACTGCTTCCATATAGATACACGTTTGATTCTGCATATTTATCTTATATGTTGCAACATTTATGACTTCATTTATCACTTCTAATAGTTTTTCAATAGACAACTTAGGACTTTTTACATATCAGATGATATGGTTTGGCTACATCCCCACCCAAATCTCATCTTGAATTGTAGCTCCCATAATCCCCACATATTGTGGGAGGGACCCTGTGGGAGATAATTGAATCATGGGGCAGATTTTTCTGTGTTGTTTTCATGATAGTGAATAAGTCTCACGAAATCTGATGGTTTTATAAAGGGCAGTTCACCTGCACAGGCTCTCTTGCCTGCTGCCATGTAAGACTTGGCTTTGCTCCTTTCTTCTTCACTTCCCGCCATGATTGTGAGTTCTCCCCAGCCATGCATCTGTTCTCAGATAAATGATTTTTCTACATCTTCCACATTCTTGACCATTTTAATCCTTCAGTGTTTCTTTCCTATGAGTGCAGCTTACCACAGAGTTTTATCTGGGCTTTCTTTTTAGTAATCTATCTGCTCATCAACTTGCTAGATTTTGGGACAGATCTTCATTGCATTTTCTCCATCTATCATCCGGGACTTTTTGCCCAGTCCCAATCTGAAGATAGCATCTGGTTTGGCAACCAGATACCCCTTGGACACCAGGTGGCTGTAGTTGCCAAGCATGACATTCCTATAAAGATTCTTATGAGGAGAGTCCATTTACTGCCTTTGCTCCAGGACAAAGTCCACAAACATGTCTTTGAAGGTCAATAATTCCCAGGACATGGCCATCCTGTTATTCTCTGGAAAAAGGATGGAGATCTCCTCCTGAGACCTCAGCCTGGGTTTTCTTAGACTAAGTGAGGAAGCACAGGCAAAGATAAGCTGGGGTCTGAATTTGTTTAGCAGCATTCTCAGTTACGTATTCTGTCCTTGATTGCCAAAAGCCTAAAAACTCTAGTGCAGATGACAATAGATAGTGTCTATTGAGTATTTTTAACATGAAGTGTTGGGTTTTTCAAATTATTTTTCTGCAACTATTACAGAAATTACATAATCATATAATTTTTATTTTATTCTATTGATATGGTATATTACATTAATTAATTTTTGGAGGTTGAAAACAATCTTGAATTTCTAACTAAAGTTCCATTTGATCATATTGGGTAATTCTTTTAAACATTGGTGAAGTCAGGTTGCTAGTATTTTTCCGAGATTGTTTTCATTTATATTCATAAGTGATACTGGCCAGTAATATTCTTTTCTTGTAATATATTCATCTGATTTTGATATTTATCAAACACTGGCCTCAGAATTAGTTGGGAAGTATTTTCTTCTCTGCTATTGTTTGATAGAGTTTGTAAAGAATTGGTATTAATGCCTTAAATGTCTTGTAGAACTCAATGAATCCCCTTGGTGAAGGGTTTACATTGTTGGAAAATTTTGATTCAATCTCTACTAAACATAAGTCTTTTTGGCTTTAATTTATTATTTTTTATTGATAAAAGAAGTTGGATATATTTATGAAGCACATGTGTTTTTTGATAGATGTTGTATTAGTCCATTTTCATGCTGCTAATAAAGACATACCTGAGACTGGGAAGAAAAAGAGGTTTAATTGGACTTAAAGTTCCACATGGCTGGGGAGGCCTCAGAATCATGGTAGGAGGCAAAAGGCACTTCTTTTTTTAAATTTTACTTTAAGTTAGGGATATATGTGTAGAATGTGCAAGTTTGTTATATAGGTATACATGTGCCATGGTGGTTTGCTGTACCTATCAACCCATCATCTAGGCTTTAAGCCACACATGCATTTGGTATTTGTCCTAATGCTCTCCCTCCCCTTGCCCCCAACACCCTGACAGGCACCAGTGTGTGATGTTCCCCTCCCTGTGTCCATTTGTTCTCATTATTCAACTCCCACTTATGAGTGAGAACATGCAGTGTTTGGTTTTCTGTTCCTGTGTTGGTTTTCTGAGAATGATGACTTAAAGTTACATCCATGTCCTTCAAGGACATGAACTCATTCTTTTGTATGGCTGCATAGTATTCCATGGTATATATGTGCCACAGTTTCCTTATCCAGTCTATCATTGATGGGCATTTGGATTGGTTCCAAGTCTTTGCTATTGTGAATAGTGCTGCAGTAAACATACGTGTACATGCGTCTTTATAGTAGAATGATTTATAATCCTTTCAGATTATAATGGGATTGCTGGGTCAAATGGTATTTCTGGTTCTAGGTCCTTGACGAATCACCACATTGTCTTCCACAATGGTTGAACTAATTTGTACTCCCACCAACAGTGTAAAAGCGTTCCTATTTCTCCACAGCCTCACCAGCATCTGTTGTTTCCTGACTTTTTAATAACTGCCATTCTAACTGGCCTGAGATGGTATCTCATTGTGGTTTTGATTTGCATTTCTCTCATAACCAGTGATGATGAGCTTTTTTTCATATGTTTCTTGGCCACATAAATGTCTTTTTCTGAGAAGTGTCTGTTTGTATCCTTTGCCAACTTTTTGATGGTTTATTTTTTGTTTTTTTCTTGTAAATTTGTTTAAATTCCTTATAGATTCTGGATATTAGACTTTTGTCAGATGGATAGATTGCAAAAATGTTCTCCCATTCTGTAGGTTGCCTGTACACTCTGAAAATACTTTCTTTCACTGACAAACCTAACAAAAACAAGCAATGGGGAAAAAATCCCCTATTTAATAAATGATGCTAGGAAAACTGGCTAGACATATGCAGAAAACAGAAACTGGACCCCTTCCTGATACCTTATACAAAAATTAACTCAAGATGGATTAAAGAGTTAAATGCAAAACCTAAAACCATAAATACCCTGGAAGACAACCTCAGCAATACCATTCAGAACATATGCATGGACAAAGACTTAACGACTCAAACACCAAAAGCAATCCCAACAAAAGTGGAAATTGACAAATGGGATCTAATTAAACTAAAGAGCTCCTGCACAGCAAAAGGCACTTCTTACACGGCAGCGGGAAGAGAAAATGAGAAAGAAGCAAAAGCGGAAACCCCTGAAAAACCTATCAGAACTTGTGAGACTTATTCACTATCATGAGAATAGTACAGGAAAGACTGGATCCCATGGTTCAATTACCTCCCCCTGGGCCCATCCCACAACATGTGGGAATTCTGGGAGATGCAACTCAAGTTGAGATTTGGGTGGGGAAACAGCCAAACCATATCATTCTATGCCTGGCCCCTCCAAATCTCATGTCCTCACATTTCAAAACCAATCATACCTTCCCAACATTCCCCCAAAGTCTTAACTCATTTCAGCATTAATCCCAAAAGTCCACAGTCCAAATACTCATCTAAGACAAGGCAAGACACTACACCTATGAGCCTGTAAAATCAACGGTAAACTAGTTACTTCCTACATACAACGGAGGTACATGGATTGGGTAAATCCAACTACTCCAAATGGGAGAAATTGGCCAAAACAAAGGGATTACAGGGCCCATGCAAGTCTGAAATCTAGTGAGGTAGTCAAATTTTAAAGCTCTAAAATGATCTCCTTTGACTCCAGGTCTCTCATATAGGTCATTCTGATATAAGAGGTGAGTTCCCATGGTCTTTTTTTTTTTTTCATATGCAAAATATTTTAATTGCTGAAGAGTTAGAATAAATTTTGGCTCACTTGCATTAACATTTCTCTTCTTGGGACTTTTGCTTCATTTTTCACAAAGTTTGCATTATTAGTGCTTTGACCACTTTTGCCTAAGATTTCTTTCTCTTGACCCCCTGAACAGTAGATAGACAAAAAAACAAGCTCACACTGAAATTGAATTTCATAATTAGTCTTCAGGCTGTAAGAATGTTCTTAGAAGTTTTATGTAATAACTGATAAATCAGCAAATCAAGTCTATTCCATTTTGAAGTGTCAGGCTTTTAAATTCTTAGGAAATAGTCTTGTGATATGAAACCTGAAGAGACATGAAGATATAATTAATACAGCATTTTCCCCAGAAAAAAAAAATATTTCTAATATTTATTGTAGCATCAATTACTAGCAACTTCAATACTGGTGATCTCTAGTATTTGTGTTTCTCTTCTTTTCCAGGGAGTTAAAACTAAATAACTTTCACAGCCTCATTTATAATTTTAGACGAGGTCACGAGACATATTTCTGGCTAATACAAGGTAAGCTGAAATATGTATGTAACACAAAGGAATAGCCCATTAAAAAAATCCTGTGTGATTTTAGTTCTATCTTTCCACAACTCCCAGTCAGAGAAAGAGGCACCAATAGGGGAATTCTGGGACTGCAGGGCATGACAAAGCCACAAGATGGAAGGTGCCACAACTCCTGCATTTCCTTCCATATTATAGAGTGAAAAATAAATGTATATATAAAACCCACTTAGATTTTGGGTTTGATAGCAACTATCCTATTGATAGCAATTATGCAGACTCCCTTTCTTTGATTATTCTGGCTATTCTTGGCTTTTTAAATGTTCATAAAAATTTGGAATCAGTTGGTAAATTACCGCACACACATACACATTTGTGCATACACACACAGGAAACACCTTATAGAATTAAAATTTCAAGTCTGTTGAATCTATTTACAGGTTAATTAGAGAAGAATTTACAACATCACATTATTTATACCTCCAACTTAAGACCATCAGATATTCCTTAATTAACTTGAACTTACTTTTTTACCAATAATACATTGTAGTTTTCTTTTTTTTCTTTTTTTTAATTATACTTTAAGTTCTAGGGTACATGTGCATAATGTGCAGGTTTGTTACATATGTATACTTGTGCCATGTTGGTGTGCTGCACCCATCAACTTGTCAGCACTCATCAACTCGTCATTTACATCAGGTATAACTCCCAATGCCATCCCTCCCCCCTACCTCCTCCCTACAATAGGCCCTGGTGTGTGATGTTCCCCTTCCCGTGTCCAAGTGATCTCATTGTTCAATTCACACCTATGAGTGAGAACATGCAGTGTTTGGTTTTCTGTTCTTGCGATAGTTTGCTGAGAATGATGGTTTCCAGCTGCATCCGTGTCCCTACAAAGGACACAAACTCATCCTTTTTTCTGGCTGCATAGTATTCCTTGGTGCATATGTGCCACATTTTCTTAATCCAGTCTGTCTCTGATGGACATTTGGGTTGATTCCAAGTCTTTGCTATTGTGAATAGTGCTGCAATAAACATACGTGTGCATGTGTCTTTATAGCAGCATGATTTATAATCCTTTGGGTATATACCCAGTAATGGGATGGCTGGGTCATATGGTATGTCTAGTTCTAGATCCTTGAGGAATTGCCATACTGTTTTCCACAATGGTTGAACTAGTTTACAATCCCACCAACAGTGTAAAAGTGTTCCTATTTCTCCACATGCTCTCCAGCACCTGTTGTTTCCTGACTTTTGAATGATTGCCATTCTAACTGGTGTGAGATGGTATCTCACTGTGGTTTTGATTTGCATTTCTCTGATGGCCAGTGATGATGAGCATTTTTTCATGTGTCTGTTGGCTGTATGAATGTCTTCTTTTGAGAAATGTCTGTTCATATCCTTTGCCCACTTTTTGATGGGGTTGTTTGTTTTTTTCTTGTAAATTTGTTTGAGTTCTTTGTATGTTCTGGATATTAGCCCTTTGTCAGATGAGTAGATTGCAAAAATTTTTTCCCATTCTGTAGGATGCCTGTTCACTCTGATGGTAGTTTCTTTATAGGTCATTCTGATATAAGAGGTGGGTTCCCATGGTCTTGAACAGCTCCACCCCTGTGGCTTTGCAGGGTACAGCCTTCCTGTCCGCTGCTTTCACAGGCTGACATCGAGTACCTGTGGCTTTTCCAGGTACAAGTGCAAACTGTCAGCGGATCTAACATTCTGGAATCTGGAGGACGGTGATCCTCTTCTCCACTAGTCAGTGCCCCAGTAGGGACTGTGTGTGTGGGAGCTCCCACCACATATTTCCCTTTTGCACTGCCCTAGCAGAGGTTCTCCATGAGGGCCCTGCCCCTGCAGCAGACTTTTGCCTGGGCATCCAGGCATTTCCATACATCTTCTGAAATCTAGGTGGGGGTTCCCAAACATCAATTTTTTACTTCTGTGCACTGGCAGGCTCAGCACCACGCACAAGCTGCCAAGGCTTGGGGCTTTCACCCTGTTAAGTCACAGCCCGAGCTGTATGTTGATCCCTTTCAGTCACAGCTGGAGCAGCTGAGACACAAGGCACCAAGTCACCAGGCTGCATACAGCACAAGGACCCTGGACCCGGCCAACAAAACCACTTTTTCCATCTAGGCCTCCCGGCCTGTGATGGGAGGGGCTGACACGAAGACTTCTGACATGCCTTGGAGACATTTTTCCCATTGTCTTGGGGATTAAAATTCAGCTCCTCATTACTTATGCAAATTTCTAGAGCTGGTTTGGATTTCTCCTCAGGAAATGAAATTTTCTTTTATATTGCATTGTCAGGCTGCAAATTTTCTGAACTTTTATGCTCTGCTTCCCTTATAAAACTGAATGCTTTAACAGCTCCCAAGTTACCTCTTGAATGCTTTGCTGCTTAGAAATTTATTCTGCCAGATACCCTAAATCATCTCTCTCAAGTTCAAAGTTTCACAAATCTCTAGGGCAGAGACAAAATGCCAGCAGTCTCTTTGCTAAAACATAACAAGAGTCACCTTTGCTCCAGTTCCCAACAAGTTCCTTATCTCCATGTGAGACCACCTCATCCTGGACCTTATTGTTCATATTACTATCAGTATTTTGGTCAAAGCCATTCAACAAGTCTCTAGGAACTTCCAAACTTTCCCACATTTTCCTCTCTTCTTGTGAGCCCTCCAGACTGTTCCAACCTCTGCCTGTTACCCAGTTTCAAAGTCCCTTCCACGTTTTCTAGTATCTTTTCAGCAACACCCCACTCTACTGGTACCAATTTTCTGTATTAGTCTGTTTTCATGCTGCTGATAAAGACATACCTGAGAGTGGGAAGAAATTCAACTTACGTTTGCATATGGCTGGGGAGGCCTCAGAATCATGGCGTGAGGCAAAAGGCACTTCTTACATGGCGACAGACAGAGAAAATGAGAAAGAAACAAAAGCAGAAACCCCTGATGAACCCATCAGATCTCGTGAGACTTATTCACTATCACGAGAATAGTATGGGAAAGACCAGCCCCCATGATTCAGTTACCTCCCCCTGGGTCCCTCCCACAACATGTGGAAATTCTGTGAGATACAATTCAAGTTGAGATTTGGATGGGGACCCATCCAAACCATATCAATATGTAATGATCAAGATAATTGAAATGCCTATCACCTCAAATATTTATAATTTCTTTGTGTATGGAATATTCCAAATATTCAAAATCTTCTCTTTCAACTATTTTGAAATGTATTATAAATTTTTATTAACTATTCTCACCTCATCCTCCTATAAAACACTAGAACTTATTAATTCTGTTTAAATATATTTTAAACCCATTAACCAACTGCTGCTCATCTTCCTTTTGCCCCATACCCTTCTCTGTCTCTAGTAAACACCAAACTCCTCACTACCTCCAATTCTATGCTACTGAAAAATTACAGGATTTATTCGTTATGGTTGAATAATATTTCATTGTGTGTATATACCATATTTTCTTTATCCATTCCTCTATGCTGTTTTTCATACTTGCTGTGTGAATTTACATTCTCACTAAACATTTTACTTTCTCTGTATTCTCTTGGCATCCTCACCAGCATCTATTATTTTCTGTGCTTTTGATAATAGCCATTCTACTCAGCACCATTTACTGAAGAGACTGTTCTTTCCCCATTGTTAGTTCTTGGTGGTTTTGTCGATAATGCATTTGCTTAAGTGTGTGAATTTCTGTTTTTTTTTTTTTTTTTTTTTAATTCTGTTCTATTTGTCTATGTGTCTGTTTTTATGTCAGTAATGTGATGTTTTGGTTCCTGTAACTTTGTAGTATATTTTGAATTCAGGTAGTATGATGCCTCCAGTTTTTTGTTGTTATTGTTGTTTGTTTTTTGTTTTTGTTTTCTTTGCTGGGGATTGCTTTGTCTATTCAGGGTCTTTGATGGTTTCATAAAACATTTAGTATTTATTATATTTCTGTGTAGCATATGATTGGTATATTGATAGGGAGGGAATTTAATATGTAAATCACTTTGCATAGTATGGGCATTTTAACATCATTAGTTCTTTCGTCTGTGATCACAGAATATTTTCCCACTTTTTTGTGTCCCCTTCAATTTGTTCAGTGTATAAGTTAATACTTATACATTGTTGGCAGAAATGTAAATTAGCTCAGCCACTGTATTTCTTTAACTAAACCAGTGAAAGATCTTACATATAAAATATGTATATATAGCAGCTATTGTAAAAAATATTACTGTCTTCATTTATTTTTCAGATTGTTTACTGTTGGCATATATAAATCCTACTGATATTTATATGTTGACTTTGTATCCTACAACTTTACTGAATTCATTTATCAGTCCCAATATTTTTTTTGTGTGGAGTTTTTAGGTTTTCCTAAATATAACATTGTGTCATCTGTGAAAAAGGACAATTATATACCTTCCATTCAAATTGGAATGTCCTTTATTTATTTATCTTGCCTAATTCCTCTGGCTAGAACTTCCAGTACTATGTTGAATAAAAGGGAATAATAAAATTGTTATTTTCCTTTCCTGAATTATCTTCTTTATATAACTTTTCCATCTCTTTATACACAGTTTTTACTAAAATATATTTTATCTGATAAAAGTATAACTACTACTGCTCTTTTTAAATTTCCATTTGCATGTAATATTTTTTCCACATCCTTTTATTTTCAAGCTATGTGTGTCTTTTTAATAATTTCAACTTTTATTTTAAATTCAAGGCATACATGTGCAGATTTGTTACTTCGTTATATTGCATGATGCTGAAGTTTTGGATACGAATGATCCCATCACTGAGGTAGTGAGCATAGTACTCAACAGTTAGTTTTTCAGCCTTTGCTCCTTTCCCTTTCTGCCCCCTCTGGTAATCCCAAGTGTCTATTGCCCTCATCTTTGTGTCCATATGTATCTGATGTTTAGCTCCCACTTACAAGTGAGAACATGTAGTATTTGATTTTCTGTAAGATAATGGGCTCCAGCTGCATTTATGTTGCTGTAAAGCACATGATTTTGTAAAAGTAAAAACAATAACAGATGCTGGTAAGACTGTGGAGAAAATGGAACACTTATACACTGTTGGCAGAAATGTAAACAAGTTCAGACACTGTGGACAGCAGTTTGGAGATTTCTCAAAAACTTAAAACAGAATTACCATTCAACCCAGCAATGCCATTACTGGGTATATCCCCACGGGAAAATAAATCATTGTACCAAAAAGGCATGTACTCATATGCTAATTGCAGCACAATTCACAATAGCAAACACATGGAATCAACCTTTGCATTTCTTTCTTTTTTTTTGAGACGGAGTCTCACTCTGTCACCCAGACTGGAGTGCAGTGGCCGGATCTCAGCTCACTGCAAGCTCCACTTCTCAGGTTCAGGCCATTCTCCTGCCTCAGCCTCCTGAGTAGCTGGGACTACAGGCGCCCGCCACCTCGCCCGGCTAATTTTTTTGTATTTTTTAGTAGAGACGGGGTTTCACCATGTTAGCCAGGATGGTCTCCATCTCCTGACCTCATGATCCGCCCATCTCGGCCTCCCAAAGTGCTGGGATTACAGGCTTGAGCCACCGCGCCCGGCCCTTTGTATTTCTTTATAAGTGAAATGAGGTTTTTTTTGTAGCAATCAAATAGTTGGGTCCTGTTTTTCTAAACTTCTTTCAGCCATTCTATGTCTTTTAATTTGATAATTTAGTCCATCTATATTTAATATTATTATTTATAATTAAAAACTATTGCCATTTATTGTTTTATAGTTTTTGTAACTGCTGTCATTGCTTCTTCCTTTCTGCCATTTTTGTTTACTTAATTTTACTTAAACTAATTTTCTCCAGTGGTTTAATTAATTCCTTCTTTTTATTTTTAGTATAAACACTATAGGTTTTTGCTTTGTGGTTACTATGAGGCTTACAAAAAATATTCTACAGTTACAACAAGTTATCTTAAACTAATGACAACTTAACTTTGATCACAAAGAAAAGAAACTAACAAGCAAAGAAAAAACTAAAATATTCTACAAATTAAATCCATCTCTCCCTTTATGACATTTTGTTGTTTCAAATTTTATTTTTATGTAACCTATTTCTTAACAGAATTGCATAATTATTATTATTTTTGACAGATTTTTCTTTTAGTCTTCACACTAAAGATATGAATTGATTACACACCAAAAATACAGTATTAGCCTGTTCAGAATTGTCTGTGCATTTGCTTTAACCAGTGAGTTTTACACCTTCAGATGACTTCTTCTTGTTGCAGATTAACATCCTTTTATTTCAGACTGAAAGCTTTCTTTGGCATTTCTTATAAAATGGGTCTGGTGGTTATAAATTTCCTCAGCTTTTGTTTGTCTGGGAAAGTCTAATTCTCCTTCATGTTTGAAGGATAACTGTGCTGAGTACAATATTTTTGGTTGAGAGTTTTTTTCCCCTTTCAGCACTGTGAATATATCAACCTACTCCCTCCTTCTCTGTAAGGTTTTCACAGAAAAATCTGCTGCCAAATGTATCACAGCTTCTTTATATGTTATTGGCTTCTTCTCTCTTGCTCCTTTTGGTATTCTTTCTTTTTCTTTGACGTTTGAAAGCTCGGTTATTATATGCCTTGAAGTCATTTTAATTGAGTTAAATTTGCTTTGTGTTTTTGACATTCTTGTATCTGGATATTTTTACTGGAAATTTCTCCATTACTGTTTATTTTAAATAAACTTTCTACCCCTATATTTTTCTCTATGCCCTCTTTAAGACCAATGTCTTGTAGATTTCGTGTTTTACTCTATTTTCTAGATCTTATGAACATTTTTCATTCTTTCTCACTTTTTTCATTTTTTAACTTTCTGACTGTATTTTCAAATTGCCTGTTTTAGAGCTCATTAATACTTTCTTCTGTTTGATTAATTTTGTGGTTAAAATATCCGATGCATACTTCAATTTCTCAATTGTATTTTTCAGCTCTAGAATTTCTGTGTGATTTTTAAAAAATTATTTCAATCTCTGTTATTCTTTTCTAATACATTTCTGAATTGTTTCTCTAGGTTTTCTTGAAGTTCACTGAGCTTCTGCAAGACAGCTATTTTAAATTATCTGTCTAAGAGGTCATACGTCTTTGTCACTCTAATGTCAGCTACTGTGTGCTTTATTTAGATTTTCTGATGAGGTCATATTTCCCTGAATGTTCTTGATGCTTGTAGATGTTCATCAATATCTGTGTATTAACAAGTTGGGTCTTTATACCAGTTATTACAATATGGCCTTTTTAGTACCTTTTTGTTCAGAGAGTCTTCCAATAATTCAAAGAGGATTTACTATTGAATTTCCTGCGCCTGTGAACACTGTAGCCACTTTAGCACTAGAGGATGCAGTAAGACAGAAATGTCGTGACCCTTGTAGACTCACAGATACCCAGCCCTTATGAACTCGAGGAAGCTAACAGAGACACAGGCACACCCATGGCCACTAGAGCTGGCACTGTACTGGGTTGCATTTGAATCCCACACCCTTCCATATCAATGAAGTACCAGACCTCACCTAAGGCCCATGGCTGTTACTGACTGACTACTGCTGATGTTTCCTCAAGGCCTGAGGCCACATTCATCAGCCTGTGGTAAGGTGGACCATGACATGAGTCCATCTCACTGTGGCAGGGGATTCCTTCCTCATCTTAGATTGGGATCTAGAAATGCCATTCTGAAGCGAACGCCTGAAATCTGGGACACTGGTGCTCAGTGCTATGTTTTACTGCAGCAGGGCTGGTACTATATTGCAAGGCAATGTCCCTGTACTCTCTCCTTTTCCCAAGTAAAAGAAGTCTCTCTCCACACTACAATGTCTGTAATTGAGGGAGGGGTGATGTGGGCGGCAACAGTTTTTGTCACAATGGGGTGTGCCCTGAGCATACAGCCTCCCAGACCAGCACAGCACTGGGGCTCATCCAAGGACCAGGGTCACTATGGCCTCGCTGAAACCAGACCACTTTACTCACCTATTGGTGAAGTGAGTCAGGTTTTGGTTTCCTCCCACAGGGGTGGTAAATTTTCCTCTGGACCAGGCTGGGTATTAAACGCTTCCTTTGTGGGCACCAGCCTAAAGTTAAGGACTGAGAATTCTGCCCAGTTCTCTGTTAGACTATAGCAAGACCAGCATAATGAATTCCAATGCAAAATCCCATACTCACTTCCCTTACAGTAACACTGCACACAGATTCTTTCTCCACACATCCAGCTTTTTTTTTTCTGAAATTAAATTCAATAGTTTGTGTCTTTCTTCTTCATAGTATTCCCTAATAATTATTTTTATATTTGTAAATTGGTATTCATACTCTCTCTTTCCTTTCCAATTTCAGTAATTTACACATTTTTACTTTAAGTCAGTTCAGTCAAAGTTGTGCTGATCATTTTTAAAAGCCAACTTTTGTTAGTACTGGCTTTCTCTATTGTTTTTTATTTCTATTTTATTTATTTCTGCTCTAATTTTTATTTCTTCATTCTACTAATTTTGGTGTTGGTTTGCTCTTGTTTTCCCAGTGTCTTTTTTTTTTTTTTTTTTTTTTTTGAGACGGAGTCTCGCTCTGTCGCCCAGGCTGGAGTGCAGTGGCGCAATCTCGGCTCACTGCAAGCAAGCTCCGCCTCCCGGGTTCACGCCATTCTCCTGCCTCAGCCTCCCGAGTAGCTGGGACTACAGGCGCCCGCCCCTGCGCCCGGCTAATTTTTTTTTTTCTATTTTTAGTAGAGACGGGGTTTCACCATGGTCTCGATCTCCTGACCTTGTGATCCGCCCACCTCGGCCTCCCAAAGTGCTGGGATTACAGTTTTCCCAGTGTCTTTTTTTTTTTTTTTTTTTTTTTTTTTTTTTTTTTTTTTTTTTTTTTTGAGACGGAGTCTCGCTCTGTCGCCCAGGCTGGAGTGCAGTGGCCGGATCTCAGCTCACTGCAAGCTCCGCCTCCCGGGTTCACGCCATTCTCCTGCCTCAGCCTCCCGAGTAGCTGGGGCTACAGGCGCCTGCCACCTCGCCCGGCTAGTTTTTTTTTTTGTAGTTTTTTTTAGTAGAGACGGGGTTTCACAGTGTCAGCCAGGATGGTCTCGATCTCCTGACCTCATGATCCGCCCGTCTCGGCCTCCCAAAGTGCTGGGATTACAGGCTTGAGCCACCGCGCCCGGCGCCTTATAGTAGGTATTAGGTTGTTGATTTGAAGTTTTTCTTCTTTTTTATAAATAGAGGTGTTCAGTTACAAATTATAGTATAAGCATTGCTTTATCTGCATTTTATATGTTGGTATATTGTATTTTTATTTTAGTTTGTCTCAAGGTATTCTCTTGTGATTTCCTCTTTGATGCATTTGTAATTTAAAAGTGACTTCAATAGTCCCCAAAGATTATGAACTACCCAAGTTTCTTTCTGTTATCAAATTACAATTGAATTTCAATGTGTTTATAGGGTATAATTTTGAGATAATAATCCTTTTAATTTTGTTGAGTTTGTTTCATGGCCTATAATAGAGAAAGTTTCTTGTACCCTGAAAAATAATGTGTACTCTGTTGTTGGCTAGTGGAGTGCTCCATAGATATGTTGTCTAGTTTTCATACAGTGTTTTAAAATATTTTATTTTTTGTTACTCTTCTGCTGAGTTGTTTTATTCATTAGAGTAAGTGGGGGCATCGAAGTGCCTGGTTATTACCATTGAATTGTCTATGTTTTTTCTCAATTATGTCAGTCTGTGCTGACAAGCCTCTGATGACATGTTCATATACATTTTAATTGTTATAATTTCTTGATGGATTGACCCTTTCATCATTATACAATGCTATTCTTTATTTTTATTTATTTTTTATTTTTATTTTTGTGGGTATGCAGTAGGTATATATATTTCTGGTATATGTGTGATAGTCTGGTATAGGAATCCAATGCTTAATAAGCACATCATGGGAAACTGGGCATCCATCCACTCAAGCATTTATCTTTTCCATTACAAAAAAAAATTCAATCATACTCTTTTATTTATTTTAAAGTTCACAATTAAATTATTATTGACTATAGTTACTCTGTTGTGCTATCAAATGCTAGGTCTTATTCATTCTTTCAAGTTATGTTTTCATAGCCACCAACAATCCCCACCTCCCACCCCACGCACCCACTACATTTACCAGCCTATGATAACAACCCTTCTATTCTCTATCTCCATAAGTGTAATTGTCTTGATTTATAAATATCACAATAAGTGAGAATATGTAATGCTTGTCTGTCTGTTCCTGGCTTATTTTGCTTAACATAATGATCTCCAGTTTCATCCATGTTGTTGTAAATAAAAAGATCCCATTCATTTTTATGGTTAAATAGTACTCCATTGTGTATAAATACCACATTTTCTTTAGCCATTCATCTGCTGATGAACACATAGGTTGCTTCTAAATCTTGTCTGTTGTGAAGAGTCCTGCAACAAACATTGGAGAGAAGATCTGTCATTGATATATTGATTTCCCTTCTTTTGAGTACATATCCAAGAGTGGGATTGCCAAATCATATGGTAGCTCTATTTTTAGTTATTTGAAAAACTTCCGAGTGTTCTACATAGTCATTGTACTAATTTACATCCCCACTAACAAGGTCTGAGGATTGCCTTTTCTCCACATCCTCTCCAGCATTAGTTGTGGCCTGTCTTTTGGATAAAAGCCATTTTAACTTGGGTGAGATGATACCTCATTGAAGTTTTGATTTTCCTTTGTCTGATAATCAGTAAACACCTTTGCATATGCCTGTTTGCCATTTGTATATCTTCTTTTGAGAAATGCCTATTCAAATAATTTGCCCATTTAAAAACAGATTATTAGTTTGTTTTTTTTTTTTCTATAGAGTTGTTTGAAATCCTTATATATCATGGTTATTGTCAGATGGGTATTTTTCAAATATTTTCTTTCATTCTGTGGGTTGCATCTTCATTTTTTGGTAGGTTCCTTTGCTGTGAAGAAGCTTTTTAATTGATGTAATTCCATTTGTCCATTTATGCTTTAGCTGCCTATGCTTACAGGGCATTACTCAGAAAATTTTTGCCCAGAAAAATGTCCTGGAGAATTTCACAAATGTTTTATTGCAATAGTTTCACAGTGTGAGGTGTCAGCTTTAAGTCTTGAATGCATTTTGATTTGAGTTTTGTATATGGTGAGAGATAGGGGTCTAGTTTTATTTTTCTGCATATGGATAACCAGTTTTTTCAGCAGCATTTATTGAAGGCACTGTCTTGTCACCAATGTATGTTGTTGGCACCTTTGTAAAAAATGAGTTTACTGTAGGCATATAGATTTGTTTCTGGGTTCTCTATTCTGTTTCATTGATCTATGTGGCTGTTTTTATGCTATAATCATACAGTTTTGGTCACTACAGCTCTGTATATAATTTGAAGTCAGGTAATGTGATTCCTCCAGTTTCAGCTTTTTTTAATTTTTTTTTTTTTTTTTTTTTTTTTTTTGGCTCATGATAGCTTTAGCTATTCTGGGTCTTTGGTGGTTTCATATAATATTAGCACTGTTTTTTTCTATTTATTTAAAGAATGTCATTGGTATTTTGACAGAGATTACATTGAATTTGTAGATGGCTTTTGGTAGTATGAACATTTTGACAATATTGATTCTTCTAATCCATGAACATGGAGCATCTTTTGTGTCCTCTCCAGTTTCTTTCATTAGTGTTTTATATTTCTTACTGTACATTTTTTTTGTTTATTTCTCAGTTATTTAATTTTATTTGTTGCTATTGTAAATGGGATTAATTATTTTATTTCTTTTTCTAATTGTTCTACCTTGGCATATATAAATTATACTGATTTTCGTACATTTTTATTTTTAGCAACACTTTTTTTTACAGTCTATTGTTTACTTTTATTTTTATAGACTCACCATCATTCTTATTGTTGCTGTTTGCATGACATATATTTTTATTTCTTTTCTTTCAACCCATTTCTTTCTTAAAATATAACCTGTGTCTTCTCCAGAAAGTATATAATTGCATTTTGTTTTTTTCATTGTGACAATCTTTCTTTACATTGATCAGTTTAATATATTTACATTTCATGACACTGCTGTCTGTGTGAACACACTCAATCAACCCCCATGATGCTGATACATGGGCACCTGGCTGCACAGCCATCACCACCAAAAAGATGTGTAAAGAGGCAGACAAACCTCTCCCCCTCCCCCACACCCACACCCATGTCACTGCCATTGCCAGTATGAAGGCATCCATGGAGGCTGATGACCATACCCTCACCAGGACCCTGCCCCCACTGCCACCACCACTACCGATGTAATCACACACAGGAATGCTGCAGCCCCACTCCAGTCCTACCGAATGAGTATGCACCCCACTGCACTGCTGTGGCTGCTGACTTACCTGAATGACCCACAGATCCAACAACCACTGCCCTGATAAAGCATTTTGGTTAATATCACCCATTGGAGTGTTGTGACCAACATACCAGGAACACTTCTGTCCCTCCAGTGCAGCAGGTTCCTAACCTTGAGGAGCCAGAGAACAAAGCCAACTCAAGGTGAACTAAAGACTTAAATATAAAACCAAAAATTATAAAAAACATGGAAGATAACCTAGGAAATACCATTTTTGACATAGGAACTACCAAAAATTTCATGATAAAAATGCCAAATGCAATTGCAACAAAAGCAAACATTGACAAATGGGATACAATTAAACCAAAGAGTTTCTGCACAGCAAAAGAAACTATCAACAGAGTAAACAGGCAACCTGAAAAATAGGGAAAAATAACATCAGACAAAGGCCTAATATCCAGAATCTATAAGGAACTTAAACAAACATACAAGGAAAAGACATACAACCCCATTAAAAAGTGGGCAAATGACGTGAACAGACACTTTTATAAGGAAGACATACACGTGGCTAACAACCAGGTGAGAAAATGCTCAATGTCACTCATAACTTTTGAAATGGAAGTCAAATCCACAATGAGATACCATTTCACAAAAGTCAAAATGTTATTAAAAAATACTAGATGCTAGTAAGGTTGTGGAGAAAATGAAACGCATATGCTGCTGGTAGGAATGTGAATTTGTTCAGTCATTGTAGAAAGCAGCTTGACAATTTCTCTAAGAGCTTAAAACAGAACTTCTATTCATCCCAGCAATCCCATTATTGGGTATACAGCTCCCAAAATGTAAATTGTTCTGCCATAAAGACATATGCACACCTATGTTGATAGCAGCACTATTCACAAAAGCAAAGACATGGAATCAACCTAAATGACCATCAACAGTAAACTGGATAGAGAAATTTATTACATAAACACCACAAAATACTACACAGCCATAAAAAAGAATAAGATGTCCTTTGCAGCAATATGAATGGAGTTGGAGGCCATTATCCTAAGTGAACTAGTGCGTGAAAACAAAACCAAATATCGCATGTTGTCGCTTATAAGTGGGAACTAAATGTTGAGTACACATGGACACAAAAAAGGGAACAACAGACACCAGGGCTTACTTGAGGGTGGTGGGTGGGAGTATGGTGAGGATATTAAAACTACCTGTCGGGGTATCTACAGGTAGATTAAAACTACCTGTAGGTAGTTTTATCTACAGGTAGATTAAAACTACCTGTAGGTAGTTTTATCTACAGGTAGATTAAAACTACCGGTATTAAAACTACCTGTCGGGGTACTAAAGTGCTTATCACTTTAGTGATGAAATATTCTGTACACCACACCCCTATGACATACAATTTACCAAGTTAACAAATCTGAACATGTATCCCTTAACCTAAGAGTAAAAAACGAAGAAACAAAAAATACATTCACATTTGATACTTGTATTGATATAGTTGAATTTATGTCTAATATTCAACTTTGTTCTCTCTCTCTCTGTATTTATATATAGCATTCCCTGGTGAGGGAATTATTGTTCTATCTTGAATGATGGAGGGGGTGAAAAGAACAAAAGAGACAAACACTGTTTTCTCAAATGGTAGAAGTGTGGAAGAAACAAAAGGGGCCTAAGCTATATCCTTCCTATCCTTTTATAAGGTACTAATCCATTAATGTGGGAAGACTTTTCATGACTTAAATACTTCCCAACAGGACCCACTTCATAATATCACCACAATATGGATTCAGTTTTAACATGGATTTTGTATATGATATGCATTCACACCATAGCAGAATTTAACCATGTAGGTTAAATTGTCCCAGTTTGTGTGTGTGTGTGTGTGTGTGTGTGACCACATACAACATGCCATAGAGCATTTTCTAAAATAGTTTGAAAAGGTTACCATTAAAATGAATTACTGAAGCCTCAAAACTAATCCTTGGGGAAGAGGAGAATTTGATTTCCCAAATTACCTCATCAGAATACTCAAAGTACTTAGTTATTAATAAAAGATTACAAAGCCTACACAAAAACAGAAATACATGGCTCACTAACAGGAAAAATACTAGATAAAATTATATTTTATAAACCAAGACACTGGAATTACTAGATAAAGATATCAAATCATCTGTTTTATATATGATCAAAGAGTTAAACCATGGACATAGAATCAAAAAATTAGTAAAAAGACACATGAATAGTAACAAATGTCAATAAATTACTAGAAGTTATGAAAAGGAACCAAATAGGTGTTATTTAGCTGAAAAGTACAATAGCTTAAGTAAATTCACTAGAGACATTCAATGATAGATTTGAGCATACTCAAAATAAGAATCAGCAAACTTAAAGATAAGGCAATTGGAATTATCTAGTAAGAAACATAGAAATAAAAAAGAATAAAGAAAAATAACATAACCCAAGGGCCCTGTGGGACTCTATATACATACTAATTATGCATTTTTGGAGTCTCAGAAGGAGAAGAGAGAGGAAAAGAAGATGAGAAAATATTTGAAGAAACAATGGTTGAAAATGTTCTAAATGTAATGGAAGACATAAATCTAAATATCCAAGTATCTCAGCAAACTCTAGGTATGATACTCAAATCCACACAGTATAGTCAAATCACTGAAAGAGAAAGATAAGTCTATGCTTAGGATCCTCGATAAGATTAAGAAATGATTTCTCATCAGAAACCAAGAAAGAAAAATATCAGTAAGACAATATATTTAAAGTGCTGAAAGAAAAAAAAATTAAGCAAATATTCTATATGTGGCGAAACTATCCTTCAAGAATGACAGAAAAATTAAGGTATTCCCAGGTTTTAAAAAGGCTGAGAGAGTTGACTATTAGTAAATCTTCCCTAAAAATCTTGACAGTAATTCAAAGGTATATTTAAAAAAATAACATTGGTAAAGGCAGTGTGAACTCCCAAAATCTGAGACAGGTCAGATTTAGAAAGTAAATTTAGAAAGTTTCTTTTGCTAAGGTTGTGGACACACACCCATGACACAGCCTCAGGAGGTCCTAATGACATGTGCCCAACGTGGTCAGAGCACAGTTTGGTTTTATACATTTTAGGGAGACGTGAGACATCAATCAAAATATGTGAGATAAGCAATGGTTCAGTTTGGAAAAGTGGAAAAACTCGAAGTGGGGAGAGGGCTTCCAGGTCATAGGTAGATAAGAGACAAATGACTGCATTCTTTTGAGTTGCTGATTAGCATTTCCAAAGGAGGCAATCACATATATATTTATCACAAGAGCAGAATGATGACTTTGAATAGAATGGGAAGCAGGATTGCCCTAAGCAGATCAGTTGACTTTGTTCTTAGCTTAGTGATTTGGGGGCCCCAAGATATTTTCCTTTCACATTTCCTCCTTTCTCTTTTTTCTTTTTCTTTTTCTTTTTTTTTTCCAAGATGGAGTCTCATTCTGTCACTGAGGCTGGAGTGCAGTGGCGTGATCTCAGCTCACTGCAATCTCCGCCTCCCAGGTTCAAGTGATTCTCCTGCCTCAGCCTCCCGAGTAGCTGGGACTACACTCATGTGCCTCCATGCCTACGTAATTTTTTGTATTTTTAGTAGAGACAGGGTTTCACCGTGTTAGCCAGGATGGTCTCGATCTCCTGACTTCATGATCCGCCTGCCTCAGCCTCCCAAAGTGCTGGGATTACAGGTGTCAGTCACTGCGCCCAGCCTCCTTCCTTTTCTTTTTAAAAACATTTTAGAGAAAGCATTTTAAAAAATGAGTCTCTGGTCTCAGATTTTGTCTAATCTCTTGCAGCTAGGATAGTTTATTCCTAGACAGGTAGGTCCTGAGTTATTAGGAAAGCTTATATTTAGAAGGCTGTAAAGGTTCATGTCCTGTGAAGAAAAGAAAATAGGTGGAAGAAGGGAGAAAATTAACACAAAACAAAAGAACAATCCTGGAGATTTGATATAGGCCAGATTACTCTGAAGTCCATATGTCAGTAACCAGGTATGAAAGTGGCTTATGTACGTAAATAGGTTGCAATTATTGTCTTCTGAAATTTAAGCTGTCTAGTGTCAGTTTGCAGGGATTTATGAAAGTACAGCTTAGTTTTCAGTGGCCCTAAATTAGGAAAAATGGGTGGGTGAAGAAGGAAAAAAAAAGAAAACAATATTTTAAAGTCTTGTAGCCAAGAAAAATTAGAATTCAGTCCAAACTGTAGAAAATAATAAAAATTTTAAAAGCATTAGGCAATACTAGAATCTAAAAACAAGTGTACTATAGTTTTTAAAACAAAATTTTTCTCTCTCCAGTTTTCCATTTTTGCTAAATACAAATCGTGGTGGGACTGGTTTGCTTTAGTATACTTGGCCTAATTATTTGTACACACTGCAGCCAGAATAATTATTTTTTACATAGCCTTTTACATTGACTTTGGTGAACTCTTTCATAGAAGGAATCTCAGATAAGACTTTTTTTAAAGTACAAATACCTATGATTTGGGTGATCTTCTCCTCTTGAGGTCCTAAGATAAAAGTTGGGGCTCCTAGGTCTGTCAGAAAGTGATATTCTTTACTTATCACAGGTCAGGAACTCTTTCAGGGACTGTGTAGACAAGTATGAGGCCAGTTTTCTCAAGGGGCTCTTGTTGGCTCCATAAGTTAAGCTTGATTCCTTAAAGGAAAGGACACCATTCCAGTCAAAGCCTTTGTAAAGCAACCAGTTTCTCCGATTGTTTCCTGTTATAAGTGAAAACAGATTCTTATTGCACTTATAAAAATAACTATATTGCCATAAGTTCA
The DNA here is from genome assembly GCF_024542745.1 of Macaca thibetana thibetana. Taxonomy (NCBI): domain Eukaryota; kingdom Metazoa; phylum Chordata; class Mammalia; order Primates; family Cercopithecidae; genus Macaca; species Macaca thibetana. The sequence goes on from NC_065598.1 coordinate 123,168,133, forward strand.
GAATACTCACAAATAGTTTGCAAATACTGGAGAAATCAAGTAGAGATAAAACAAATATGTTCTAAATTTTGTTCATAGGAGTATAGGAAATTGTTAAAGGCTGTTAATAGCTCAAAGGACAGGTTTCCTTGACTCTGAGAAAAAAAAAAAAAAACAAAGCATCAGCAAGTTTTTAAGCAAAAAGTCAAAAAGATTATTTCAGTTTTCTATTATTTCAGTCCATGTAGTTAGTTCCTGTTCTGCTGGATATTCATGAACATTTCATCTATTCATGAGTCCTGAAAGTTTTTATTCTATTTATATCCAGAAAATTCTATTCTGATGTCACAATCTCTAAAGCTACCAGAATCTTGTCTATAAGAGCACCTGTTAGAGTTTCGTAGTTGATTACAAAACCACCTTCTAAGGAGGACCAAAGCAAGACAATTGTCTGTGGATGATAAAAGGTTTTAGGACAGCCATAGTGAAAGACACAATTGACAAGGAAATGTGTTATCTCTGTGGCACACAATAATTTAACATAACAATAATAATTATTACTGATAATGTACACTAAGTCACATCAGAATTACAGGAGTTTCTCATGATTTTGGAACACATACCAATAACATATTTATACAAATACAGCCCAAAGAAAACTAAACATCATTTCATATTTGACAATTCTTCCTGTATAATTTTTATACCAAATAAGCCAAATTATGTCATTTTTGGACTTTAGGGAACTTAATATCTTAAAGGAATAATTAGGTCAGAAAAAGACATAATTTACAATTTGAATTTGGAAAGTTTGTCAAAGAGCAAAGTCATATGGTTTGGCTGTGTCCCCACCCAAATCTCATCTTGAGCTGTAGCTTCCATAATTCCCAGGTGTTATGGAAGGGACCCAGTGGGCGATAATTGAATCATGGGGGCAGTTTTCCCTATACTGTTCTGATGGTAGTAAATCAGTCTCATGAGACATTATGATTTTATAAGAGGTTTTCCCTTTCACTTGGTTCTCATTCTCTCTTGCCTACTGCCATGTAAGACATGACTTTCACCTTCTGCAATGATGGTGAAGCTTCCCCAGCCATATGGAACTGTGAGTTCATTAAACCTCTTTTTCTTCATAAATCACTATGTCTTTATCAGCAGCATGAAAACAAAGTAATACACAAAGGTTTAAAACACCTGATACCACAGGTCATTGTAAAATAAGTCATTCATTTGAAAAAAGTCATAACTCAAGGATTTCAATAAAAGGCAAAAAACCTTCATTCTTTGAGAGTTAATTCTCAAAATAATAAGCCCTAATAAACACAACAGAAAGCCAACCAAATTTGTTTTTTAAAATTTTGTAAACAATCTATACAATTTTAATGTTGACCATAAGATATAACTTTTATAATCCTTTTGTACACTTTATAACCTTTATTATGGAGTCACTTAATGCTTCAAGAAAGCCTTGTTAATCTAACACAGGGGCCCTGTATTAGTCTGTTTTTATGCTACTGATAAAGACATACCTGAGACTGGGCAATCTACAAAAGAAAGAGGTTTAATGGACTCACAAGTCTGCAGGGCTGCAGAGGCCTCACAATCAAGCTGGAAGGTAAAGCTCACACCTCACATGGCAGCAGACAAGAGAAGAATGAAAGCCAAGCAAAAGGGGTTTCTCTTTATAAAACCATCAGATCTTGTGAAACTTATTCACAAGAACACTATGGGGGAACCTCCTTCATGGTTCAATTATCTTCTACTGGGTCCCTCCCACAACATGAGGGAATTATGGGAGCCACAATTCAAGATGAGATTTGGGTGGGGACACAGCCAAAACATATCAGGCCAATATGCTGGTCTTGAATCAGTGTGCTTTTGACATTATTAATAATTAATTTATAGAGAAACTGAACTTATTTTATGTCTCAAAATTGGTCCTTACAATTTCACATACCACTGCTTCCATGAAGCAGGTCTTGAGGGGTTGAGTAGCTTTAATTTTTGGCCCTGGGCCTTGAGGAGTTGAGTAGCTTTAATTTTGGGGCCTGTGTCTCAGGAATGCAGTTTATTTTGAATGGCATCTTCTACCAGGCCTGAAGATTGGGCTTTAATTGCTGTCAGTGTTTAAAATTTAGTAGGACTTGGTGTCCTTTTTAGACCCAGAAGTCAAAGCCCTGGAACTCAAAGTCATAAGTACTTTAAAAGTGCATACAGAGAGATATATTAATGTAATAACCTTAATTTAAAAATATTAATCTCAGTTTTGTTCTTAAGCAAAGCAAAACTTAGTAATAATATGACAACTTGATCATATAAGACTTTTTGTGTCATTGTTTATAAATCCTTTTGTTGTGACTTACACAGACTGTTCATGAAATTCTTGGACTTTCTGGCATGTCCTGAACATCCCACTTTCTTAAACAACTAGTCATTTTACTCTAGGGCTAAATTTACCATACGAGATTCTTTCTCATATGAAATTATTTCTCCTTAAATAATTTCATATTATTTCTTACCAAAACAAAACCTCTTTATTTTTATAATTTTCTTTACATCTCTCTTATTTCCACGTTCCTCTTACCTTGTTTTATACATGATCTTTAAAAACCTTTGAATTATATTTTAAAAGGACACACTTTTTTTAGAAAGAATGTTTTTCTACAAATATATTTTATTGGGAAATACTCAAATAATAAAATACATAGTATTTAATTTCTTATGACATTTGTCTACAAGTATTTATCATTATTTCATTTTAATTGTTTGCCTAGATTATTTGTGAAAACTGCAATAGTCATCATTTGAAGTTATTGAACCTCTAGTACAAAATTATAACTGAGATAGTGAAAAACATTTGACAAAACTTACTCCATCTTGCTTTTAACCTCCAAGCTGTCCTTGTTCAGTCCTGGGTGTAGGCTGAACTAACTTTGGGAGAAATTTATAGTTTAGCTTTGAAACAGAGAGGATAACAAACCTTACCACCTGTGGACTGAATCACCTAAAGCTACAATGTTAGAAGTTATGGAAATCTTACTAAATTCAAGATGTAGCTATTATTATTAAACCAATATCAATGCCTTATTTATAAAAATTACACAAACAAAGATATTTTGTTTGGGGCTGGGTTTATAGTTTTATAACCCCTGTGCCAAATTTTGACACCTTTTATTATCTGGCAGGGATAAGATTGAAATTTCCTGATTAATAAATGCAAACAAAAATGTATGCTAGCAATTCTTAAGACATTTTTAATATTACTTTACAAGTAATTTTAAAGCTAGCTTATTTATAAAAGACTTTACTTAAGTAACATAAACTTGAAAAAGCATTTGACTAGTCTTTTTTCCTGATAAAGTATTTGATTCAAGCACTTTTATTTTCTTAAGCCAATTAGTTAGATCTCTTTTATATATTTTCAGTAATGAAACATTGTGTACACAAAACATAAATACATAGCTGTATTAGGCATACAGATAGAAGTACATATTATAGATTCCTAAAACCTCCTTGTTTTTCCTTAGACTAGCAAACTCTTGATGACCTGTTTTATTACTCTGTCAGTTATCAAGTAAATAGCCCTAAATCTGTATATTGAAGGAAACAACTCTTAGATAAAAAATCATATAGCAAAATCTACATCTCAATGTATAGAAAGAATAAGTCTGGTGGTGCCAGGGGGATATTAAAGATTGGTACCAAGTCAAACATAAAATTTATAGAAATCTATGATAGGATTTTATAAAGAGACTAATTTTATTTAGATGGAGACTACCTATCTTTTAGGTGGATCACTGAGCTCTGAGCAGAGCCCACACTGAATCCTGGGTCTCCAAAAAGGGAGAATTATTATGAGGCTAGACAACATGATGATTTTATAGTGCACTTAACTTTTTTAACAAAGACATTTCTACGTGTCTAAACTACACTCTTCCTTAAAAACCGAAGTATGCTCTGTTGCAGTAACTATTTTAGTTAAAATATCAGGTAACGCAATACAAAATCAAGCAGTTTAAGAACTGAGATAAACTTCTCTGTTTACATTATTGGGGTTCCATAAGGAAAAACAGATGTTTCTCGCCAAAGGGAGTCTTGGTGCCTTCTCCATTTTCTTTAAGGAAGCTCAGGCTATTATAAACTATTTTAGGTCCCTCATGCAGCAGAGGGTGCAAAAGAAAGGACAGACAGCAGAAGTAAATGAAGAAAACAAAATTCAGTCAACTGAGAAGAAAAAAAACTTTGCTCAAAAAAAAAGACAAGGTTTTAGGAGATAAATAAAAAACAAAGACATGAAGGCCTTTTAAATACAAACACACACACATGCACACATACACACACACATCTTGGATGTTAGTTTTTAATTAAACTGACTTTTAACTATTATACTTCTTTAAAAAAAGGTTTTTAAATTTCATTTCCATATTTCAGCTAGGACAAATGGCTGCTATTTCAGAAGTACCAAATATCAAACAAGAAAGGGCTTGATTTAGGAATCAAACCCAGGCTGTCATGGTGAAAAAAGAAAAAAAGAGAGAAGAAGGAAGAACGTGAGCTATAGAACTAACTTCAGTGTGGGGTGACAGCCATTGCTCTTTCAGTTTGGTCTGGCTAGCAAAACGTTGGCCTTGTTATGTATATAAAGCTCCTTAAGTAGTCAAAATAAACAATCTTTAAATTTTTTTCCTTTTGCTGGCTGTTTTTCTCCCCCCACCATACTACCTTTTTTTTCTTTTTTTTTTTTCTTGGTGGGAATTTAGTCACTTCAGAGGCCTCATTCCCCAAAATTTGGGACTTTCCTTCAGATTTGATCAAGTCGGATAGAGTTGGTCAAACCGAAGGGGTAAAGGCTGAAACAACAACAAAAACAGAAACAAACAACAACAACAAAAACAGTTAAGCAGTTAAGCAAAACAAATGATCCCTTGACTTTTATTTCTTAGTGGTCTAATGGTAAGGAGAAATTAAGAACAGCTGGTTGTTAATTTGAACTTTAGCCAAGACAAACCACAAACAAGTTACTTACCTAGGGGTGTGTCTCAGGCTGAAGACTGCTCTCCACAATCCTAGGAGGAGGGAAAAATCTCATGTTTGCTGTTGGAAGTGAGCTCAAACTCCATACAGGAGTTACCTGCCTTCCATCATCACGGAAGCAGGAAAAACTTGCCTTCTTTGCATTGGAAACAAGTAAAATTCCAAAAAAAAGGAGTTGTACAGCAAAATAAACTTGAGATCTTGAACAAATTTTGGGAGATCAGGGATTCACTGGAGGGGGCGCTTCCAGTCCTCAACAAATTGTCCTATTGATGTGAGCCATAAAGATAGCTCACGCTGGTACCAAGCACTGACGGGAGATGTGTCAAAGGACAGGGGTGCCTCCACTCAGAATCCCTCCATGGTTACAAAAATGTAAACCCTGTAAATCTGAGACAGGCCTCAGTTAATTTAAAAAGTTTATTTTGCCAAGGCTGAGGATGTGTGCCTGTGATGTAGCCTCAGGAGGTCCTGACAACATGTGTCCGGGGCAGTCAGAGCACATTTTGGTTTTGTAGATTTTAGGGAGACATGAAACATCAACCAACATATGTAAGATGAACATTGGTTTGGTTTGGAAAGGCGGGGCAGCTTGAAGTGGGGAGAAGGCTTCCAGGTCATAGGTTGATAAGAAACAAGTGGCTGTATTCTTTTGAATTTCTGATTAATTTCTCCAAAGCAGGCAATCCGATATGCATTTATCTCAAGTGCAGAGGGGTGACTTTGAATAGAATGTGAGGCAGGTTTGCCCTAAGCAGTTCCCAGCATGACTTTTCCTTTAGCTTAGTGGTTTTGGGGACCCAAGATATTTTTCTTTCACAGTAACTACATAGGTATACATAAAAGCCAGAATTATTGCACATTTGACTTTTAACTCCTCTTTTTTCCTATACAATTAAAAGTTAAGTGCATAAAACAATCATTATTAATCAATGTTAATGTATACACAATGTATAAAAATGTCATCTTTGACAATAACAATGGAGGACAAACATGTATAGAAATAAAGTGTTTGTGTACTATTGAAACAGCATTATTATTCAAGCTCGTTAAGTTTATTGTATAAGATTAAGATGTTAATTGCAGTTGCCAAGGAAACCACTAAGAAAATAACTGAAAATATAAAGAAATGGAAAAAAGAAGGGAATGAAAATTGTGCACTATAAAAAATAAAACAAATATAAAAAAGATAATGGAAAAATTGAAAAATAAGGTATAAATAAGACATGCAGACAACAAGTAGCTAAATGACATAAGTGTTTTCCTAATCAGTAATTGTTTTAAATAAAAATGAATTAAACTCTTCAATTAAAAATAATATGGACAGAATAGATAAAAACATTACACATATACACTGCTTAAAAGACACTCTCTTTACCTACAAAGACACAAAAAATTAAAACTAAAGAGGTGAAAAAGACGTTTTACATAAGTAGTAACCTAAAGAGAGTGACTATGCTAATATCAGACAAAAGAGATTTTAAGTCAGAAAATATTTATTTCAACAGTGTACAAATACTTATCAAGAGATTAAGAACATATCACATTGATAAAAGGCTCAATTCATTAAGAATATATAATAATTATTATAAATATATACTCACAACCAATATAGCTCAAAAGTATATGGGGAAAAATTGATAGAATTGGTCTTCTAGCCATTGTGTCTGGGTTCACTGAGGCTGTGCCTTTGGTTTATAGCTTGGAGATAGTTAGGGTCACAGAATCTGTAGTTCTAACATGGACTTACCATGTTTTCATTCCTCATCTTTCCTACCAATACTGTTGTATTTTTTCACATGGCTTGTTTGAAAACACAGTAAGTTGAAAACAGACAGTTGATACTTACCTGGCAGGGGAGATACCATGATCACGAAAACAGACAATTGAAAGGTTTGCTGAGAAATTGACTCTAATATTTCAAGAAAAATATAAATAATTTTTTTGTCCTGAAATCTCTCAGAAGTACAGATCTACATATGTATGCCTGTCAATAAGTGTCAAAAAGTTGATCCAGGTATCCTGAAGGCCCATCAGAACAGCTTTATCTTGTATAGCAATCTGTGATTGCCTAAGGTGCTAACTTTCTAGGTGGACCTATGAGAGGTGTGCTGTCAGTATGGAGAAAAATAACAATGCACTAATTGTTGCCAGCTTTGAAAATGTAGTTCAGAACAAGCATCAGATCTGAAAGAAAAGTTCTAGGGCCTTTCGACATGGCTACCTCTGATTATCATTAAGCATCCTCTTCTTCACATGAAAAAAATGTAAGGAAGTAAAACCCAATTTTGGTGAATGCAACCCCTAGTTCTGCATATCAGATTTTTGAATTGATATTCTTTCCTTTTCCAATATGGTGTTCTTTTGTCCAGAAAAAAAAATGAATGTACCAAGAAAATGGTCATCAGACTCACTACCCTACTCTTGCTCCGTTAGTTATCCACATTAGGGAAGGAAAAATAAATTGCATATTAAAATTGCAGCGACATGGGTACCTCCTCCTGTAATTCACTGTGACTAAAATCACTGGATTATCACATTAGTTCCTCTCTAGCAACTTGTGTTTCTGTTGGTGTCATGTTGAGAGAAAGGTAGAAATGCCTGACTATATTTTAAAGGTTAAAATTTCATACTCAGAATTGTAAAAATAGGAGAATAAAATATCAAACTTATTTTTCTAGAAAAGTTATTGAGAATAATAATTCTCTTAATATATGGGCTGGAGATACATTTATTTTCATTAACAAACTTTATTAAAGTTAGTCAAATACCTGAGTTTTTAAATACTGGACTTTGAGAATTTATATACTGTTCATCAACTCTGTTTGATATGAGAACACTGTAGAAGTAGACAATTTATTCTAGTAATTTTGATCAAATTTATAGTCTTATTTATATGTAATGAAATTTTTTAATGTCACTGTTTAGAAGCATTGTATGAAATCATTTGGTTACAAATAAAAAATAGTTTAAAAGAAAAAAAAATGAGCAGAACTGAAGCTAGAAACAGTTCTACAATATTAAGTAGACTTCAATACCGCACTTTCAATAATGGACAGAAAAAACAAACAGAAAATGAATGAGAGGTAAGACTGGAGCAACACATAAATGAATTAGAACTAATGGATATATACAGAACACTACACACAACAACAGCAAGTTATAAATTCTTCTTTAGTACATCTGGAAAATTCTCCAGGATAGCATATATGCTGGGCCACAAAACAAGTCTTAATACATATAAAAAGACTGAAATATTATGATATTTTCTAATCAGAAAAATAAAAATGGAAATAAATAACCAAAGGAAAACTTGGAAACCCATAGATATTTGGAAATTAAGCAACAATATTGAACAATGAAGAGTCAAAGAAGAAATTAAGAGATTTTTAAAATATATTGAGAAGAAAGAAAATAAAAACACAACAAAACTTATGGGATGCAGACATAGCACTTTTCAGAGGGAAATATATAACCATACACATCTAAATTACAAAGAAGCAAGATTACTAATCAATAACTTAAGCGTAAATCTTAAGGAACTAAAAACAGGTTAAAATAAACCTAAATATATCAGCAGGAAGGGAATAATAAATATTAGAGCAGAGACAAATAAAAATATGAAATAGACAATAGAATAAATCAAAGAAACTAAAACTGTGTTCATTGAAAATATCTACAAAATTGATAAGATTTTAGGAAGACTCCAATTGTTAACAACAAAATGAAAGAGGGATGCCACTATCTACAGAAATGAAAAGGATCATAAGAGAATGCTATAAATAACTGTACAGGAACAAATTGGATAACCATCTTACTGTACTGAAAACCACTAAAGAGAATGTATCACTATTCAAAAACCTCCCAATAAAGAAAAGAACAGGACTAGGTAGCTTCACTCATGAATTTTACCAAACATTTAAAGAGGAATTATACCAATTCTTCTCAAAAGCTTTCAAAATATAAAATAATTCATTCTATGTGGCCAAATTTTTCATAACACCAAAGCTAAACAAAGACACTACAAAAAAGAAAATTACAGATTAATATTGTTTATGAATATATATGTAAAAATTCTCAACAAAATATTAACAAACCTAAATCAGCAGCACATTAAAAGGACTATTCATTACAACAAAATGGGATTCATCCCAGGAATTCAAAAGCAGTTTAGCATATGTAAATCAATCAAAGTAATACACCACACCAACAGAATGAAGAAAAAGTTGACACATTAAAAAAACATAAACAACATAATCTCAAATGATGCACAGAAAGCTTTTGGCAAAGTCCACAACCTTTTTATAATGTAAACAATCTATTAACTAGACATATAAAGAAATATCCTCAACATGACAAAGACCACATATGAAAAATGTACAGTTAACATCATACTCAATAGAGAGAGACTACAAGATTTGACCCTAAGATCAGGAAGAATAAAAGGATGGCTGCTTTCACAGTTCCTATTCAAGTATAGTACTGAAAGTTGTACCCAGATCAACTTGGCAAGAACAAGATTTAAAAATGCATCTAAGCTGGAAAGGGAGAAGCAAAATTATCTCTGTTTACAGACGATATGTACTTACATGTAGAAAATTCTAAGGAATAAACATATACACAGAAACATTAGAGCTAGTAAACAAATTTAGTCAGGTTGTAGGCTATGAAATCAACAAGCAAATATCAGTTGTATTTCTGTACATTACTAAAGACCAGCCTGAAAAGAAAATGAATTAATTCAACTTACAACAGAATAAAATCATACTTAGGAATGAACTTAAAAGGAACAAAACTTGTACACTGAAAACTGGAAAACATTGCTGAAAAATGTCAAAGATACCCATATATGTCAAAATATATCTTTTATGCATATATTGGAATAGTTGGCATTGTTAAGATGACAATACTAAAAATGTGATATACAAGTTCAATACATTCCTTATTAAAATTTTAATGGTGTTTGTTACAAAAATGGAGAAACCTGTGCTAAAACCCAAATCTATTGGATTTTAAGGATTTCAAGGAACCCCAAATAACCAAATTAATTTTGAAAATGCAGAACAAAATTGGAGAACTCACACTTCCTAATTACAAAATTTACTCTAAAGCAACTGTAATAAAATCAGTGTGGTCATAGCATAAAGATAAGCTTATATATTGATGGAATAGAATTGAGAGTTCAGAAATAAACCTATATATATAAGTTCAATTGATTTTCAACAAGGGTGTCAAGACCATACAATGGGAAAAAACAGTATCTTCAACAGTGTTGGAAAAACAGGATAGTCATATACAAAAGAATGAAGCTGGAAAATTATCTCATGCTGCATAAAAAAACAATTAACTCAAAATGAATAAAAACCCTAAGTGTAAGAACTGACACCATGAGATTCTCAGAAGAAAACTTAGGAGTAAATCTTCATGACCTTGAAATTGGTAATGGTTTCTTAAATATGATACCAAATGAATATGGAAAAAAATAAATTGGACTTTATCAAAATAAATTTTTGCACATCAAATGATAATATCGAGAGAGTAGAAAGCCAAACCAATAAATAGGAGAACAAAACTCGTATATATAATAGCAGTGTAATATCTGGACTATATAAAGAACTCCTAAACTAGATGGCCACACTACACACAAGCCAATTAAAAAATAGGCTAAGGACTGACTAAATATTTCTCCAAAGAAGATATAGAAATAGTAAATAAGCACATAAAAATGCTAGACATCACTAACCATTATGGTAATGCAAATAAAAATCACAATGAGATACCACTTTCCAATGGCTATTATTCAAAAAGCAAAAAACTAGCAGTGTTGTCAGCAAGGAGGATAAAACAGACTCTTACATTGATGATGGGAGTGTAAAGCAGTGAGGGTACTGGAAAAGCACTCTGGCAGTCCTCAAAAAGTTAAAAAAAGAATTAGTAAATGACCCATAAAATACACTTACAGGTATATAGCCAAAAGAATTTAGCGGGGACTCAAGTAGATACTTGTACAATATTTACAACAATGTGCAAAGAAAAATATACGGAAACACAAAATGTGAAAACACTTTTATTCAACATCCTGAAAAAGCCTGAAGGACAGTGGCACCTCCCACTGGTGCTTCTGTGATCTCACCCATCAAGTTGTTCCCTGAACTCAAGGATCTTTAAAAGCATCTTCTCCGAACCACAGATGTCCCATAATCACTAAAATCTGCAGAGGTAACCCACATTTGTTTGAAACTGCTCAGAGAGGTCATGATGGATACACCAATCCACAAAAAGAAGCATTGAGCAGGAGAAGCCGTAATTTTGATGTGAGTACCTTTGGAAGCTTTCTTTCATAAGCCTTTCCTCTGGCCCAGAAAATAGAGTGGTGCCCCCAGACAGTACAATCTCTGCAAAAGCATTCTCTGGATGTCAGTGTCACAGTTCATGATGCTGCTGGAGGCCATTTTTGAGAGTCCCGGGCTGTGGATTCCCAGCTGGTCGGGGCAAAAAGAACTTCGGGCACTGGGTACAGTTGGTCCCCAATGTGGATGATGTTCCCATCTGGCAGTTTGTATTCTCTCAGGATGTCTCCGACCTCTTGCATAGCTTTTTATGTGACTCTAAGGCGATGTTGCACAGCTTCCCTTTGATGTTATTTACCAAAGCCTTGTAGAGTATGCAAGGAAAAGTATACCCACTAGCAAAGAGGAGCCAGGTGAGGTGCTCTATGATGTCCCTCCCTGCCACAAAGAGCTTGGTGACTGCACGAGGCAGCGAGTAACTCTCATAGATGTGGACAGTGCAAATGACCCAATCTCCACTATCCACCATCAGGCCTGTAACACAGGCAGAGGCAGAGTGCTGCCACTGCATGGTTAGACAAGTAGAAAGCAGGGACACTGAAGTTCTCAAACATCATTTCTGCAAGCTTTTCTCAAATTTCTCTAGCGGTCTAAGAGGGCTCAGTCATAAGTATAGGCTGTTGACTGGGATTTTTTCTGAGCTCTCACTCAAAGAGATGTTTCCAGAGTTTCTCCATGTCATCGCATCCTGGTACCAGCCCACACTCATTGGGGTAGTGCAGATATAAGTCCTCCTACTTGTACAAGGGTTCTTGCCCCCTGAAGTACCTCTTCTGGTTGGGTCTTGCTGAAGGCATGTTGCATTTAGGACGTCCCAAGATGCAGTTGTTGACATGGTGGCATCCAATCTCTCCAGACAGGCCGGCTTTGCAGAGTCTTGAACCATTGTTAAAAATTACAGCTGGCACATCTAATACATGTGGATTAAACATGTCTGTAGCATGTTCTACTGGACTTCCCCAAAATAAAGAAAGAACACTTAGGTTACTTTATGAGAAAACAGACACCTTTGTAAGTTTTAAGGCCACAGGGTTCCAAAATTCTCAGGTTGTCACTCAGGCAGAGCTAGCTGGAAGCCTCCAGTCCACCAAAATACCCCATCCTCAATCCCTGAGTCTTGTCTCCTTTCTATAGACCCAGGATCTGCTGAAACGATTTCAGGGATGATTGCCCTCTGTGTAACAATCCAGACAAGGCCACAATTGTCTTGGTAAGCATGAGAGGGCAGGGGTCTTTGAGCAACTAGTATTTCCTAATTTGTCATATAGGAAACCAAGGAAGGCAAACCATACCTATAGAGAGCTTTGATAAGTCTGTGACTCCAAAGAAGAGGCCTCTAGTTATAGAACAAAGTGAAGCTGCCAGTCCATAGGTTTGTCCCAGAGTCCTTTTCTTTCTGCTCTGCTGAACTGCTTGTTGTGGAATGACAAAAATACATTTCATTTTGAAGGAGAAAAACTAAGCACTAGATACAGGTGAATTTCTGATTTGAGATACCTGCAACTCAGTTCCAGCAGGCACTTAGAATGTTTTTTTTTTTCTGTTACATTTTCAAAAACAATTTTATTGAGATAATTTTACATAACAACCAATTTACCCCTTTGCAATTATATAACTCAATGTTTTCTAGCATATTTGCTAATATCTGCACATTACAAAAGTGAATCAAAATATTTTTATCACTAAAAAGAAACCCCATATTCTTTAGCTACCACCTTCTCTTCAAACCACCCTCCAGATCCTTAAATGACCACTAATGTATTTTCCATCTCTATGTATTTACCAGTTCTTCATATTTCTTACAGTGCAATTATACAATATATGGTATTTTGTGACTGGCTTCATTCGCTTTACATAACGTTTTCAAGGTTCGTTCAATGTTCGCATATAACACATTTTGTTTATCCATCTATCAGTTGATAGACATTTGGATTTCTTTCACTATTTGACTACTATAAAATATGCTGCTTGAAACAATCTTATATATATTTGTGTGTGAATTTATATCTTCATTTCTTCCGGTTATATATCTAAGTGGAAAAGCTGAGTCATATATGGTAACTCTAAGTATAATTATTTCTGGAATTTTTAGTCTTTTTCTCAAAGTGTCTGAGACATTTAAGTTCCTAACAGCAGAGTTGGTGAGGTTCTCCACATGTTTGCCAATGCTAATTAATACATTTTTTATTCTAGGGTGAGGTTCTCCACATGTTTGCCAAGGCTAATTAATACATTTTTTATTCTAGGGTGAGGTTCTCCACATGTTTGCCAATGCTAATTAATGCATTTTTGATTCTAGGCATCATAGTAGGTGTGAAGTGGCATCTCATTATGGTTTAGACTTACATTTCATTGATGACTAGTGAAAAAGGAAATGCAAATCAAAACCACAATGATATTACTTCACAATCACTAAGATGGCTGTTATAGAACAACAGGAAATATTGAGTGTTATTGAGGATGTGGAGAAATTGGAGACCTCATTTATTGCTGGTGGTAATATAAAATGGTTCAGTCACTGCATATCTTATTCATTTTCTGCTGATATAACAAATATCACAGACCAGGTAATTAAAAAAAAATGTTTATTTGGCTCACAATTCTAGAGGCTGGGCAGGCTAAAAGCATAGCGCCAGCACCTAGTGAGGGTCACCACATAGTGGAAGGCATAGGGAGAGAAAAAATGTGAACAGTATTAATCCTTTTGTCAAGAGCCCAATCTGGTAATAACAAACCAATTTCCATGATAATAGCATTAACCTACTCATGAGGGCTTTACCCTCATAACCAAGTCCTCTCTTAAAGGTCCCCATCTTAATACCATCAAAATGGCAGTTAAATTTCAACATGAGTTTTGGAGAGGACATTCAAAACATAGTGCTGTAGAAAAAGTATTTTGGCAGGCCCTTAAAAAGTTAAACATAGAATTGGTATTTGACCTAATGATTCCACTCCTGGGTATATACCCACAAAATGAAAAGAAGTTACTCAAACTAATAATATTTTAGAAATATTAATTAACAGCCCTATTGACAATAGCCAACAGATGGAAACACAAATGTCCATTAATGGATGAATGGATGAACAAATTGTGATTGAGATATATATATATGAATAATAAGCCATAAATATAGTTTACACAGAACTTCTGAAAGATGGATAAACCTTGAAAATGCTAACAGAAACCACACACAAAAGGTTACATATTGTATGATTCCATGAACTATTCAGAATAAGAGTCTGTACTCACAGAAATATAAAGCTAATTGGTGTTTGCCAGGTTCTGTCAGCAGAGGGGATTAGCATGCGATACGGTTTGGCTCTGTGTCCCAACCCAAATCTTATCTCAAATTGTAATCCTCATGTGTCGAGGAAGGGATCTGATTGGAGGTGATTGGATCATGGGGGCGTTTTCCCTCATGCTATTTTCATGATATTGAGGAAGGCCTCAGGATGTCTGATGGAAAAAAAAGTGACAATTTCTACTGCACTCTGTTTTCTGCTGGCTTGTGAAGAGGTGCCTGCTTCCATTTTTCCTTCCACCATAATTTTAAGTTTCCCGAGACCTCCCCAGTCACGTGGAACTGTGAGCCAATTAAACCTCTTTTCCTTATAAATTACCCAGACACAGGTAGTATCTTTATATCAGTGTGAAAACAGACTAATACAGAAAACTGGTACTGGGATAGTGGGATACTGATATAAAGATAACCTGAAAATGTGGAAGTGACTTTGGACTGGGTAATGAACACCAGTTTGGAGTGCTCAGTAAAAGATGAGATGGTTTTGGAAAGTTTGAAACTTCCTAGAGACTTGCTGAAAGGCTTTGACCAACATGCTGATAGAGAAATAGACAATGAAGTCCAGGTTGAGGTGGTCTCAGATGAAGATGATAAATATATTGGGAACTGGAGCAAAGGTCACTCTTTCTGTGCTTTAGCAAAGAGACTGATGGCATTTTACCCCTGCTCTAGAGATATGTGAAACTTTGAACTTGAGAGAGATGATTTAGGGTATCTGGCAGAAGAAATTTCTGAGCAGCAAAGCATTCAAGAGGTCACCCGGCTTATTCTAACAGCATTCAGTCATATGCATGCACAAAGAGATGGTTTGGAATGGGAATTTATGTTTAAAAGGGAAGCAGAGCATAAAGGTTTGAAAAATTTGCAGACTGACCATGTGGTAGAAAAGGAAAATCCATTTTCGGGGGATGAATTCAAGCTGGCTGCAGAAATTTGCATAATTAACAAGGAGCCGAATTTTAATCACCAAGACAATGAGGAAAATGTCTCCAGGGCATGTCAGAGATCTTCATGGCAGCCCCTCCCATCACAGGCCCAGAGGCCTAGGAGGGAAAAATGGTTTTGTGTGCCAGGCCCAGGGCCTTGTTACTCTGTGTAGCCCAGGGACATGGTGTCCTGCATCCTAGCTGCTCCAGCTTCAGCCATGGCTAAAAGGGGCAAAGGTACAACTTGGCTCATTGCTTCATAGTGTGCAAGCCCCAACATGGTGTTGGTGGGCTGCAGGTGCACAGAAGACAAAGCTGAGCTTTGGGAACCTTCACCTAGATTTCAGAAGATATATGGAAACTCCTGGATATCCAAGCAGAAGTCTGCTGCAGGGGTGGAGCCCTCATGGAGAACTTCTGCTAGGGCAGTATAGAAGGGTAATGTGAGGTTAGAGCCCCCAAACAGATTCCCCACTGTGACACTGCGTAGTTGAGCTGTGAGTAGAGGGCCACCATCCTCTGGACCCCAGAAAGGTACATCCACTGACAGCTTGCACAACGAGCATGGAAAAGACACAGGCATTTAATGCTGGTCCATTAAAGCAGTTAAAGAGGTTGTTCCTGCAGAGCCACAGGGGTGAACCTGCCCAAGGCAATGGGACTCCACACCTTGCATCAGAATGACCTGGATGTTAGACATGGAGTCAAAGGAGATTTTGGAGCTTTAAGGTTTAATGAGTGCCCTGCTGGGTTTTGAACTTGCAGGGGGACTGCAACCCCTTAGTTTTGGTCAATTTCTCACATTTGGAATGGAAACATTTATTTAATGCCTGTACCCCTATTCTATCTTTGAAGTAACTAACATGGTTACTAACATGGTTGTTTGTTTGTTTGTTTGTTTGTTTTTACAGGCTCTCAAGCAAAAAGGACTTGTTCTCTCAAATGAAACTTTGGATTTGGACATTTGGGTTAATCCTGGAAAGAGTTAAGACTTTGGGGGACTATTGAGAAGGCATGATTGGTTTTAAAATGTGGAAAGAACATGAGATCAGGAGGGACCAGGG